>NC_074725.1:20609397-20931897 GCF_947242115.1 Biomphalaria glabrata | reverse complement strand
TACCGAATTGCATTAGTTTAGGAACAAAAGTCAGATTATTCGCAGACTATTGCATAATATATAGAAAAATAAAAACAACACAAGATACAGAAATTTTACATAGAGAATTACATGATTACAGAAATGGAAATCAAATTGGAGCATGTCTTTCTACCCAGAAAAATGTAACAAAAAAAAACTAAAACAAATTAATTCCACTTATCTTGTTCATGGTAAACCAGTAACACAGACTAAAAACGCAAAATACCTAGGTGTTATAATAAATTTAAAAATGTCATGGAATCCGCATATCGATGAAACTATCAAAAAAATCAAACGCATTAGGGTTTATTAGAAGAAATTTCTATAAATCAAATAAGAACATAAAACTACAATAATTTTTTAACCTTGGTTAGGCCAATAATAGAATATGCATCCTCTGTTTGGGACCCCTCAACTCAAGAAAACATTAAGAAACTGGAACAGACACAAAATAGAGTAGTGAGATTCATAACAAACGAATATTCACATTTAACTAGAGTAACACCTTTAGTAAAATCACTAAATTTAGAAAGCCTTCAGGACAGAAGTAAAGTAGCAATTATACATAAAACACTGAACCATAATCTTCAAATACAAAAACAAAATTTAATAAAATACTCTGAAAGAAACAAAGATAAAGGCACATTCCTCGTCCCATATGCTAGGACAAATTTGTACAAATACTCCTTCTTCCCTAGTGCTATTAGAGCATGGATTGGGTTGCCTGAGCTAGCCAGGATAACCAGTGACTTGGCAGAATTTAAGTCATTGGTTAATATGCATGACTGAATGCATGACACATGGGTACCTGATTTTAGTTGGGGAAAAGTAAAGGCGGTTGGTCGTTGTGCTGGCTTCATGACACCCTCGTTAACCGTAGGCCACAAAAACAGGGGAACTAGTTAGGTCAGATTCACATCTAGCTTTGCATTCCCTTGCACCTATCCTTTCATCTGCTGGACCGTTGGGGCACTACTCAAGATCTCTCAACCTTCTTTCTTATCTTATCTTATCTTATATGCATTATATGCATTCTTTCTGAAAATATTGAAGCCTGCCTGGGTGGACCACTTCGGGGGCCGATTTTGAGTTTGTGTTTCCACACAAACTGTCTTTGTAATCTTGTTTTTCTTGATATAAGTCATTATTATAGTTGATAACTTTAAGGTCTTTTGGTTGATATTTAAACCATTAGGGAAAATTTACATTTATTTCTCTAGTTTCTCTCTATATACACGAAATAAGAAAATGTTTCGGTATCGTTGAAAAGACATATGTTTGTTTTGTAAAAACAATCATTTACATCAAGCTTAGAGACATAGTCAACAGCAGTGTATTCTTCAGATATAATCATGGGGATTAAGTATCTGTCTGTTTTATTTACTAAGATTTTGATACGTGATTTTCAAAGTGATCAATATAGACCCTCTGGGGCAGGGGCGGACTGGGCAAATGCCAGGTGGGCCTTTGCTTAAATGGGCCGGAGGGGCCGCCGAATGGTCCACATTTAATGTCAATAATTTCCGTAAACTTGATTTCTCTCGCCTTATCTTTCATAAATACCGTTACATGCTTAACTGTGTATTAAAGCCACATATTCCGGTATAATGAATTCGCTTATAGTAGTTTAGCCGTGCTTCTGTGATAATCCTCTTTACACACTCTCATTGGCCTCCTTCAGTCGTAGAACGACTATGGTTCATCTCAGAGCACACTTCCTCATGTGGCTGTGCAGACCTATTTTGGAGAGACACTTTCGTCCACAGATAGCGCAGGTTAAAGTGGCTTTTGCTTCGGTGGTAGAGGAGCTGGCCGTTTTTCGGATTGTACATTTTTCTTCCTGAACTGAGACCCATGTATTTTCACTGTCCATAGCTTTCTTGGTCACTGTCTCTCTCCGTCTGTTGCGGTCTAGAGCTATGTCTTCCCAATTGTCAGCATTGATGTTCACTGATTTGAGGTCACGTTTTATTACATCTATGTAACGGAGGTGGGGGCGACCAGTTTTTCTTGTGCCACACTAAGAGATTAACAAACAACATAAAGACTTATGTTTTTATAGTCCTATAGAAGTCGAACTAGTGTGAACTTACTCGTGGGAATAAAAAACGGGACCCTGAACTTAAAATTAGGAAGTTTTCTCTCATGTTATGATGTAGTTATATTTACAGCAGTCTGTTGACCCTATGTATTACTAAAATTCACTCAGACATTGTCCTCTCTAATGTGCATTATATAATAGGACTGGTCAGCTCGCGGCTAGACGACATGATTTCTCAGCCATGAAATCATTTTCAAATCACAATTATTAGTAAAACAGTTAAACATGTAAACAAATAGAAATCGAAAGGAAAAGGTAAAGAAAACAATTGTGAGATAAAAAAAAAAAAAGCAAAACACTGCTGGAGTCCTCTGCCAAAGGATGCAGTCAAATGACTTTGATTTCCTCCCCAAGTCGCACAAACACTTCAGGAACGTGGCTGAATCTCATGACAACGTTCACCAAGGGACATTCCAAACATTTGCTCCTGGAGATCCTGTCACTATAGACCACGTAGATACACAAACTCCTATCCACAAAGTTACAGACTTAAACGCTCGAATTCATGGATATACATATGCGCTTTCAACTTCAAATATGTCTAAATGCGATCAGCAGAACCGTAGAGTACAATATTATTTTTGGACGTTGATTTACCCGAGAAGCATTCAAATTATAGGTAACGAAATGATGAATTAAAATATGACGGTTTGGAATTGAAGAACGATGTCTATTGTGGAAATGGTTTTATGGAGATGATAGCAAAGAGTGCTGCCCTGTAGTAACTGCCCCAATGGCTAGTTCTGAATGGAGGGTACAATTATTTTGAAATCATCAACTAAGTTTGTGAGTTAGTGCTAGCGCTGAAATATACGTAATTGACTTGTGAACTAAGTTTTCTCCACGTTTCTGCATATAAAGAAAATGCTAAAAAGCGAGAGTTCCTGCTGAAGACATTTCTCTGTCACAAGAACGTTTCACGTGGCTTCGGTTTCAAATTTTCCGGTTGTTTTATTTTTACATGGCATCCAACAATACACCCATTACAGTCCAAGGTGAGGAGCTGGAAGAGGTGGAAAGCTACACCTATCTCGGCAGTATTATAGACCACCATGGAGGAACAGATGCAGATGTTAGAACCCGCATTGGTAAAGCTCGAGCAGCCTTCCATCAGCTGAAGAACACCTGGGGATCTAAGGAAAAAAGCACCACCACCAAGATTAGGCTCTTTAACACCATTGTTAAGCCAATACTACTATATGGAGCAGAGACCTGGAGAACCACCATCACCACCATGAAAAAAATCCTGCCTGAGGAAGATTCTTATGATCCGCTGGCCAGACAAGATTTCGAATGAGGAATTGTGGCAAAGAACAAAACAGCAGCCCATTGAAGTAGATATCATTCAGAGACGCTGGAGATGGATTGGCAACACCATTCAAAAGCCTGCATCCAACAAAACAGGGCAATTCTTAACCTTGAACCCCCAAGGAAGCAGGAAGAGGGGACTGCCCAGGAATACATGGCGCCGCTATTTGGAAGCAGATTCCAAGAAGATGGGCAACACGTGAGGACAGTTGGAGAGACTCGCCCAGAACCGAGATGCCTGGAGGAAGCTGGTTGGTGATCTATGCCCCAGAAGGGATCACATGCAGAGATGATGTGATGATGATGATTGTTTTTACATGGTTTCATTGGTTTGGTTGTTACTTCAATATAGTCTATGCATCCCACAGGAAAGACGGAAACCAGGGGGAGGAAGAGTGGGAGGCAGGCAGAATTCAAACCTGAGACCATCGAGACGATACTCCAGAGCGCATAACACACGACCAGGCAGCCATCTAGTGTTAGGCTTTACTCTTTACGTTATACCAAATTGGTGATCGGTCACTTCATCCCCGGTCACTTCATCCCCAATTAAATATTATTCTTTTTTGATTGTTGAATTATGCTGGTAAGGCTTTGACTTTAATCCCTCATTTTATCTATTAAATAAATATGATTATGTAGAATGCTTTTTTGATATTTTTGACATGTTACTAAAGCGTTTATAGTGCATGACGTAATGATCAAAGGCCAAGGTGTGGTGCAAGTAGTGGAAATCCTTGAGAGATAGAAGTGCGATTACAATAATTATGACCGTGCCGCTGATAACTTATCATCAAAGGCCAAAGTGTAGTGAAAGTACAACCACGTTTCACTTTATTTTATTTTTCAATCGCTCTTTCTTGATATTGGGTGAGTCATTTTTAGCCTTGAAATAAGGTTTTATTTTTTTGTTCTAATAAAGGCTGACTTTTGTTCACATTACCTCTATATTTATACATGTTAAATTGTTAAAGTCATTTGTTTTGTCATAAAAAAAATGAATATATTAAATTTTGCTCATTTCATAATTTTTACAATAACTATTTGTTAAATAAAATGATCAGATGATGAAAAAAATAGGGGATGAAATGACCAGGGGATGAAATGACCAGGGGATGAAATGACCAGGGGATGAAATGACCAGGGGATGAAATGACCAGGGGATGAAATGACCAGGGGATGAAATGACCAGGGGATGAAATGACCAGGGGATGAAATGACCGGGAACCTACCAAAATAATGTTTAAAATAGCTATTAGATTACGACTGCACTGTAGGTCTTTTTTTAATAATTTTTTTTATTTTACAAATTGAGATTTCCTATAGCACCTAAGTCTATTTATATCCCATGTTTGCTTACATGCGTTGCGTTTTTTTTTGCATATCAAATGGTGGGCCGAAATTGAATACAATTAAAATTTCTTCGCTAAAAGCCAGTTTATTCGATCGGATAATTTAAATAATAATCCACTCTCCCCTCACTGCTGTTTAATATGTCTATTACGTACTATTCTATGACGGCCTAGATCAAACATTTGAAAACATTTTTCACTTGAATATTCCTGACTGGTTATTGAGTCCTACAGAGCGTGGACAAAGTCAGATTTAAATCACAGATGAATCCAAACTTAAATAGGAGCAGCTTTTTGTGATGTCCACAAATGAGGAACCTAAATTAATGTTTAAACATACTACAAATTCTGATTAAACAAAGATTTTCTAAATTTATGTAGCTTTTTTACTTAAGAGTCCGTGGACAAGTCACAGGGTCAAAAAAGTTTGAGAACCTCTGCCATAGAAGACTTAGTAATTCGTGTTTACACCTGATGAACATGCCAATATAGAAACTGTATGGCCTTTAGAACGTCACGTATGAAACCATTGAGTATCCTAAACATTACACGCTCCGTTTTGAATGGCAGAGAAGGTTATCTTGATACAATGTGAGGAAATAACAACAACCTTGCAAGGATTATTTGTTGAGCCTCGTCTGCAGACGTCTTGCTATCTCAGACTATTTCTAATATCTCTCGGCATTTCCTCAACAGAGATCACAAAACAATATCGGAAAAGGGTGCTTTAATTCGGTATACACGTCACTACAGGTGACTAATAATAACATGGCTGAATCTTTAAAAAAGATAATAAATTTAGACTATACACTCCACGGCGTTGATAAATGTTCAAAAATGAAATATAAGCTAAGCCGGGGGGTCTTCCGAATACCGGACAACATGGCAAGGGGTCTACGAGACAAAAAGTGTGGGAACCCCTGATGTAGATGGTCCAGACTATTTATCTTTAAAATTACAGACGTTACTTCAAAAGAGAAGATAATTGCGTCGTGCGCATTTCATGCAACAATCTAGAGTCTGGTGTCAAGAGCAGGAGTGTGTAAGATGTCAGATTGTGTGTGTGTGTGTGTGGATGTGTGTTTATTTTTTTTATTAGTAGTGAGTTGCGAACTGTTTGAGCACGGGGTTTTCAAGGCGGGACAATAAGGTTTTTCCTGTGGTCAGTCTAGTTATTTGGAGAGCTGACCTGGTCTGAGTAGGGTGTTGGTGATTGATTTATCGGTTATTATGCCTAGAGTAAGGAGATGTTCTATTACTATTCTTGCTATGTGTGCGTACCGATCCTTAAAGGATTACAGGCACGACATGGCCTAAATTATGCCGATGTGCCTAATCTCAAAACTCAAACCCAAACTGAATATTTGGGGTAATGCTATGTTGTGTCATGATACCCTTATGTAATCTATTATTACATCTAGGCGTCCTAGAATATTTAATTTGGGCACATTTAGTACTTTTAGTATTGATGATTATGTATTCCATATTATATGTGCCATTGTTGGCTGTAAATAAATACTAATTTTCTACTCCTTCGTTGAGTGTACTTTATAACACATGTACGCTTGTAAGGATCTACAGTTGGGGCATTAAATTACGCCCCTCAAAGAACTACCCTAAGTTCTTTACATCTTGCAGATTAATCGGTGCCTTAAACTCTGTTAAGTCGGTGGTTTTCCAGACTGATTCAGGCAACCGATTCCAAACGGCCTTAAGGAAGAAGAAGCCCCATTACTGCCTGAATTGCTCTATAGATCTATACCAAAATACACTTATGGATCGCGACAAAAAATAAACGGTCATAAATATATTTGATAATTAAGTACTTAGGCCTATACTTCTTTTGTAGACTTTCAGGATGATAAATATAGAATCACAGTTTCGGTCGCCAACGTTAAACAAAAGTGCCACGTGACCAGCATAAAGTACACAAACTTTTCAATTTACCAAACACATTTTAAGTATGGACCATATTTAAGTTGTTTGTTTGTTTTTTAATTTCCTTGATACGAATAAACATTTATCCTCATCAGTGCCCCAGAATTAAATGGCATGTGTTGTAAGTGCGTAACATTATGTATTTAGATGCTTACCAGTTAAAAAATCCGGCACGAAGCTTGTTCTTTGTGATTATAGCACATGGGAAATATTGTCAATGTGAACGGTTTGATGATCGGCGGACACCACACGTCATTACCATTAAGTGTTTTAAGTATCTAAAGGACGACTTGGAAATTGAGCACGCTTAGCCCAAGTACACATACTCCAAATCTATTTATAAGACAAAGCAGTTAAAAACAGGCCAAAGAATTTTCCAGGAGAAATTAACAATTCAAGTACATTTCGCATTAATTACAGATAGAATATGAAGAATGACTCCTCTGTTATAACAATAACAAGCGTGCCGACCAGCCTACTAAGTCTGACAGAACGTCAAACATAAAATAAGTCTAGGCCTTTTTGAATATTAAAGTTACTTTTAAAACGAAATGGAAACTAATACATCGAAATTTCCAAACCAGATTAATGCTATAAATAGCTTCTCATGCACCCCCTGTTTAAATACCTGACAGGAAATATAAAAGATTTTAAAAAAAAAATGACATGCGCGACTTCATGCTCCTATGGGATCGATATCAACTCTTAGGTTGACTTACACAATAAAGCCCCCTCTCAGTGGCGTAGCTAGGAATTTTTCATCATGCGGGGACCTGTTTTGAGGCCCCTGGAATTTGGAGTAATATTAAATATTTAATGTAAAAAAACACTCATTTGGGGGCCTGCTTCAAGTGGGGGCCAGGGGGAATTTTCAAATTCTCCCCCTCCCTCCCCCCACCATATCTACGCCTCTGCCCAACCCCTTACGGATCATGTCACTTTTGGGCCTCATACCTACTATTTAATGCGAAGCTACACTATGATAAGTGAAACATCTTTTCTGTCAAGTAGATTCTTTAAACTAGCATTATGAGTTTGTGGGACTTGGCAGAATTAAATCGGACACAAATTTAAAAACTACCAAAATATATATTTTTTAACACTTAAAAAAAAAAGAAAAGCTTATATAAGGGAAGTATCTCTTACTACTACTAGATTTATTTTCCCTTTTTCTAAAAACACCAAAATTAATTAATTTACTAATTGGTAAATGTTTTTTATTTATTCATGTTTTGTCATCGACAATGAATAGTACAAAGTTTTAACTTGATCCGAGAATGGGAAGTGGGTGAAAAGAGAATCCTGACAGACAGACAGACAGACAGACAGACAGACGGGGTGAGCTAATACAAGCTTTGTCAAAGTTTTACTTTATTTTATCTAAACTCTGGCTAGAGCACAGGCGACGTTATAGCATGATGCTGCCCCATGAAGGGTATTGGCAATAACAATAGCCACAGACAGACCCTTCTCCTTTCATAAAACAAGATAATGATACGTTTGTCAAAAGTTACATTTGAGGACGCAAAGTGCTTGGCTTCCGAACCAAGAGGTCCCGAGTTCAAATCTCGATGAAAACTGAAATTTTGAATTTCGGGATTTTTAGAATGCCCTTGAGTCCACAAAACTCTAATGGTTGTCGTGCGCATCTTGCTTGGTATATTCTTTTGTGCACCATAAGGTTTTGTTAGTTTTAGTTTCTAAGGATGCGCTATATTGGTGTCATAGACGCAGGCTTGGGACTCTGCTGGAGTCGTCGAGTCTGAGTTGTAGACTTGGTATTTGACTATTGCCCATGGCCAGGGGCGGACTGGCTATATGGGCAAACGGGAAAATGTCCGGTGGGCCGGTACCGAATGGGCCGGTCCGGTCGCGATCAAATAATTTTTTTTTCAATGCAGACAACTTTTAAAAAATAGTGAGAAGCAGCTAGACACAAATGCCCGAACACGCTTTATTTATTATTTTTTTGTTTGAAATTTAACAAGAATGTCCAACATTTACAATATACACTGTAGCCAATTATTATCATTTGCAAAACGTTACACCGTACTTTTTGCTACGCACGAGCGGCATGAACTTCAATACTGCTTTGATGTCTTCGAGGTTGTGTTTGGCCTAATCATTTTGCTGATCGGCATGTACGTTTGATGGCACTCCCTTTTGTTTTTGTTCCTTCCCTACCCGTCTTTAGATGGTTCCATTGTCATTTAACGAAAAAGAGGGGTGAGAGAGGTTAAGTTAGAAAACATTGATATAACGCAGAAATAAAAAATAGGGGCGACAATCTCTTTAACGGATACAATTGATACCAGCACATATAGAACTAGAAGGAAATGAGAAGGCTGACGCACCCGCCAAACGTGGAAGAACAAACTCACAATTAAATATTTCACTCTATCTAGAAGAAATAAAGAGACTGCATATATTTTGAAGAGAATTAGGCTTACACCTTTAATATGACACTAGGGCGTAGCCGAAAGGATGGGGGTTCAAATCATCACTTGCCTCAGACCTCATTGTCTGAAAAAAAATTACTTAATGCCACAGTGCAGCCAACTTAAGCAAACTACAGTCACCGAATTTCCTAAGCGTAGCCAAAATGGGTTTTGTGGTTATCCCGACCCCTCCCCGCCCCATATCAAAACAAAAGCAACACTTTTGTTACCATTTTCTACCAGCCGCTCGACTCAATTAAGTAAATGCAATGAATAGTAGATTTGGTTTTTCAATATTTTAGCAGAAGAAAATAAATAAGGAAATAATGCTTGGATCCGGGTCTTCGCCCCGGACCAAGCTGGGGGAGCTCACAGCGCTCCCCCAGACTCTCCGTCCTTGGTGGTGTGAACTGTCTTTCCACTAATTAAAAGAACCTATTCTAGGCTAAAAAAAAACGTCCGAAAGAAGGAAATGTCAGAATGTAATGAAGATTAATTACATACTTATACATTGCAGAGAGGGGTAGAAAAATTCGCTCCCACCGAAAAAAAAAACTCGTGACTACGCCCATGATAAGACATGCCATTCATTTGTGGGCCGGTTTATATGGTAATGCCCGGGCCGATTTTGATACCCAGTCCGACCCTGCCCATGGCGTTGGGGTGGGACGTTGTGAGCCCTGATCGACTATGGCACTGTCTGCGGTCACAGGTTGGACATCTGTAATTACCAGATACAGGTTATAAGTGCACAAGAAAAATTCAAGCTAATGTTTATTTTTTATATATATGTTGATAGCCCGTGAACTTCAATGTAAAGATAAATAAAAAGCGAAGTTCCTCTTTCAGACCTTGCGATCAATAGGAAAGATGACGGTTAACGAGGGTGTCACGTGGTTAGCATATGTGCATGTATAAATCTACTCAGAGTATATTAAATAACCTCTGTTTCGTGTTAAAGATCCAGACACATTAAAAAAATAGAAAACTGGATCTAGATATATGGTATTGGAGATCTTTAAACAATGTTAATGGCGTTAAGAAGAGCTGCTACCAGGACATCCGCTCTGTTATCAGCAGCAGACGCCTTGGCTGGCTTGGTCACGTTTGTAGAATGCCAGTAGGTTGACCTCCACAAGACATTCTGTATGACGATCTAATAGAAGGCAGGAGAGCCGCTGGTCGCCCACTTTTACGGTATATGGATGAATGCAAACGCGACATGAAGATCTTCAAAATCGACACAAGCAGCTGGGAAAGAGTAGCAGTGGATAAATTCACATGGAGAGAGAGCATAAAGGAAGGGTCTCGGTTTGCAGATGCCATACACAATAGCAGCAGCAAGAAGGGTGAAAATGCAACGGCGCCTGGTGATTACATATGCCCAACCTGTGAACGCAGCTGCGTATCAAGGGTTGGCCTCGTTAGTCACACAAGAAGTTGCAAAAAGGAAAAGATCGTCTCTCGAGACGTAAAATGCCATAGAGCAAGTATGTGTGTCCTGCATAGAAATCAAAACCGTTTGACCAATCTTGATAAAACTTGGCATAAATGTTCCTTGGGTACTAACTAGAACCGTGACGTATGTATTGTAGCCCTAAAACAAACTTAAGACCCTCCAAAATAAAAGGTTGCCCAACTCTATGAAAGTGGTACTATTTCATGGATCTTGGCCATGTTTACCATGTTTAGATCGAAAGGATCTAGATCCAGATATAATTTTTAAAACTACACTTTGCACAGATAGTTTTTTGTTGTTGTTTTTTGACACATGAAAGTACAATATTTGTTTAATAAAAATTAACCTTCAAATTTGTGTTTCAAAAGCATTTTTACATAAATTCGTTCTTTACATCTGCAAATTTAGACGTCCTGGCGTACTTCATTTAACAAATCGGGTAAACCCGTTTTAGTTGTACTTTATATCCTAATCGTCTCTCGCCCCTTTCGTTTTTAATAGATATGAATGTATTGGCTTAACTGGTAAACCCATTTTCAGCAAAACTACCTTTATTTTCGTGGCGAAAGAGAAAAACTTGAAAGGATCATTAGCTAAGTTTAACATACATCTAAATCCAATCCACTAGATTAGTAAACACAAACTAAGGCCAGCAGGCCGCGGGTTATGTCCGGATAGTATATAGTTAAGATTAATTTATTTAACAAACGGAAGAACTTAGAACAATGGATTCTGTTGTGTTAAAATGTGCAAAAAATGTATCATATATTTTAAAAGAATAAAGCTTTTCAATACGTCTTTCATTCTGCACACTGGATTCACCAAAAGGCTAGATATTTTTATTTGTTTCCGCAATAAATGAAAGTTTTGTTCAAAACATCAAGAATCAAACACGGAATATAATTTTCTGACCTCGTAAAAATGCCAAGTGATCCACAAATTAAAAATAAGACATTTCTTAAAAATAAATATTGCTTTCTATTTCTTGTGTGTGTGTGTGTGTGTGTGTGTGTGTGTCATTTTAAAGTTTTTAGTTTGGGCTTCCAAAACCTGAACATCTGCTGAGCTACGACTCTGTACTTGGTACTCATCTTATAGTAGATGATGCAGGACACGCTGCAGTTGATAGTCTCCATTAAAAACGTGAAGGAATACACCACACAGGCGATCTGGAAGTAGGGACCGCCAAACTTCAACCCCCTGAACACACTTAGCGCTGTCAACATGGCCGAGTGCGGGATTAAGCAGGCGATGAAGATGACGGACACGGTGACCAGCATGACCACCGTCTTCCTCTCCTTCATTCGTAGCCTCCACGCATGCTCATCTCTCTTGCCGACACCGGAAACGGAAGTCCTCCACTTGGCCTTGGTCTTGAGGGTCACGGTGATGACGACGTTGCAGACGACGATGGCCAGGAATGTGAAATAAGGCAGAGCCAGGTCGGTGATTAAATAGCTGACGTGCATGATCTGGTCAGTGTTGCTTCGGCCCAATCCTGTAAACATGGTCCTGTTAGTCTCGGGGATCCAGACGAACGCTAGCTCGACCACGAAGCTGATAGGAAACACGTAGAGTAACAGGATTAGGAAGATGGAGATGTTAACGCTGACCGCCAATCTCTTGGTAAATACGGACTTCACCCTGAGAGGTATTGTTACCGACATGCACCGCTCGAACGTCGCAAACGCAGTTATCAACCCACTGACTCGGATAAAGTATCCCTGGGGGTAAAAGAAGAAAACCGAGGCGAGGTCCAGCGGCACAAAGTTCAGCTCTATCTGAGTGAGGTACGGACAGAACAGAATGTTGTTTCCCTGCTGAATGACCAAACCTCCCAGGTCGCTGAGGGACAGTGCGGTCAAAGTGACAGTGATGCTGTCTGTGAGTCCCTGTTTGCAGAAGTTCCAGATGTTGCAAATGTTGCCAACTATGCCGAGAATGCCAATGATTTCTCCGCATACGATACAATTGAATACTAAAAAGAAATTGTAAACATGCATGTTTACAATGTAATCCTCTGTCTCTCCAGGTGCGTTTAGCACATCTAATCCTTGTTCTGTTGTATTCATTGTGTTTCAATAAATACATTCATATCACTTCAATGTCTCACATTGAGAGAGTATCAATATCTTTAAATGTTATACTTTTAAGCTCCGAAGGGATCATTTATAATATCTCTCTACTGGTGAGCTATGATCCAAAATGTGTTTTTCTTTCCTAGTTAAAACTCATTGACACTTTTTAAGTGTTGCACGCTTGCTCTGATAGAAGCCAGTAACTTTCTCAATATATGTATTTCTGTGAGTCTTGTAAAGACTTGTAATCTATTGCTTTACCTTGCTTACTGCTTCCGAGTTTCACTTTCTATTATTCTTAGTTACTGTGGGTTATATTTTCACCTTACCAGTATAAAGAGCGCAAATACTAAAAGACTTATTTGCACATGAAAGACAAAATATTGGGCGTCAGTCTGACATTTCTATGCAAATTTAAAAACTTATAATTTTTCTGTAAATTTGTAATAGAAGTATCAGCTAAAATACTTGTAGTTTAGGCAGGGCATCCTATCAAATCTCTTAAATAGATTTATAATTACTATTTTTGACGAATACATTTGATTTTTTCACTACTTTGAAAATGATCAGAGAACAAAACGAAATTAAAATTGTTGAAGACGCACATTAGAAGATCAATGTTCCCAATGGATCACGTTTAAACAGTGCCACCTGGAAACGCTCGTTTAATAAGTCTTTATTGATCCCATTTACCTCATCAGAGACAATGACCTGGAAACTAGTGACAATACCTGCCAGGGGGTCCAACTTCCTCTCATCGTCAGCATTAGGTTTCCTTGCAGGAAATATTGGCAATTTGAACCGTCTCGATATTATAGTTATTTAAGATAATCATAACGCTAGTTGAGCTAGTGGAAGACAGTTAGTTGGTTGTAATTACAACATCAATAAGACCGCAAGGTACTCCTGCACCTAATGATGTTTCCTTGGTTAAGGTATTCGTTCACAATACAAGACACAATGACATCTTACGAACTTTACTGTGTTAAAGGAAATCTTAAATACAGTTTTAATTGAATTTATGCTAGTGTCAAGACTCAAGAGAATCATTATTAATTATTAATCAATATTTTTTTCTTAGGGAATTTCAAGTCTATATATCATTATGGAATGACGTAGTCTGCAGTACCATTTTGTACAGTTACTATTACAGATATAAGGTCATGTTGGTGGATTTTTAACTTAGTATTTTTTTTAATTTTTTTTTGAAGTTGAACTGAACATCCCATGCAGTATAAAATAGCAATACTTGGTAAAATATGTATGAAACAAAGATAACCTACGGCAAGGACCGAAACCACAGTAACATCTGACGGGACCATACAGGGTACCTAACGAAGACTTTCCATTTAGTACAGTAATCAAGACAGGTGAACTTCCGTGACGTCCAGACGTTCCTTCTTAACAGAAGATGATTACGTCCTAAGTGTATCTTTGTGTCAATCTAGTAAGACATACTAAAGACGTTATCTCTGCTATCTATCTATGTATCTATCTATCTATCTATCTATCTATCTATCTATCTATCTATCTATCTATCTATCTATCTATCTATCTATCTATCTATCTATCTATCTATTTATCTATCTATCTATTTGTTTGTCTGTCTATCTATCTTTTTTTTAT
The DNA here is from genome assembly GCF_947242115.1 of Biomphalaria glabrata. Taxonomy (NCBI): domain Eukaryota; kingdom Metazoa; phylum Mollusca; class Gastropoda; family Planorbidae; genus Biomphalaria; species Biomphalaria glabrata. The sequence goes on along the minus strand of NC_074725.1, from coordinate 20,917,576 downwards.
TTCGTTCTATCCTTAGGATATGTACGATTGTTAGTAGCTGTATTTGTTGTATGTGTCTAACATGTATGTAACAACAACAAAAGGTTACAGATATCTCACAACTTGTTGTAATCAGTAATGTCCAACTTTTTTTCGTCTCTGGGTCGAATCAATTTCCAAAACACATGTCACGTGACGCGCTACTGGACTATCATGGTCAAGTCATATCAAACCAAACCCTTTTCATAAGTGGGCGGAAGTTTCAAGGAGATGGAAACGACCCAGATTTGGCGACTACATTCTACTTATTATAATATTGGTTTGGGCTGTGAGATAGTTGAACAAGCACAATACAATTGTAATATTAGAAAAACAAAAAACAAGAGAGACTTTATATGGAACATTCATGCAATTATATGTGAGACTGACATAGATGTATACATCTGTGCGATAGAAATATTTTTATCATTTGTTTTGCTTTAGCTTTTAGCTTTCTCAAAGCGCTGTAATCCTATCACGTGTCTGGGCCCGTTCTGAATGTTTACATTATCGTTTTTTAAACACATAAAAAAACGTTCACTCGGGGCTCAAGATTCCTCAAGGGGACTAATTCAATTTATACCACCACATCTGTCAAGTGTGATTTCTTTCTTTGTTCAAGAGTTTAAGATACGAAACAAAATATTTGATTATCAAGAGTTAATTAACTAATTTTTTCTTGTGTTGTCAGGTAAAAGAAATAATTGTGCACAATTTCAACTTGATCAGACATTGGGTATGAAAGATATAACGTGTACAAACTTTTTACCATACAGACAGACTGTCAGTGTGAGTTGATATAAACTCTCTAAAATAAAATAATAATAATAATATTCTTTTACAGTTTACTAAAAGCAAGGTGGCAATACAGTTTAGCTTAGTAAGGATTATGCGGAATGGATCTATGGTCAGTTTAGTACTTTCGGCGTTGTAGAAGATAACGTGTTAATCTTTAACAGTTAGTAATTAAAATGTTCATTGTTCAATATGAGCTGGACGATTTCATGAATAAGTTTTAAAAATAGTACAAAGTGCATGAAACAAGCTTCGTTATTTGAGTCTGTGTTTAATAGTTGTCCAGGATTGCTTATCCACAGTGATCTTTCAACAGAGCTTCCTTGATCTATTTTGTCGTGTCTACATTCAAATCTCTCTTTCTATTCTATTGTTTATTTTCTCTTCTTTTTTTTTTCTATAGGTTTCATTATAGCATCCCCACATTTCCCCCTGGACAATGGGCAGACATTCGTGTTGTCGATATCTACAGCCTTGAAGAAGAGGTCTTAGTTGTCCAGAAATTTTTAAAGACAAAGCAACATTTTTAACCAGATGTTCAATCATTAAACTGTTTTAATGGAATGTGTGGTTCATGAAGGGCTTGAGTTCGAAACCCCACTTGATTTCGATAATATTGTTGATAGCTTTAAAAGCCAACGTAATATTCATTTTTAGTATCTTCTTATAATTTCTTTTTTTACGCATTAGTAACACTCGAACAATAAATACACATTCTACGAAAAAAAATGTCTTTGGCTGTTTTATTTTATTTGCTTTTTTTTTTTTATTGATGGCATCGTGAGGCGCTGCCTTTTTTGGTAAAATAAATAATTGTTTAAAGTTTCAGTTTGATCCGAGAATGGGTTAGAAAGAAATTATGTGTTCAAGATTTTAAACAGACCGACATGGTTAATATAAGCTTTGTAAAAAACGCCCTCGATCAAATTATTCGATTGCTGCTAGTATTGGGTTTCCGTTATGGGCTCTATCAAATGGTATACGATATAAATGGTTCGTTTCCATTATAAGTGTAGTATTATCGCAGTAATTTTTGTACTTACTGGTTGATAAGTATACTAATTTAAATAATCGTGTCTTTTAAATATGCACACATTGTTTTATAATCAGACTAAGCTTACAAAAAAAAAAAGAAACACGTTAAATAAATTCACATAGGTAATAAGAAAAACGGAATATTCGGTTGATTTTCAAGGGAAACAAATTGCCTTACAAATGTTTATCCTTTAGAGCTACGGGTAATGTCCCCTATCTTATATTTTTTGTAAATATCTATTTGTGGTTTTCAAAAACTTTCATAGAAGTTGTTTTTTTTTTTTGTTTTTTTTATTTGATGGCAGTCGGACGCAAATACGCTCAGCATGTGCGAGTACAACTTAACATAGATACAACGTCCGCAATAATCTAACAACATTCATACAAAGTGTCATCAAAATGAGTCCAAATGTGAAGATATTTCTAGTTTGCGTCTGTCATTCGTAGTGCGGCGCGGTGGCTGAGCGGTAGAGCGCTTGGCTTCTAAACCAGGTTCAAATCCTGGTGAAGACTGGGATTTTTATTTCGGAACCCTTAGGCGCCTCTGAGTCCACCCAGCTCTAATTGGTACCTGACATTAGTTGGGGAAAAGTAAAGGCGGTTGGTCGTTGTGCTGTCCACATGACACCGTCGTTATCCGTAGGCCACAGAAACAGATGACCTTTACGTAATCTGCCCTATAGATCACAAGGCCTTAAAGGGGAACTTTACTTTTTTTTTTTTAAAGTAGTAGTTCTAGCGAAACAAATATATTTTTACTAATATATGAGTAGTAATAGATTTCTTCTTGCCTTTTTTACGTCTATGTTAAGTCTGTATTTATGCTACGGCTCTGGGCCGGACTTACCCGCACTTTCACAGGCCCCGCGCTAATTCTAAATGTAAACTACTTAATGAAACCATTTTAACATATATAAATAAAAGGGTTTCCGCGACTCCCTGATTTTCCAGGGCCTTCTGTAATCTCCTGCAAATATAAATATGCGAAAAAGTCCTAGAAATCTCCTGGATTATTAAAATCTCCTGAAAACATAAAAATCTCTTGAAAAATAGACAAAATTGACATTTTGGGGTGCCAATCCTACATATGATAAAAAAAAAAACGCCATCGTCAGCTTTCATTTTTCAAAAAAAATTATTGCAAAGACAAATGCATTTTCTAACACAAAATCTTAATTAATTTTGACATTATGCTTATCGCTACCCAGACTATGCCCCGCGCAATCCTTTTCGCATAGGTCCCAGCAATTGTTAAGACCGACCCTGCTACGGCTCAAACTTGAATTAGGTCTAAACTTGTGTTACGGTTCATTTTTATGCTGTTGTTTACTTTTTTTTTACATTTTTATAATTATGAACAATGACCAACGGGAAATATTCTTAAGCAGAAGCCAGATTTAAGCAAATAAATTTTTCACTTGCTAGCGATTACAGAAGTATACATCACGATATCTAAATATCGGGTATATAGTGATTTACCTTTACCTACCTTTACCTATCCCTTAGTCTGTTGGACCGTTGGGGCACCACGCAAGATTCATTGATTGTTTTCTCCATTCCTCTCTGTTTGTTTGCCTTAGTTAGAACCTCTTTCAATGGCAGGCCCTTTCATTCTTTTATATTGTCCTCCCATCGCTTTCTCTGTCTGCCTCTTCTTCTTTTTCCTGGTACTGTTACCTGAAGGAAGGTCTTTGAGAGCCCCGAAGATTTTGTAATATGGCCATAGATTTTTAACTTGCGTTTTTTTACGATAGTTAGCAGGTCATCATGGGGTCCGATCGCTGCAGTAACCGTCTCTGATCTCTTGGTTTGTGATGCGGTCTTTCAATGGGATACCTAGGATCCTTCTGTAGCATCTCAATTCGATTGCTAGGATCCTCCTCTCTAGCTCTGCAGTTAGCGCCCAAGACTCACAAGCATATAAAAATGTGACCATGACCAGGGAGCCCATCAGTCTGATTTTGGTGCCGAGGGCTAAGCCTTTATCTTTCCCTATTATTATAAGTTTTTGAAAGGGCTGCTGTGGACTGTGGTATTCGAGCCAGTAATTCAGGTTTCGTTCCCTCATCTGAGACAATAGCTCCGAGGTATTTGAAGCAGCTAACACTTGTCAGCTTTTCACCTCCAATAATGATGTCCATTTTAAAGTCCTGTTGGCTATTAGTCATAATTTTTTTTCAGTATTTATTTGCATGCCACATGCTGCGGAAGTCTTGTCAATGCACATCACCAGGTCAGCAAGTTCTTCTTCTGTCCCTGCTAGGCCATCAATGTCATCTGCATCTTCCATCTGCATCTTCCATTTTCCTTTCAAGGAAGATATTGAAGAGTGTTGGTGAAAGTAGGCAGCCTTGTCTTACTCCAACTGTTGTTTGAACCACTCCCCAATAGTGATACTACTGAAAATCTTCATTGTGTATTTCAATATAGTAACAAACTCTCGCTCTGTCTGGTCAAAATTTTTACACCTTTTTTTTCCCATTCCCCCTTCTAAGATCAATGACAGCGAATGAATCAATTAAGTGATGAAGCATGTACTTCATCAATTAGTCGTAATTAATTTATGTTACTTTTAATAAAAAAATTACCAATCCTTATACAGAGAATAAGTTTGTTTGCCAAAAACTTTTTACTAGACAAAACTCTATAATATCTTTAAAATGTTTACTGCAATGGAATAGGTCAGTGACTAGAACGTCGGACTTCCATCGTTGAGGCTCCAGTTAGAATTTGTGTAAAAATTGCTTTTGAAAAGGAAGCACGGAATCCTTCCATAGACACAGACACCTCCCAACTGGTTCACAAATGTTATTGGCCCATAGCGCACTAAGCAAACTATAAGCGTGAAAGTTGCGCTGGCAAAAATTAATTCAAATCACACACCCATTTATCATTGTTAGTCTAGAATTATTAAAAAAAATGTTCATGAATTATTCCAAATGATTGATGCAATGTGACTTTGTGTAGGCTTTTTTTTTTATATTTTTTTTTTTAATATTTCATATCCTACTTGTTTAATAACGTTTTCCCACATTCAGAGTGTGTATGATGTGTGACAGTTAAAGTATTAGTAGTTTGTATAGAGACGCACCATAATTGACGGACTTTGAACGCGACTAGTTACATTATGAATTAGTGGGTTAGAGGCTACCTATAGACATAAAATCAGTTGGTGATAGGATTTCTTGGGGATAACACGTATTTATAGACAGACACTCGACTGTGGCATTTTAAGCATTAAACCATCATCTGAATTGTCTAACGTTTTAGCATCTTAACTTGTTACTTTGAGTGAGTCTATGTTCTTGTTAGTTAGTCGCATTGAATACGCCCGCGCAAGACACTCAGACATCTCCAGAGTAATCCGTCGAAGTCAGACAGGCATCAATAACTACAAGAAAGAAAGCTTATCACAGTGCTGACAGCACTGTATAATCTATAATGTATAAAATATATATAAAATGTGTTTAAAAAAACTAAACAAAAACAGTCTATACTATGTAGATATTTATTTATACTGCAATTCTAAATCTAATCACAGTGTTAAAAAAATCATTCAGAAATAATGAAAACATTAAAATAGAATTTATTAAAATGTTTGTATATGGCAGGAAACAAACAAGAACACAATTCGGCTGAACACCGTCTGATATTACTATGAGTGTGTAGTTCATATCAATTAAAAATTGGCATATAACAAAATGGCAGTATATAAGATAGAACACAATTTGGCTGAACACCGTCTGATTTCGCTGTAGATTATTATGCATGCCATTTAAAAGTTAGCATATAACAAAATGGCAGTTTAGAAGATAGAAGAACATAATTTGTTTTAACCCACAGCAAGCCATTGCCCATACATCGACTAACTGTTTACATATAGCAAGTAGGTAGTAGACTAACAAGAGCACTTCTGTAAGTTTAGTGAACTACACTTGCGATAATACATGTCACTCTGAAACTGGTCATATCACTGACCTTTTTGGGAAAACTGACCTTTCCGGGATCTACATGGCCTATTTTTTGCATGTCTGAATTGTCGTTACAATCTCATTCATAAATAGTAAGTTAATATAGGTAAAGAGTTGGTAACAAAGAAGGCTCTGTAGTATATACATTCAAAAACAAGAGCCATGAATTCAGCACTGGAGCCAAACGAAAAATGGCTGGTTCCTCTACCACCCAACCAAATGCCAACTTTAAGGGGCTGTATTCGGACGGGAATGAGACCAATGTCTCTTCAAAATAATCCTCGACATAGTAAGATAACATTATAGTAACATAACAACATAGTAAGATAACATTATAGTAACATAACAACATAGTAACATAACAACATAGTAACATAACATTATAGTAAGATAACAACATAGTAACATAACAACATAGTAACATAACAACATAATAACATAACAACATAGTAACATAACAAACAGCTTTTATCTTATATTGTTAACAACACAGTAAAATATCTAAACAAAGTTTTTTAACTTTTTAAAATATTGCATTATACGTATTATATTATAAGTATTAGAATCAAATGTAAAATGTAGAATGTAAAAATACATAACATATCTGATACATTTTTGAATAAAATATAGGCATATAAGTTTGTTATTATTTGAACATAAGAGCATCGTTATTGTAGTTTTACAAAAGTTACTGTTACATTGTAATAGTATTCCAGTGTTGTACTTTAGTAACTATCTAGCTGCGTTATGTCAAAGTCTTTGCAATAACGACTGACAGTACAATAGTCTTATTAATATTGAGGTTACATTCGCGCAATACAAAATGAGCGTGTTTATATTGTATGTATTCAACATGGAAGGATTATATTTAAATGGTCAGAGCTTTCAATTTAGTACAGATACAATTATACAAAATAATGCACTTTTAACTTCAAATGAAGAAGACATACAGTTCTATCACATTCGAGCATATTTCTTATTCATGTCGTCAGGGGTCCGCGAAAGGAATATATCGCCAACAGACTCTAAACTTCATCAGCTAACCCTAAATCAATATTACCTGTGCTTTTGTATTTTGTATATTCTATTCTTGTATGCAATTATGATCTGTAATCTCCAATAAAAAAGGGAAATCCCACATTGAAATAAAATGAAAAATCAAGATTTTTTTTTTGGTATGGGTATGTATGAAATTTTGTCAACGATTTTGTAAATTTTTCTTTAAAATGTAACAGAAATAAATAATAACAACTTCCTGATCTGTGTCATTATTTGTTATTAATTAAAACTTAAAAAAATAAAATAAAAAAGTGTTTATTTGTTACTGCTCACAATTTCTTCCATCCAATCAGACTTGATTGTTAATTATATTACAGTTCAACATGATCTTCATTAAGGACATTATGATTGTTTAATTCATTGGTCTTGATTATATAAAATAAACAAAAATATCAAAATATTTACATCAGAGCAAGAAGGAGCCAAGCAATAAGGTCGCTAGCAAAGGAAGTGCAACACAGGTGTGGATAGTACCAGAAACTGACTCCGTTTAGAAAACACAAAACTTGTTTGGAACCTTCCACAAATGTAGCCGTTCTAATATTAAAAATAGGTCAAAGGACATATCAGACAGTCTATAGCTCTGCTGCTCTTATTTACTCTTCTGCTATTATTTACTCTTCTGCTATTATTTACCCTGTTGCTCTTATTTACTGTGTTGCTCTTATGTAATCGCAATAAGCTCTTTCGATAGATTTTTTTACATGAGCTTATTATAATTTGAGAGAAAGTAGTCAGACTATACATACGTGTTATTATATCTCGCCTGTTTCCAGTGGCGTAGCTATGGTGGGGGGGGGGGGGGGAGAGAATTTGAAAAACCCCCTAGGACCCCATTCAAGGGTGCCCCCAAATGAATGTTCCAATTTTTTTAAAATTAAATATTAAATATTACGCCATTATCTCATGTCATTATGTTGAATGTCAAAAGGCATTGTGACATCGTCATGAAACAACACTAACTCAAAAAGTGAGACTCCATCAGCAGGTAACACTAACTAACTTAAAAAGTGAGACTGAATGTTTAAGTATCCTTCATTTGAAGTCATTAATTCAATAATTTACAAACCTTTGTTGATGTTACATTATGAAAGTTCACACACTTAAAGACATGTTTATTTGATTATAACTTCACATCCCGAAAGTCATTCTCTAGGGGCCACTCGCCTGGCTCAAGAAAAACTGTCCGCTCCCATCTCCGTTAAGTGGATGTAATGAAACGGAACCCCAAAACAGTGAACATTGATACTGACCATTGGGAAAACATAGCTCTGGACTCTAGACCGCATTAGAATGAAAGAAACGCTACCAAGAAAGCTATCTTAACCTACGATATTTGTGGACGGGAATGTCTCTCCAAAATAGGGCTCCACAGCCACATGAAAAAGTGTTAAAGATGAACCAGAGTCACTCAAGGACTGCAGAAGGCCAACATGTGATTATAACTTTACAAACACTAATAGGTTTACCTATAGAATTCTATAAATAAAAATACAATTACCAAAACAATTACTTTACAAAAAACCTGCAATTAAATGAGCGTTTAATTAAACTAATTGTGTCTTAAATCTTTGCGTAGATGACCAAATACAGTTTAAAAAAATATATTAAATTTATCGTGAGAAAATAACAATGTTACTAATTGTCATAAAGATCAAGGTACACATTAAAACGGGTTGTCAAGTTCCACCATTTCTCGGGTTATTATTTTGAAAGCCACACAAAAGGATTGAATGGGCAGGCTCAAGAATAAATTACTGTAGCTTGCTTGCCCACCAATTCTTTTGACAAGTTAAGTATTATGGTTCTTCACCAGGACACACACGTAGGACTTTAAGCAGTCAAATGCTCTACCACCTTAACCCAACTTACGAATATTAAAAATAATAATAAATAAAAAGTTAAATTAAAAAATTATAGACACTACAACCGTGTCGGGAACAACAGTATATAAATTAATGATCCAGCCAGATGTTTACATTGATTTTACCACCAGACGCTTTACGGACGTATTGACATCAATAGTGAGCTCTGAATACTGGCTGACCGAATCTGAATTGTCATCTGAAGTTGTGCTCATCCTTCTCCAGGGCGTGGGGCGGTACCCTGTAACGCCCATGGCGTCGCTATCACTGAACGCGTTCCTCTGAAATGAAGAATTTCGTAAAAGATTTTCCCCCAGTCCAAACGTGTCCTCTGACAGCATGGAAGGGGCTGGGCTCATTTGTTCCGTGTTACGGATTGTGGAGAATAAGGACAATGGCAAGTGGGAACAACTCCCAGGGTTATAGCTAATCCAAAAGCTGCTTCCGCTTTCATCTGACCTCCTTGAGAAATGTTGATGAGCAAGTTGTTCATGGCCCAAACTATGAATGTCGCTGTTTGAGGCTGAAATGTTGTACATTGGATGGGATTTTGCAGAGTTGAAAGTTATCGGGCTCGAGGTCTGAAAAGGAGAGGCCATGGAAAGATTGTTTTTGGTCTCGATGGACGAGTAGTAAGCGTTGTTGGTCTCGCGAGACAACTGGGAGTCAGTTTCTTCTGTAACAAGATTTGGGGGATGCTGAAAATTGTCCGCCCCAAACAAGGGTGCTGAGATACGCACTTCATCGTGCAGGGACAAGTAGTGATGCCTGGTGGCTAGTGAGCCCAGTGGATCATTCCAATCGACGCCGCCGCTGTTGTTGTTGCCGTCGAGGATTCTTCTGTAGTGAGGTGGAAGTGGAGCGGGGTAAGCAGGCGGTGGCGGTCCGTTGTTGGCGTCATTTTGATTTTTCAAATTACATTTCACTTTAAAAAAAAAGAAAAAAGAAAATTTAAAATTAAAAAATGACATAGGCATCTTCCAGACATCTTAAGTTTATATATATTTAAGAATTTAGAACATAGTGAACCATGACTAATAGCATAACGCAAAGAAACACGACCCACGCAAAAATAATTAGTCACAGTATACTGGAGAGAATTGGCAAACTTTTAAATAGAGTTACACCTCGGGATAAAGTAAACATTGTCATTGAGATTTAGTTTTAAGAAACATGGGATTCCTGAGCTAATGGTATTTAAATTGTTACTCCATTCAAAGCAATATTTCAAAAGTTTCTTTATAAGACATTACTGATACTTTTTTTTTTAGAACCGCTAGGCCAGTGTTTCTCGAACTCTCAACATTGGCGCCCCCCCCCCCCACCATTGGAAAAAAATGTCTTTGTGCCCCCCATTAGCCAGTGGGGGATCTGGAATGTAATGTGAAAGAAACAAAACATAAAAATATGTAATTATATCACATGAATTCAATTTGGTTTTGCATTCATATTTTAAACTCAGTTTACAATTCAAATTTACGCAATGAGTGTTAATTAAAGCTCTTTCTTTTTTTGTTGTTGTTGAAAATAGTGTTGTGCAGATAATTTTTAAGCATTTCTTAAACTTGTTAAAATTGTTATTTTCTGGATACATTCCTCGTTCCATATGCTAGGACAAATTTGTACAATATTCTTCCCTAGTCCAATTAGAGCACGGAATGGGTTGCCTGAGTCAGCCAGGAAAACCAGTGACTTGGCAGAATTTAAGTCATTGAGAGGACATTTCTTTTCATAGCCCCACTATTTGAGAAGCACTGCTCTAGGGCTTGGTCATTGAAATGCCACCTATACCGACTTGAAAGTAATCAAACTGAATGGTTTTCCGAAGGCGTTTGTCCTAAGATACTCCGGGGAGAGCCTGCAATTTCCTTACCACTTTTACCGTGCGAGTCACCTTCCCTTATCCCTTTGTTTATTGGACTGTTGGGACACTACAGCTTAGGGCTCTCCCTTGTCGGATGAAGTGGGAACCTTCTGCCTCTCTCATATCCTATCCAGAATGTTGTGTATTTAACAAAGAACTAACTGCGAAACACTTTATCCGATTTTTTTTTTAAAGGCGACTAACAGAATAAACAGTACTGAACATTCATAACGTAGGCTACATTTGGACTCCCTTAAAATATTGAATATAAAATATAAAAAAACAAAGCTGAAAAACTTTGTTGTAATTGTATGTTTGTAAAGTTTGGTTGTAAGTCTGTATGTCTGTAAGTTTGTTTGTAAGTTTGTATGTCTGTAAGTTTGTTTGTAAGTTTGTATGTCTGTAAGTTTGTTTTAAGTACATCCTTAAAACTCACGGTGGTGGGAGCTACAGAGTTCCCCTAGACCCCCGAGGGGGTCAGGCACGAACATTTCTTTTCATTAGAGAGGGGGTGAGTCGCCACTGGTAAAAGTTTGTGAAATTATAAAAGACAATGTGTCTGACCTACCTCGGACACTGGATACCTTTAGGGCAACTTCGTGCATTTCAAACCACAGACCGAAATGACCTCTCGACAATGGAGCCTTCAGAGAGCATATTTGTTTGTTGTTTCTGTAAAGGGAAACACAATTTTTTTTAAATCTTTTCTATAAAAGACAAATACATTTACACTTTAAAATTTAGTGGACTGCTTACAAATCATTTGGTCTCATTGGACATATTCTGTCAACTGCAAGCGAAAGTCTGAGACTGTTTTAGAAATAACCATTGGCAATTTCTTTTTCATTAGTTGATTATATCTAGTGTGAACAAACGATTAAGATAAAATTAGCAGCACATTAGAATTTTTTCTTTTTCAATTTGAGAACAGAAAACAAATATTAAGATATTTTGAAAATAAATATCTAAAACATGTTTTTTTTTTGTTTTTTTTTGTGAAATGCAGAAATTGTAAGACAAATTTCCATATGGATAATAAAGATTATTATTATTGAGTTTGAGTTTTGAGTTTAGGCACATCGGCACAATTTAGGCCATGTCGTGCCCGTGATCCTTCAAGGATCATCTCCCTTTACATTACAAGGGCTAAATTCGATACAGTTAAATCATTAAAAACAAGGTCTATTCACAGTTAAAAAGGTAAAGGTAGTAAAAATTTAATAATTTGGTAAAAATCTTATGTAAATATTATATGTTCACAGTTCAAAAATCAAATCTTCGTAGACAACCCCACCTCCCGGACAAAGCCCAGTACCTTCCCAGGGTCGACATTGTCGAATAGTGTTTTCAAGGTGTCTGTTCTAAAACATTTCTCCCTGACATCCTGGTATCTGGGGCAATCAATGAGGATATGTTCCATAGTGAGGCGAGAGTCACAGTACTCACAAAGTGGGGGCTCCTAACTCTTCAGCACAAAAGAGTGCGTGATGTATGTGTAGCCAATCCTAAGTCTGGACATGGTCGTGCCACCACGCCTTGTCAGACCCTTAGATGTGGGTCGCCACCTGACATCCGCCACAATCTGCCTGAGTTTATTGTGAGTCTCAGCCTCCCATCGGTCCTGCCACTCTCGATAGGTGGCAGAAGCAATACTTTGTCTCAGGTCCGAGCAGGGAATTTGGGTTCCTGACACCGCATGATTTAGGGCTATCTTTGCTTCTCTGTCTGCGGCTTCGTTTCCCTCAATGCCCACATGGGAGGGGACCCAGATGAAGGTGACATCCCTATGGTCGGCTGTTATTTGGTCCAACAGCTTCAGGCTCTTATGTACCAATGGAATGTCAGTCTTCATCCGCCCCAAAGCTTGCTTACAATGCAGATTTGGAGTCGGAGCAGATTATAAATTTTCTCCTTTCTGATGCTTTGACGGCCATACGTGCAAGCGATATTGCGTGCAATTCGGCCGTAAAGATGGAGCAGCCATCGGGGAGTCTACGGGAGATTGTTTTGTTTCGAAAGGAGCATGCACACGCGACCTTTCCATCCATTTTGGATCCGTCTGTGTAGATGGTGCCACAATCTTCGTAGCTCTCCTGCAGTTCCCTAAAGTGGACTTGTAGTATGCTTGGGTCTGTATTTTCTTTTTTGAAATTAAGGAGGAACAAATTTAATTTGGGTTTATTCATTAGCCAAGGAGGATTCTGAGGGGTTTCTATTTTAGAGATTTGTTCAATGGGTGGGGTTAAATTTCGGATGGGTTCTCTCATTCCAAGGCCCAACGGCGATTATTATTATTATTATTATCTAACATTTCACCATATCGTTTTCTGTTCTTTTTCTATGTTTTTGTACCGAGTGGCATAAACAGAATTTAGAAAAAAATTGAAAACTAAACAAAGAATAGGTTTCTGTGTTTAAACTTTTGGATGAAAAACGTCAATATTTTGTGTTAACCAAACAATTTGTAAGTCTAGTTGTCGTGTAAAAAGATCTCACCTTTGGATGGCAATGTTGTCTTCTTCCACACGAAGGATAAAAACTTCTTGCGCCGACGGTTTAATCATAAACCTCTTGCCGCGGAACTCAGGCAAGTTCTTGGCGCCTTCCAGAGTCTCTGGCCCGTTGATATACTCACTATATCTTTTGGAGACACAGACCCGGACGTAAGCCTCGCTGTCCACTAGCCCGTTCACCTCGAGCTTGTAAACATCCCCCGCCTTGATCACGCAGCTGTCGAGCGTGCAGAGAGAGGTAGGGTTGTAAGTGTTCAGGTTAGCATGTGAAAGTCTGGGGCTGTTGTTCACGTAGATGTGTGGGCTGAAAAGCAAGAGCAGACGTGAGTTTAAAAAAAATTGAGACCAAAATGATCGTCCACAAAATTTATTTTTTTTAAGCGTTACAAAAAGATTTTTTTTTTTAAATGACAATTTGATTTAGAAATAAAAATAAATAAATAGTAAAGTAGCCCTTTCAGACCTTTCGATCTATTGGGCCAATGATGTAAATGTTATCTGATTCTGTTGTCCACGTTAACTAACGATGGTGTGTTGTGCCCAGCACAATGGCCAACAACCTTTACTTTCCACAGATAATGTCAGATAACCATTAGAGTTAACTTATCTCTGGAGCATTTTAAAAATCCTAAAATTTAACATTTCTGTTTCTCCCTTCAGCTAGAAAGCCAAACGCTTTACCAATCAGCCACGACAATCAGCCACGACAATCAGCCACGACATCCCCTAATTAGGAAAGTCTTTCTATTTTTATTTTTTTTAATTACATAGCAGATAATAACACTTAAAAGTTCGAAAGTAGTTAGTTTGGTGCACACTCAATCTCAGAAAGTAATTAGTTTGGTGCGCACTCAATATCAGAAAGTAGTTAGTTTGGTGCGCACTGAATCTCAGAAAGTAGTTAGTTTGGTGCGCACTGAATCTCAGAAAGTAGTTAGTTTGGTGCGAATTCAATCTCAGAAAGTAGTTAGTTTGGTGCTCACTCAATCTCAGAAAGTAGTTAGTTTAGTGCACACTCAATCTCAGAAAGTAATTAGTTTGGTGCGCACTCAATCTCAGAAAGTAGTTAGGTTGGTGCTACTCAAACTCAGAATTTAATATATGGGCTACTTTTTTTTTAATTTTAACTTTATTTTAAGTAAGACAATTTGTTCCTGCTTTAAAAAAAATGTTGATCTCGCAAATCTATAACTTCATGAATGTAAAAAAAAAAATACCTTTCTAAAACTACAATGGTACGATGCTATTTATTAAGGAAATACTTTAAAGACCACACACTCGGTCTTGTAATATGCACCTCAAACTTGAAAATAAGGTCCCAAGTTTCAGCACGGCCCGCAATCAAAACAAATTGCAATCGAGACCAATCATCCTAGAAGGTCGAAACACTGACATGTTAGCGTCACAACCTGTGGGCAGTTAAGACCAATAGCTCGTTGCTACATCACAGATCTATTGGTGTTCACTGCCCACAGATGCGACGTTGCAGGTCAGTGTTGTGGCCTCCTATGAGGAATGGTCTGACCACAGTCCGTATTGAGCTAGGACTAAATAATCCTCGTTTCTCTTAGAATGGTCTAAAGCTTTATAAGGACCAATTTAAGGACTGCGCTTGAATGGTTTACCTGTGGCAGGTTGAGTCGAGTTCCACCGTTCCGGTGTTGTGTTCACTAATTATGACTACCAGATCTCCATACTCGATATCGAACGCCAGAATTTTACCGATGAGTTTATCCTGATATGGAGAAAGATAAACAAGAAATGGTGTTGGAAAGATTAAACTAGTTATACATGTATTTCAGCTTTTTTTTTCAAAACATGCTTTGCCTGCTTCTATACACAAGCGTGTCACAGTTTGTATGAGGTCAAGGCTAGACCATCTAGAATCTAGACCATGCCTATATATTCTACTAGGAAGTTAAACAAGTACAAATTAAACTTATCTAGCCTACAAGATAAGACATTTTTTTTGCTTTTTTTCCAGGTAGAGAGAGAAAACACATGACCTGGACTAAGTTTCCTATGTCACATTAAAAGACTGAAAAGTTTTGCCAGTCGCCAAGTCAGGAATGAACTAGAAATCTGACATAAGTCACGTTTTGCTATCAGGCATGACATTACGTTTTGAGTCTCTCTATACGTATTAATTTTGTCAACACAGTAAATGTCGTCATTTTTTACGTAATAAATGTCGTCATTTTTTACACACTAAATGTCGTCATTTTTACACACTAAATGTCGTCATTTTTACACACTAAATGTTGTCGTCATTTTTACACACTAAATGTCGTCATTTTTTACACACTAAATGTCATTTTTTACACACTAAAAGTCGTCATTTTTTACACACTAAATGTTGTCGTCATTTTTTACACACTAAATGTCGTCATTTTTTACACACTAAATGTCGTCATTTTTTACACACTAAATATCGTTATTTTTTACATACTAAAATGTGTTTTTACAAAGTACTCAAATTCGTCATTTTTTACATTAAATGTCAATATGATTTCAACACACTAAATGTCATTGTTTTTTTTGTTTTGGAGCG
This sequence comes from Biomphalaria glabrata, assembly GCF_947242115.1. Lineage (NCBI taxonomy): Eukaryota > Metazoa > Mollusca > Gastropoda > Planorbidae > Biomphalaria > Biomphalaria glabrata. Next base: position 20,901,905 of record NC_074725.1, on the reverse strand, counting down.
TACTAAATGTCATCCTTTTTTTATTTCAACACACTAAATGTCGTCATTTTTAAAAACACTAAATGTAATTTTTTTTTATTTCAACACATCAAATGTCGTCCTTTTTTTCCCACCACACTTAATGTCGTTTTGTTTTGCCCACTTACTGTGCGTCTTTTTTTTTACCACCACAATAAATGTCGTCATTTTTAAACACAATAAATGTCGTTATATTTTTTTTACCCCACACTAAATGTTATGAACGGAGAGCCCAACTCTAGAAAAAAACAGAAAAGCGTTAACTCTTTCTCTCCTAATCGACGATACCATCGTTGATTTTGACCTCATTAAATTAAAAACATGTTTAATTTTTTAAACTTGACTTTGAATTATATAAAAAGAAAATGCATTTCCCTTTAATTCTATACCAAATACAACATTTTCTGATCACAAACAACAAAGCTATAGAAGCCCAATCATAACGAGGGTAGTGAAATAGTAATGAGTAAAATAAAGAATGCTTTCAAAACGTGGAAAAATAATTACGGAGAGCTAATAACAACAACACGACTTATTCGATGTCACCGAGCTGGTATGACTTCTCTCCACTCACCTGTCTTTCCTCTTTGGTTGTGACAGTGGACAAGAGAATCTCCTCCCTCTCGAAGGGGACACTCACTCTGTAGGTCAACACTTTCCCAAGACGTATTCGTATGCTGCCCTCGGCCAACTGCCTCTTGGAGCGAACCCAGTCTTCCGCTTGGGCTTTCGTGTTAAAACCACCAATTTTTAACAACCCTGGACAGCGTTTGTTTCAATAGAGACAAAGTAAAATAGAATTGAAATCAGAATGAATAAAAGCATACATAGTAATGGTGTGGTATAAGATTAATTAATATAATCTTTAATATATATATGTATATTTTAAAGAGGTAACGAACTGATAAATGTTATATCACAATGACTTTAAAGGTTGAGATATAGATAGATAGATAGATAGATAGATAGATAGATAGATAGATAGATAGATAGATAGATAGATAGATAGATAGATAGATAGATAGATAGATAGATAGATAGATAGAGATATATCAATTTTGATGACAACTTCTCCTGAATACAACCTTACATGAAGAGCGTCATCTCATTAATTTTCTTAGTACACAAAGTGGTCCAAAGCGTGCGGATCTAAATTCTAACTTTTTCCAATATGCGGGGAGGGGAGAGACGATTTATTCTGAGCCCTAACCTCAGTAACCATTCTTTCTATAATAAAACATAACAAAAGTCGCAAGAAAAGTCAGGCTTATATTATTTAAATAGCAGTGTAATAGACACTGACTGTATTCTACTGGCGCCAATTGCGCACATGCCAAATTTGAAATATAATTTTTTTTAAAGTAGAAAGATTCTATAAGGGAAAGAATAGTATATTTACAGCCATATCTCTCAATATTTACGAATAGTTTTTCTCCTTTCTAAATGAAATTAAATTAATTAATTACCACTTAATAATTACTTTTTTTTAATTATTATTATTTGTTAGGGTCAATGAATAATTATGCAAACTTTAAATTTGAAAAATACCGTGTACAACATTTGTACCAGACAAACAGACAGACAGACAGACGAAGTGAGCTGATATAAGCTTGGTACAAATAAATAAAAAGGGACATGTCAAATTAACAGCTATAATGAAATGAACACATTCATGCACTTCAGCATGATGATTAACTGATGATTAACCGATGATTAACCGATGATTAACTGATGATTAACTCAGGCATATGCAGGTTAATTATACAACAACTCTGCTTTACGTAACTAGCCTCAACAAAATGATAGTATGGCGCTCTGGACAAATTCCAGGACACCAAGAAAGACGACTAGAATCAGATTCACACGAAAGAAAAAAACACAAGGAATCAGTCAACTAACTAGTCTTGTCATTTCCTAAAGGGCAGCTTAAAGTAAAGTTCTCCTTTCAGATCTTGCGAACTGCGTAAAGGTCCACGGTCAGCGAGATTGCCATGTGGCCAGCACATCGACCAACAGTCTTCACTTTTTCCAAACTAATGCAAGGTGCCCATTAGAGCTGGGTGGACTCAGAGTCTCCCCAAATTAGAAAAGAAAAACAGTCTTCGCCAGGATTCAAACCCGGGACCCTCGTTTCGGAAGCCAAGAGCTCTACCACTGCAGTCTTTGTCTAAATCTTACTATTAGAGACAGAAATTGGGGCGAAATTGTTAGTATTAAAAAATACAATAGAAATATATAAAAGAAAGCCTAATGGTATTACCCAAACTAAAAACACAGGAAGTTCAGGCTATATTAGCTACAAGCAATGGAAAAAGGACAAACACAATGAGATTGTTATCATTTCTTCGGCAGTTATTCAATGCTCTAGTGATAAGCTACAGATCTGAACCTACCTGTGCCAGAGATATTCAGGACAAAGGATTGACCAGGGCTCAACTCATGGCTCAGTATAAATTGACCATGGGCCTTTTCGTAGTGGGCAAGAGCAAGATTCCTATTCCTATGCAATCGCACGTTGGATCCATGGCAGGAAGCGAACTCCAGACCTCTAGTCTGAGCTACAGTTGACTTAGGTGACATACTAAAGCATAATGCTATCTTGAATGTAACTTTCAGAATCTGTAAAACAAAAATTGTTTGTAAGCAACTTCAATCAGTTAAAAAAACATTTCTATGCGAAAATGTAACGCTAAAAATAGTCATATGTCAATGGAAAATCTAGTCAAAGCTTGCACGTGTAAATCTTAAACAATTGTTTCTTCTGGAGAATTCTTATGCTGCACAAGGAATGACTATTTTGAGTTTTTTTTTTCAGTGTATTTATTATTTGGTTTTAGGAAATTTATGAGTGTTTAGATATAGGGAGACAAACGAACGGACAGACAGGCAGACAGATAGAAACTTTGCACAATAATTCATTGTCGATGACGAGTATCAATGAAACCGTGTTCCAGATACCACTCCCTCCCCCACATGTCTACAAAGGAGCATGAAAGATTTGCTATACAAGGGTAATTCAGCCAAGGGACTCTCACACTGTATTAAAGGGCGTCTACGACAGCAAATTACACGTCATCATTATGGATAACAGGTTGATGGTATCTATAAGATAACCAATGAGACCAAAAACTGTGCACGTAACCTCTTTTACATGCCCCTGCATATCGCCATTCATCTTATTGGTTTTACGAGAGTATGACACTGTCTATGCTCCATAGAGTATGTATCAGTAAGTTATTGTAGTTTAGGACTATTTTGAGAAATAAAACTGGTAGTGTTTATATGCATATTTTGTGTAGCAAAACGAGTTTAACTCAATAGACAATGGAGTGGGCCCCTCTATGCCACAGGCCAAAGCGCAATGAACCCCTTCGCGACATGGTTGCTACGACACTGCCTGTTAACAACTCTTCCTCTGACGCCTCTATTTCAAGCCAGTATTAAAGCCTCTTCTGTTTTTTGTTGTTTACTTAGAAATGAAACAAACTAAAAGTTGCCTAGTTCCTGGTATCGCCCCAGTTCGTGTAGTCAGTAAGTCCTACTTAGATCTAGGTAATAACATACAGGTGAATTTTTTTTTTTCTGGAAATGTTTTGTTCACAAAAAGAGGTGGGAGGGGGGGGGGGGAAGGGGATGTCGAGTGGTATGACATTCCAAGCAGACGTGACATGCATTCATACTTTATTACCACTTGCTGTTGTTGTTGCTGTAATACTCCCCCTTTTTCTTCTCTCTCTCTTCTCTTTCTGCCTCTCTCATGTTTCTTTCTGTCTCTCTCTCTCTTCTCTCTCTCTCTCTGTCTCTTCTATCCTCTCTTTCTATATCTCTCTTTCTCTTCACTCTCTCTTTCTCTCCTCTATGTCTCTCTGTCTTCTCTCTTCACTCTTTTCTCTCTATCTCTCTCTCTTCTCTAGCTCTTTCTCTATTTGTATCTTCTCTTTCTCTGTCTTTCTCCCTGTCTTTCTCTCTGTCTCTTTCTCAGTCTCTCTCTACATCTCTGTCTGTGTCTTGTCTCTCTCTCTGTCTCTTCTGTCTCTCTCTTTCTGTCTCTTGTCTCTCTCTCTTTTGTTTCTGTCTCTCTTTTTTTCTCTCTGTCTATCTTTCTCTCTCTCTCTCTGTTTCTTTTCTCTCTCTCTTTCTCTCTCTTTCTGTCTCTCTCTCTCCCCTGTTTTTTCGTCTTTCTCTATTAAACTGCTCCAGCAGAAGACATAGCACTTTGTTTGCAATAAAGACTTGTTATTTTTTTCAATGAACTGAAGCAACACGGACAATTTTACGCTAGATTTGTGGCTCTCAAAGTATGCCTCAGATACTTCCTTAGCGACACAGTTATACATAGCTACACTACTAGCAGCCTGACCACTTGTCCGTTGTGAAAGTCTACATCAGTTCATGTCTATGTAGACTAAGTAAGCATAACATGGAGACCGAGAGGAAGAAAATGAATTGCAAACAGGAAAGTCTTTGTATACCATGGGGCCACAGCATCACTTTGAACAGGGCTATAGACACCAGTTAGAAAGAGGCTGCAGACATTGCTGGACCTGGTTTCTATGAAGACCGTTTGCCACACAATGCGCCCAAAGGAGCGCAGGAAGGATTGGGTCAGAATTATGAACATCGAAACGCAGACTTTATGACCATAGGGCAATGAGATCTATCTTTCTAAAAACAAAAACACTTTAAATTTGTTGTGTCAGTCATAGCCACGTTGGATTACAGAAAGAAGTTCAAAGAAGTTCATGATTAGATGATGAAGCATGTATCTACTATATGAAGTAGAATGTAAGTAGTATGTTTGTATGTATGTTCTTTATAGAAATGAAAACGGTTTAACTAATTGTAATGAAACTTGGCAAGAACGTCCCATACATAAAAGCGGAGATCTAAGGAGATGTCATAGACATCTAGAGGGTTTCCTGGGATTTAGGTCAATAGGTCATCTTGACATGTGAGAACAGCAGAGATTTATTATATAACAAAATTAAGTAAAGACGTAACGGAAATACCTGAGCAAAGCAGGGTTATAAACAGCTAGTTAGTGAGTAACAAGTTCACGGCTTAGTCTTTATATAATAATGTCTCTATAGCATTTCCGTTCGCTGAGGTAAGTAGTACTTGAAATAGTCCAAAATTCGACGAATCTGTTAATAATTAATGAATCATTGAATCATGAATCATCATTATTTTCTTGCAAAGGAAAGATGTTAGTTACAGGGAAACACAATTTGTTCTAGTTTTCTAAACAGCCATTAATGACTAGGTTTGTCTTTAATTGGCCTCGCATCTAACACGAGCGTTTTGGGATACCATCCATCCATCCAACCCAGTGGCGCTACAGCCCAAGGAGGGCTCTAGCTTGCTTCAACACATCCCTCCATTCAGATTTTTTCTGGGCCTTTCGTCTCCACGCCCTAACCCCAAGCTGTTGCAGATCTGCCTCCACATCATCAATCCATCGCATTCGGAAGTCTGCCTTTGGTTTGCCTGCCTTTTGGTTTTTACCTGTATTGGGATACCAGCCATCGATAATAGGGAGTTTGTACTCCAAGTTATCCAATCTCATGCGAGTTTTTACATCTCCTCGGCGTATTCAGACGACCTTTAGATAACTTAAAAACACTTAAATGAACCTTTAAACATTTATTTACAATGGAAATTGTCGCGGCGTCCTCTACGCTAAGCGTCCATATTGCCACTACATCTAGCGTCTCTAAACGTATCGTATATCCATTCTTATTCTATCTACCCTTTTGGTTTGGAGATTACTACCCAAATTACTTTCTTTGGCAATGAGATCTATCCTTCTAAAAACAACAACTTTAAATGATGTGTCAGTCAGACCATTGTTTAATTACAGAAAGAAGTTAAAGAAGTTCATTATTAGACAACGTAATTAGTATCCTGCATATACCTGCAAACGGGATGTAACAGATTTTCATCTGGTTGGATCCCCTACCCCCCACCAAAGAAAATAAAACACACAAAAAAAAGTTGTTTAGACAGGCCGAAGGTTGGGTGCTTCCATGTGGCTAGAGCTTCAAGAGTTTCTGACTGAACTCTTCCAACGATTACAAAGAAGACCCAGAAGAAGAAGTGGAAGAGGACGATCTACGTAGACACCTCTGACTGCTGAGCTAGTATTGCATTCTTGATGGTTTTAGCTTAGACAAAGACCCTGTGCTAGAAAGTTTAAGCTTGTAAAATGACAACATTAAACATTGAAATTGTTGATTTAAACACTTATACGATGCTCAGGTGAACATATTCACAAGATGCTTCTTCACAGATGATCTACATTGTATCATTCTGGTATCAGGCCTACAGGGTCAACCCATTAATTTTCAGCCTTGAATGTGGGAAGTCTGGCAGAGAGGCTTAAACCGCATAGCTACAAATCAAGGGGACTCGAGTTTGAATCCCGTGATGAGCGCACTAAGACGTTCTCCAAGATACCTTCCTCTCCCACCACACAGGTCCACAAAAGAGATTGGACCATAGAGCACTGAGTAAAAGTAATGTTCTGAAAATGTCGTTTTGTATTTTCTATTCTGTATAAATAGTCAACTGATTTGGCTATTCACAGGCGACTAGTTCAGACTAATCCAAAAGACAAGTGGTGTGATGGAAGTTACATTCAAAGAGAAAAAAACATTTTGCCTTCAGACAAAATCTTGAAAGTTTTTCTGTTGTTTTTGTTTGTTCCTGTCACGTCAGCTGTTTCAATCTAACGTCCGCGCCTAGTGACTGTTTCATTGAGTGAAAAGAGCCTTTAAAACCTCTTTGTTCTCTGCTGCCTTGCGGTTTAGAGAGTAGGTCAAAGTAGTGACGTCTCAAGTCGGAACGGTGTCATGTTCTCGATAGTGAATACAGAGATTGTCACCGAGAGTATGAACAGAATACATTAGTCTGAATGGTCGGATACGTCTCAAACATTCGCGAAACCAGATCAAACTAAAGGGAGCATTGAGGTTTTATTGGGCTGATCCGAGCTGGTATGGAAACATTTGTTAGTCACCTCTACCTTACTTCTACCTGTGCTACACAAACATCTTTCACCACTAGATCTAGTCACAGGCACTGTTCAAACCAATAGGTACTCTAGCGTTGAGTTTGATAACAAAGAAACGCTATTTCCTTGCGAGACACATAAATATCAGGCCGCGGTGTTTTTGTTGTCAACTCCTGAAACATTACATGACGTTGAACAAGGAGACAAAGAAGGGACGACTTCATAGGAGTATAGAGGAAATGTACTGAATGTGTTAGCCATAGGAGTATAGAGGAAATGTACTGAATGTGTTATCCATAGGAGTATAGAGGAAATGTACTGAATGTGTTATCCATAGGAGTATAGAGGAAATGTACTGAATGTGTTAGCCATAGGAGTATAGAGGAAATGTACTGAATGTGTTATCCATAGGAGTATAGAGGAAATGTACTGAATGTGTTATCCATAGGAGTATAGAGGAAATGTACTGAATGTGTAACTGGCAAAGTGGGAAATCCTGCATTCCATGGGCGTTCTCTGGAGGTGATGACATCTCTATATCTTCCTGAATGTAGAGAAGGAAATCACCAATGTATAATTGCTACTTTACTTTTAAGTCTTCTATCCTCAAGGGTTTCTAAATTTATTGAATTTACTAACGGGTGTTAGCTTTCTTTTTCAATATAAAACAAAATTAATTAATAACCACTAATTAATTATGATTCACGTGTTGTGACGGACAATAAATATTTGTGCAAACTTTCAGCTTAGTCCAAGAATTTTAAGTGGGTTAACAACAAAAAGTGTGAAAGAAGTCACACAACAGACGGACAGACAGACGGAGTGAATTAATATAAGATTTCTAAAAACAAACAAAAACTTTGGTTAATTAAAGAAGACAAAGAATAAACGAAGCACTTTTTTTTTTAGCATTGCAGCAAAATGTTCTGAATATTTTAGTCGCCCATTTTGTTTTTGAGAAATATATTGAAATTGTATTGATTGATATCAAACATTCTTTTAAAAAAAAAACTATTAAATTTGATGTTACAACTGCGCAGTAGATACTATTCCACCAGTATGTACCATCTATTCATCTTTCTGTCACAGTGGAGTAGCAGATCTTGTGTTTCCCTGACATGTTTTCACACATCCTTCCCTTGAAATCTCTTCTCAGCTTTCCGTCTCTATGCCCGAGCTGTCGTATATCGGCCTCTACATTATCAAGCCATCTTAGTCGTGGTCTGCTTCTCTACTTTCAAGAAGAACATTATGACCTATCTGTTCAAAACTTCTGTAGATTAGTTTGTCAATCCCTCTCGTGTTTTATGTCTGCTCTGTTATCAAATCGACTTGAGCCTTCATTATGTTTGTTAACGGGGCTAAAGGTATACAATTATTATTCTAATTATTCTCGAAAGTTGATCTCAAGGTGACCTGCTCTATGTAATCAGCTTTCTTTTTCATTAGTTTATTGTAACTCATCTATACAAAATTATTACAAGTCTTGAGATATCCAAATGTTAGCTCGGGATGAACTTGTTGTGTCGAATTGATATTGTGACCTCATTCTATATTTTCAAGAAATGGGGGTCAGGTCAAAGAAGTCGCAGTGTTAATTATGATTAATCTATCAGAGAAAGAGGTCAGGAAAAAGGTACATTTCTGGAAGGTATAAATAGGAGAAATATTTGTTTCTATGATTCTAGAAAAGACTATTAAAAAGGGTTGGGGGGGGGGGGTAAAGTGAGTCGGTCGGGGTCTTGAGCAGTAAAGGGTTCTGTAGTTGTGTGTCCTTGAGCTTGTAGCGGGTCCATAAGTTGCTGTAAGTCGTCAGGTACTTTATAAAAAAGTAAAAAAGTAAAGTTCCCCTTTCAGACCTAGGGGTCTATAGGGTAGATGATGTAAAGGTCATCTATTTCTGAGGCCTACGGTTTACGAGGGTGTCATGTGGCCAGCACAACGACCAACCGTATTTACTTTTCCCCAACTAATGTCAGGTATCCATTAGAGCTGGGTGGACTCAGAGGCGCCCAAAGATCTCGAAATTAAAAATCCCATCTTAACCAGGATTCGAACCCGGGACCCCTGGTTCGGAAGTCAAGCGCTTTACCACTAAGCTAACGCGCCTCCAAAGTACTTTATATATTAAAAGTGAATTATTAGTGAAAGTGAAGTGAAAGAAATTCTGAAGATGTTCTGTTGTATCAATATATTGGCAGTGTTATTACGTTGTGAGGTTCATCAGCTCTCTAAGAATACATTTCAATTAATCCTGTGTTATGAATTAGTTGAATTAATGTTTTGAAGGAGTTCATTAAAAGAAAGAAAAAAGAAGTAGAGCAAGTTTCTTCAGTGTAGTTGAGTCGTTTTATATTTCCCCGGCAAATAATTCTGTTTGTGCCATTCTACATACATCCATATCCTTCGACTTCCATGTGGAACTTTGTCTTATGTGTAGATAAGCAAATGTATTGAATAACAATCATTAATATAAAATCATTACATATTTGGCACTTATGGAAAACAGAAATCATCTCACTTATAAACTAGCTATAGGGAAATACATACAACAAATAGTAATGGAGTCTCGTGTACATAACACGTGTGCTGTTTTGTTGTAAATATTGTTAAATATTGTTATGAACTGCCAACGTTTCTTGAAAAAAGATTACATCTTACCTAAGCGCTCGGCTTCCAAGCCTGTGTTCCTGGGCTCGAATTTAAGTAAAAACTGTGAATTTTAATTTCGGAATTTTTAGGCACCCCTGAGTCCACCAAACTCTAATGTGTACCGTACTTAGTTGAGAAACTAAAGGGGTTAGGTCGTTGTGCTGGCCACATGACACCCTGCTCGTTGGCCGTTGGCCATAGATACAGATAACATTAACATCATCTGTCCCATAGATTGCAAGGTTTGAAAGGGAAACTTCTCGCTTCACTATGTGTTCTTAAGTAATTTTTTTTGAAGTTAATTTTTATGTATTAATTTTTTAATTCAAGAGTCATAGGTTTACATTTCTCCAGTGTCGATTTATTTTATTCATTTATTTTGATTTTGTTTATGAAGAAAGTTATATTTTAAACAAAAGAAATTTACATATTTGATTTAATTTTTTTTTTTGCAATTCTCTGTTTTTTTAACTTGCATATATTTCCCTTGAAAAGTTTCATTGGATATTTTTGGATATTTGTTCGTGGGCCTAGGAAAAGTCCACGGTTGACTTTATTTCGTCAGACTTAAGTATTAGTTTCGTCAGCCCCAATGTCGTCTAGGCCTCAAAATGGACATTACTTACTTTTGGGTCCACTTGTATTCTACTTGAACTCATTTAGAAGTAATTCTATAGTAACACTTAACTTCACCATTATAACAAAATCTGTTTTATAACTTAACAGTGGCTCATAGTATCTAAGGTGGTAGAACAAACTTTTAAAAAAAAAGTAAAGTTCCCTTTCAGACCTTGTGATCCATAGGTCAGATGATGTAAAGATCATTTGTTTCTGTGGTTAACAAGGGTGTCATGTAGCCAGCACAACAACCAACCGCTTTTCCTTTTCCCCAACTAATGTCAGGTACCCGTTTGAGCTGGGTGGACTCAGAATCGCCCAAAGATCCCGAAATTATAAATCCAACTCTTTACCAGGATTCGAACCCGAAACCCAAGTTCGGGATCCAAGCGCTTTACCGCTCAGCCACCCCGCTTCCTACCACATACTTATATGATAAAGTAAATGTAGATGCATAGGTTGACTTACTTTTTCTTGGCGTTTTTTTCCCAACCTTTCTATGTCTTACAGCGAGCTCCCTTCACTTACACTGAATTACATTCCTGTAGATCTACTGTCTTGGGACATCCTTCTTTATCCAACGTGATAGATGTAGCTTTAAAGAACACAAACACACACAGCACAGGCCAGGTATAAAATAATCACCACCTTGTGTGAACACACAGTAACAAGTAGGGAAATAAAAGTTTCTGGTTAAAAACACTGGATCCTAGAAGCCAGCAGTTTGAACAGAGGTAATTATAGATCTGGTACGTAAGCCAGGTCGAGGGCTTTAAGATAAGGTTTGGGAGGGAGGGGAGTGGGGGGGCATGCACAATGATTGTACAGTGTTTAAGGGACTCCGTGACTTAACTCTTAATACATAACGTGTTATCAGGGACTGAGTCGGGAGGAACATAAATATCCAGCAGGTCTTATCGCCTAACGCGCACACACGCACACACGCACGGGACTATCACCCCCCCCCCCTATTCTTCTTTCCTCAACTCTCGTCAACCGATCCCTTAAAGAAATGCGTGTGTGTGTGGGTATGTGTGCAGTGTGTGAACGGTTCAGGCTACTATGTTAGTGACTGCGGGGTGTGTGTGTGTGTGTGTCAGTCCCAGCGAGGGACACCTGCAAATGTTTGTCCTTTATCGTCTGTCCGCTACCACAGGCAGGTCACAAACCTTTAGAGTTTACAACATATGTATTCGCGACACCCCGTTCACACTGCCGCAACAGGGGCGGAGTGTAGGACTTATGTGAAAAGGCGGAGGCTGACTGTTTAGTAAGTGGAGGCCTAGTCGCGATTTTTCCTACTCCCTTTCAAAGACATCAAGCCATTACATTGAATAATAATAATTAAAGCGGGTGTTTTCCAGACTTTTTCCTTAACTGAATACTTCGCAAATTCTGAGTATCTAGCGGAACACTTTGTTTATATTTAGAGAGAATAATCCGCGTGATGGCTAATTAGTCAATTATTTCAGTCGTTCGTGGAACACCTCTTCAGGCCTCGCGGAACACTAGGGTTCCACGTAACACAGTTTGGGAAACATTGAATTACAGAATTAAAGCTTTTCACATATCTGAGGAAAAAAGCATCTGTTTGTTTGTTTGTTTTTTAATTCATAATAATATTGTACAGTTTTCAAAAGTTTTACAGATTTTTGGTGGGGTATCATATACATAAGTAGAATGAAGAAGAAGAATACAATAGTTCACGTAACCTTTTCATAGTTTCCGCCCGTCTTCGGCAGATGCTTTTATTTGTGACTCAAAGGTGTGCACCAAGACCCATGGTGAAGCCCTGGGCAGCTGCAGTTTTGCCTATCGTAAATCCGGCCCTGTGCAGAGGTACCAAGCTTTGGAATTACTCATCCCTGATTTGCTGATGAACAAAAAAAATCTCAGTGGCGAGAGCTTCCATGACAAAGAAACTTTTATTTCATTATTTGTGTTTATTGAAATAGTGGAAGAGACCGAGACCGATCGTGATAGCCGCCTTGAACACTGACCTGCAACGTCACGACCTGTGGGCAGCGGAAACTAATAGCTTGTTGCCACGTCACAGCTTAAACCAATAACTTGTTGTCACGACACAGGTCTGTACGACGTGGCAACGAGCTTTTGGTCTCCACTGGCCCACAGGTCGTGACGTTGCAGGTCAGTGTTGGGGTCTTCAATAACAAGTCTCCGTGGAAGACGTGTGTGTGTGTGTGTGTGCCTGATAGTTCAAGATGAAAAACCTGAAACTAAATTGCCCTTTCTATAAAATAAGAAAGATGACGAGCTATTTAAATCCTCTCGCTTCGCTGGACTTCTTGGGCGACAAGCTGCCTCCATCCAGATTGATCCATTATCCTTTACCTTATCCCAAATACCATCCACGGCTTTAAATCTTCCACGAAAGTCTGCCACCACGTTGTAGAGGGTAGGATCTGAATTTTGTTTTTCCTTTTAGATCTCGAAAATGCGCCATTTTGTTAGAGGATATACTTCATGAATCTCATGCGACGCTCATAGAAAACAAATTCTTTAAGGATTGCCTGTTCGGCCATGGATTTCTTTGTTGGCGGCATGATCCCAATGTATGACAGTAAGTTTGTCGGGTGGTTACACGAGTGGTAAATGATGCAGACAATTATCCCTTTATGCGACTCTTAGGGTCGTTGGGTGGTTGCCGACATGATCCCTGTGTGCCACTGTATGTTAGTCGGGTGGTTGTCTACATGATCCCTGTGTGCCACTGTATGTTAGTCGGGTGGCTGTCTACATGATCCCTGTGTGCCACTGTATGTTAGTCGGGTGGCTGTCTACATGATCCCTGTGTGCCACTGTATGTTAGTCGGGTGGCTGTCTACATGATCCCTGTGTGCCACTGTATGTTAGTCGGGTGGCTGTCTACATGATCCCTGTGTGCCACTGTATGTTAGTCGGGTGGCTGTCTACATGATCCCTGTGTGCCACTGTATGTTAGTCGGGTGGTTGTCTACATGATCCCTGTGTGCCACTGTATGTTAGTCGGGTGGTTGTCTACATGATCCCTGTGTGCCACTGTATGTTAGTCGGGTGGCTGTCTACATGATCCCTGTGTGCCACTGTATGTTAGTCGGGTGGTTGTCTACATGATCCCTGTGTGCCACTGTATGTTAGTCGGGTGGCTGTCTACATGATCCCTGTGTGCCACTGTATGTTAGTCGGGTGGTTGTCTACATGATCCCTGTGTGCCACTGTATGTTAGTCGGGTGGCTGTCTACATGATCCCTGTGTGCCACTGTATGTTAGTCGGGTGGCTGTCTACATGATCCCTGTGTGCCACTGTATGTTAGTCGGGTGGCTGTCTACATGATCCCTGTGTGCCACTGTATGTTAGTCGGGTGGCTGTCTACATGATCCCTGTGTGCCACTGTATGTTAGTCGGGTGGCTGTCTACATGATCCCTGTGTGCCACTGTATGTTAGTCGGGTGGTTGTCTACATGATCCCTGTGTGCCACTGTATGTTAGTCGGGTGGTTGTCTACATGATCCCTGTGTGCCACTGTATGTTAGTCGGGTGGCTGTCTACATGATCCCTGTGTGCCACTGTATGTTAGTCGGGTGGTTGTCTACATGATCCCTGTGTGCCACTGTATGTTAGTCGGGTGGCTGTCTACATGATCCCTGTGTGCCACTGTATGTTAGTCGGGTGGTTGTCTACATGATCCCTGTGTGCCACTGTATGTTAGTCGGGTGGCTGTCTACATGATCCCTGTGTGCCACTGTATGTTAGTCGGGTGGCTGTCTACATGATCCCTGTGTGCCACTGTATGTTAGTCGGGTGGCTGTCTACATGATCCCTGTGTGCCACTGTATGTTAGTCGGGTGGCTGTCTACATGATCCCTGTGTGCCACTGTATGTTAGTCGGGTGGTTGTCTACATGATCCCTGTGTGCCACTGTATGTTAGTCGGGTGGCTGTCTACATGATCCCTGTGTGCCACTGTATGTTAGTCGGGTGGTTGTCTAAACAAGTGGTTTATGCTGCTGACGTTCGTTACAATGATTCCAGTATGTGACTTTTAGTGGTCGTCGGGTGTTGTCGACATTATCCCAGTTTGTTATAGTATGTTTGTCGAGTGGTTGCCTTGGCGAGTGGTATATGCTGCAGACTTACTTTACAATGGTCCCAGTTTTGATCCCTGACGTCTTGCAGGAGGTTTCAATCTGGACGTAATAATCTTCCCTTCTGAAGAAACGTCCAATTCCTTTCAAAGAAATAAAGGTCTCAGCCATCTCTGCTGAGCCGCATGTGGTACAATACAACACGCCCATCTTCACAAAAACAAGACTATCATTCCTTGAATAAATTTAGACAATGTACAAGGTTCACAAATATTATAGAATATGACATACAAAACACATCTGAGAAACTGAGACATTCAAAACAGGATCAGATATATTACAAGCAATGTAATTTAAATCTACCTTGCAATTTCTATAGTTTTCTTAAGAGTGCATATTATTCAAAGTAAATTATTTGACAAAAACTATTTTCACGGAAATATTGCTTTAAATAATGTGAAAACGTATTGGCTATTGTAAATGTATTTTTGCTGACGATTAAAACCATTGACGCTATGCAGTCTAATTTTGGTAACCATGGAGTTATAATGAAAAAAAAATCAATAATTTCATTACTATTGGAAATTTTCACAAAGCACTACATGAAATGAAAGACGCTAAATTAACTGCCGCTGATCTCCGTCTCGAGTCTCGACAGGTCTGGGGAACCACAAATTCTCGACCTGTTTGGTAACATGTATGCACTACGCAAAACAACAAGGTTTCTGTCCAGGGCTTTTGCAAGAGAGGATTTGGACCTCTCAAGCCCTCACTCAAATGGAGTTTAATGATGAAAAGAACGCTTAATGGACCTCGTTCACCAATCGTAAACAAACAACATTTAGCCACCTGGTTCTCTATCTCTTCTAAACAAATTACATAATACACAAAGGGCTGTCACGTGACATTTTAAAAACATGTTTTATCAATATTATCACGTGGCTAAATCTTGTTTGTTTACGATTGGTGAATGAGGTCAATTGAACGTCACGGTCGCTAACTAAATAAAAATAAAATCCATCTATAATTGTAATCAAATATCTCAATGCGTACAATTTGATCTTCGTATCAACTCCCTTTAGTTTCCTCTAGTTAGTTGTACACATAGTCTATGAATTTACATTTTTGTCATACTTCTATAATCTATGAATTTACATTTTTGTCATACTTCTATAATCTATGGATGTACATTTGTGTCATACTTCTATAATCTATGGATGTACATTTGTGTCATACTTCTATAATCTATGGAAGTACATTTGTGTCATACTTCTATAATCTATGGATGTACATTTGTGTCATACTTCTATAATCTATGGATGTACATTTGGGCCATACTTCTATAATCTATTTATGTACATTTGGGCCATACTTCTATAATCTATGGATGTACATTTGGGCCATACTTCTATAATCTATGGATGTACATTTGTGCAATACTTCTATAGTCTATGGATGTACATTTGTGCCATACTTCTATAATCTATGGATGTACATTTGTGCCATACTTCTATAATCTATGAATGTACATTTGTGCCATACTTCTATAATCTATGGATGTACATTTGTGTCATACTTCTATAATCTATGGATGTACATTTGTGTCATACTTCTATAATCTATGGATGTACATTTGTGCCATACTTCTATAATCTATGGATGTACATTTGTGTCATACTTCTATAATCTATGAATGTACATTTGTGTCATAATTCTATAATCTATGGATGTACATTTGTGTCATACTTCTATAGTCTAGGAATGTACATTTGTGTCATTCTTCTATAGTCTATGGATGTACATTTGAGTCATACTTCTATAACCTATGAATGTACATCTGTGTCATACTTCTATAGTCTATGGATGTACATTTGTGTCATACTTCTATAGTCTATGAATGTACATTTGTGTCATACTTCTATAATCTATGGATGTACATTTGGGCCATACTTCTATAATCTATGGATGTACATTTGTGCCATACTTCTATAATCTATGGATGTACATTTGTGTCATAATTCTATAATCTATGGATGTACATTTGTGTCATACTTCTATAGTCTATGGATGTACATTTGTGTCATACTTCTATAATCTATGGATGTACATTTTTGCCATACTTCTATAATCTATGGATGTACATTTGTGCCATACTTATATAATCTATGGATGAACATTTGTGTCATAATTCTATAATCTATGGATGTACATTTGTGCCATACTTCTATAGTCTATGGATGTACATTTGTGCCATACTTCTATAATCTATGGATGTACATTTGTGTCATACTTCTATAATCTATGGGTGTACATTTGTGTCATACTTCTCCTATATGGAAATTATATGTTGTACAAAGGAAAGAGATTTAAAAATGTGGATTTTTATTTGCTGAAAAGCGTACACAAAATTTCATACCTTTTTCTAAAGCAAAGCGTACCCCTCTTCTTTTAGAGCGGATACATCAAACAAAAAAGTTATTTATAGTTCTTCCACTAAAAAGGCAAATAGCTCATTTTAAGAAACAATTCACAGAAAAAGATGTTCGGTGGTTTTCAAAACCTGCCCATACCATCCTTAAACATAATTAAAAAAGTTTGTTTTTTTTTCATTTGCATACTTTATTTTATTATTTCCTGCCGAGACTGTTACCTTTTTTGTTTAGTCCATGTTAAGTGGATTGTCTACTCCAATACTTTGTAAAAATGATTTGAATAGATAACCACTATAAAGTAATCACGGTACAAAAAAAAAATGAAATTCATCAGTCAAGTGAACTGCAAAGGAAGTTTCTTGGTTTTTATTAGGGTAATAAATTTCTCTCGTCATTTTGTTAAATAGACTATTGCTAAAAACCAATAAAGTTGTTTTTTTTTGTTGTTGTTTTTATCCAAATTCGGCAGACCCCCCACCATTCCAGCCCAACTAACTCTCTACGGCAATGCTGAACAACTAAAGAGAACATCACACTATTTTTACTAGGCACAGCCTGCAAAGATCTCACAGTTCAAAAAGCTGGCTAGAAGACGAAGGAGTAATAATCATCTCTCATCATTTTGTTCAATGTTAAAAGCCAATAAAGCTATTTATTTGTGTTTCTAATTGAATATGTATATATTATGCTAAATATAATATAGCAGGCTACCAAAGAGAAATTATTTCATTTTTTTTCCTCAGGGTTTTCCTGCCAAACTCTAAGGCAGTCCCCTCCTTCCTGAAGCTTACTAAATTAGGCTCCAGTGCTTCGTCTTTGCCTCTTCTCCTGGCCGTTTGATTGTCAAAAGAGTTGAGCCGAATGCTCTAGGCTTGCAAGCTTGATTAAACAAGCCGCTCTGTCTGGAAGAGGTTTAAGTCAATGTCTTTGTAAAACACTTACTATCTGGGCACATGAAATAGTATACATGGCTTAAGGCCGAGCGCACCGGGAGCTCCCGCAATTTTCCTATGTTTTACCAAACTAACCGGGCCCAGCTCAACTTAACTGGCATATATGAAAACTCCTGACAGCGAATGGCTGGAAATAGCTGAAGATTTCTAGCAAAGTACCAGATACACACATTAGTAACCAAAAGGATTATATATTACAGAAGGCAGGCGTTAAAGTCGAAGAGAAAACTTAAATCGTCCGTCAGCTGACAAGGGTATTGTATGCGTTGAAAAATATGGCAGCATATGTAGATTTCAACTAACTAGGACTAGCAGGGCCGGATTTAAGTAAGTAGAGGCGTCGGGGCAGTATTTCTGTGGAGTCCTCTACATTTTTTCGAAAGCTTTAATAAAAATAAATCCCTGGGTTGATGCACTGCCGTAAATTCGGAGCTGCACGCTACAAGTGGACACTTCTTAAGCAAGACATTGTTTCCCTTAAGTATTGTCGTTAATTTGGCGAAAGAAAACCCCCCAAAAAATTCAAAGGTAAAAGATAAAAGCTTCTGACGGATACTCTCTGTAGGCCCTTGTGACTAGGGTAGCCTCATGAAATACTGCATTTCTTAATCTTCGGTATAAAACAATAAAACATTTTTAAGCACATTCTTGACTCTGTGGAATCAGATTTCTAAACTCTTCGTTTTCTTGTCGCACAATTTGGAAGAAGTTTTAATTAAAGGTTCTCTCTGTGAAAGGGGATGTAACTACATAGTTGAAAACAGGCAATGATTGGACAGTCAATTCTAAGAATTAGGTATCCTAAATATTGCCAGACTGAGGGCCAAAACTAAAATCAGAGCCACCCTCGTAAGAGATATGCTATTCGCGGATGACGCAGCGGTAGTGGCACACACGCAAGAGGAACTTCAGTCACTAATGTCAATTCTAAGAATTAGGTATCCTAAATATTGCCAGACTGAGGGCCAAAACTAAAATCAGAGCCACCCTCGTAAGAGATATGCTATTCGCGGATGACGCAGCGGTAGTGGCACACACGCAAGAGGAACTTCAGTCACTAATGTCCCGCTTCTCTCTTCTTTGGGACCACCTGCTACAGCACCACCCTCCATCCTCATAGACGATAACAAGCTGGACGCCGTAAACGAATTCTGCTATCTGGGATCCACAATTATAGATGACCTGTCTCTAGAAGAGGAGATGAAAAAACGCATAGGGAAGGCTGCCTCGACATTTGCTAGACTCAGACCAAGAGTTTGGGAAAACCATAAGCTAACTACGGTGATCAAAATGGAAGTCTACAAGGCATGCGTTATGAGTACACTGCTATATGGCAGTGAATCATGGACCACCTATGCAAAGCAAGAGAGAAAACTGAACTCATTCCATTTGAGATGTCTCCGTAGGATCTTCAATGTCACATGTGTGCAATACTGAGATCCTTGGGCGATCAGGTATTCCCAGCATCTTTACAGCCCTCAGACAACGCCGTTTGCGCTGGCTTGGACATGTTCGCCGGATGGAGTACAAGCGCATCCCGAAAGTCATCCTCTATGGTCAACTTGCGACTGGCACAAGAAAAACTGGTTGCCCCCACCTTCGTTATATAGATGTAATAAAACGTGACCTCAAATCAGTTAACATTAATACTGATAATTGGGAAGACATAGCTCTAGACCGCAACAGATGGAGAGAGACAGTGACCAAGAAAGCTATGGACAGTGAAAGTACATGGGTCTCAGCTCAGGAAGAAAAACGCACAATCCGAAAAATGGACAGCTCGCCTACCACCGAAGCAAAAGCCACCTTAACCTGCGCTATCTGTGGACGGAAATGTCTCTCCAAAATAGGGCTGCACAGCCACATGAGGAGTGTGCTCTGAGATGAACCATAGTCGTTCTACGACTGAAGGAGGCCAATGATAATTAAACAAAACATTTTATAAAAATGTTTTAAAAGTTGTCTTTCTCTTTTTTTCCCCTCTTTCTTCCCTCAATCCTTCTCTCTCTTTCTCTCTTATTTCAATTTCCCTAAACTCTATATATCTCTCTTTCTCTCTCTATCTCTTTCTCTCTCTCTCTTTTTTCTCTCTCTCTCTCTTTTTCCCTATCTCTCATAATTTTTCTCTAAACTCTTTCTTATTATTTCTCTCTCTCTCTCTCTCTCTCTCTCTCTCTCTGACTCTCTCTCTCTCTTTTTCTCTGTCAATTTCGTTGTTGCCTGTTTACCACTTTACTTCTTTCTCTCTCTTTCTCCCTCTTCTTTCATCACCAGCAGTATTATAAGCAGCAGTATTATAAGCAGAAGTATTATAAGCAGAAGTATTATAAGCAGAAGTATTATAAGCAGAAGTATTATAAGCAGAAGTATTATAAGCAGCAATATTATAAGCAACAGTATTATTAGCAGAAGTATTATAAGCAACAGTATTATAAGCAGAAGTATTATAAGCAGAAGTATTATAAGCAGAAGTATTATAAGCCGCAGTATTATAAGCCGCATCGATTTGACAACTTCAACATTTTTAAGTATAAAAAAAAGTGGGGGGTGGGGCGGCATGTGAAAATGAACAAAAAAAAAAGAAAGAAGTAAGCACTAGTAGAAAAGATCAAGAAGCCCTAGGTCTAACTTAACGCTACACTAGCCACGGGTTCTATGTAAAGCTCTGAACATTTTTATTTTCAGCTTAAGATCTACGTTCAGGACAAAAAAAGCAAACAAAGTTCAGTTTATAGAAATGTAACCAAGCGTGAAGAACGTCCTCCCAGCTATCTAGCCACGTGACACGCTACCCGACCACGAGTGTAGAAATACAACCACATTGAAATAAAGATCGAGGAGAATTGATCGGGGGGGGGGATGCAATCTTATGACACGCGATCTATATGAGGCGCGATCTTATAATTTAGTGGATTGAAGATTGTTTTTTTTTTTTTTTATTTTATAAAATTCTGTAAAATTATTAGTTTATACGATTAGATTATTTCTGCCAGTAATGTGCGAATTTGAACGCTTTCAGGAGCAGGTGATAAAAAAAAGTCAGCTATTTCTATGAAACATGTATGTGAAGCCAACGCAATGTTTGTTTGTTAAATGTTTTACACGTTTTGGATGTTCCTTCAGAGTTGAAGATAGTTTACTTCCTAGTCCAAACCTCCCGCAGGACCTCGGCGGATGGGAGCGGGAAGGATTGGAACCCTCGACCATCGATAAATCCGAGCGACAGTCCAGCGCGCAAACCGCACGACCAGGCAGCCATCCTTATGTAAAGTCGTTCAGTATCTATGTGTAGGGGTTAGTCGTTAAGGATACTGGTGGCTTTGTTTATAATGGTCTATGTAGCCCAGTGTTTCCCAAACTTTTGACCTATGTGTACCCCTTTTATAATTTTCGTAATTTATTTTATTAAAAGAACATAATTAATGGATATTTTTAAAAAAATTTAGCATAGTAAAACTTAATGAGGTGCAACGCGTACCCCCTTCCAAAGTCTTCCCGTACCCCTGGGGGCCAGCGTATCCAACTTTGGGAAATTCTTTTATTTGCTTCATTAATAAGTTATGACCCACTTGCTATTATTTTGTGTTTTTCTACATTTAAGACAGTATATCTCTACTAGGTCACATCTACAGCATACGTCTGGAGGTGTGGTATCTCTATTTACCATTAGGTTATGTCTGCCATCCGTTATAGTGTGTATGCTACCATTATAGTGTGTATGCCAACTTTAGGTATCGAACGCCACCACTACATTGTATGTGTCGCCATTTGGTAATATATACCGTCACTAGTTAATATGAGCCACCATCAGGTTGACTCTAGTGCAGGGGTGAGCAACCTTTTTCAACCGAGGGCCGCATTAACAAAATTTGGGGACTGGGCGGGCCGCACACACACACACATATATATATATATATATATATATATATATATATATATATATATATATATATATATATATATATATATATATATATATAAATTAGAATTTTAAAAACTAATTTTACGAATTATTTTTTTCAATTTTGCTATTGTCTATTTACATCCAACATTTCACCACGAATGTATAGTAGTACTTGAAGTATATAACTGTTTACTCTCGTGCATAATGTTCCGGAACCATGGAACTAGCTTACTAGTTGTTTTTCTTGTGACTACTGTCAAATTACCTTCAATAAGCATCGACCTATTCTAACACTTGATAATTGTCAAACGAAAAGAAAATCTTGTTCAAAGATTAATGTGGTTCCATAAAATGTGAAAGAATAAGTTTCTTAAAGTGTGGATAGACAGCTTCTGGCACCCATAGAACTCCCGCGGAAGAACTGACTGGAACTTCTATTTCAGGTCGTAATTTGGTTGGAGGTATGTCATCTGGAGCTGAATCAGCTTCTGCATTAAATTGTGAGCTGAGGGTATTAAAAGCTGGTTTCTAGTTCTTGACGTCTTAAAATTTGCTTTAAAATTCCACAATCATTAATCCAATAGTTTCACCTTTCAGCTAATGTAAAATGATAAAGCTTTAATTTCGCATGCTGGCCTTAAGAAATGTAATATCTTTGTTTAAAAAGAATTAAGATGCACACACATTTCATGTGCAAACAACAAATTGCAATGCTTCCGATGATAAACATGAAGTCTGTCTTCAACTCTTCATTAGAAATATTAGGAAAAGGTCACAGTCAATGTCCATCAAGGAACCTAACATTTTCTTCCTTGTTATTCCATATTGATTTAATGATAGGCCAGCGGATACTACTGTGTTACCGAATAAAATAGAAAAATACAAAATAAGGTGAAACACAAAACTAAAAGTATTGAATTAAAAACCTAGTGTACTTCGAACACTAACATGGAGTTCAAGTTTCACTATTCCTTCTGTTTAGTATTAAATTGTATATCCTGTGTGAGGCCTCCAACAATCACGGACTTGGGAAGCTGCATACTTGGTCTATGCGGAGGGACGGCCCTATGCCCGATGTATGCTAGTTTTAATATATGCGTACGCTTGATCGAATTCAATGTGTCTTTGTCTTTTCTGTTACTAGTTTATGGTTGGGATATTTTCTTTATTTTATTAAAAAGGCTGTTTTTCTTAGTCAAAGCTCCATCATTTGTTACCCTTTCCATATTGTACAAGCCAACCCAAAATTTTCAACTCAATTCTTCAAAGCATTGAATAAATACTGGCCTGGGCTAATGTCTTTTACTGAATTTATCGAAATATTGCTATTAAATATAATCTTCGTTTAGTTTAAACTTTTTAGAAGGACGTTTAGAGACAATGTTTCTTTAGCCTCTTCATTATAAGTGATAAGAAACAAAATTTTCAACAATTTCTACAGATCTTTACAATTATTTATTTTTAATATATTTGCATTTTTATATGTGTAATGTGTGGGCACTCATGATTTATTTAGGTTTCCTCGGGCCGCATAAAACACCTCGGCGGGCCGCATGTGGCCCGCGGGCCTTAATTTGCCCACCCCTGCTCTAGTGTATGCTACCACTGGGTTCAGTGCAGCCACTGGATCGTACATAACGACGTTCAGGCTATGTTTTGGTTTAGATTTAAAGCACACACACACACATATTGTAAACTTCACGTCGTCCAATCAAATTAAACGTTTGTAACGTAAGAAGAGTAGGTGAAGGGCAAAGGTTATCAACCTTTGAACTGTGATCTCCTCTTTATCTCTGCCCACCCTAATTTTCTGTACCGCATTAAAAACTCTACCGACTTATACGTATCACTTAGTAACATTATATTTTATTTTTATTAAGTCCGGTCGTGCCCTCTAGTGGGTTTAAAACTTCTGTACTTAATACGAAACACTTAATAACAGCATAGTAGTACCTCGTTGTAACGACTTAGTTTGTGACATAGTTTTTGGCTAATTCAAAGCTTTTTCTTTAGTTGCGACCAGATAGTTTTGAAAATTTTTGATGTACTTGCGCTGGCTATTATTTAAAGAATATCAAATGAAAATAATAATAATAAGGCTTGTCTTCGAGTCCGAAGATTATTGAGGAATCCAGCATTTCCCATGGATACGCAGCCCCAGCTGTGACCTCCTACACATTCTGTCACATCCAGTGCAAGCATAGCCATTGTCCGCCGATTGTCGCAAGATTTTATTTTTTCGCCGTCTACGTCTGTCCTCGGCAGCGGGTTTTCTTTTGGTCTCAAAAGTGTATCCCGCGGCCTTTGTGAGTGACCTCCAGCTGTCTCGTTCTGAAGCTGCAAGCAGCCAGGTGCTCTCTTCTGTCAGGTAAAGCAAGTTGGCGCTTAAGCTGGTCTTTAAAGCGTTTCCGTGGGGCACCACTGTTACGTTGACCACCTTTCAGCTCACAAAAAAATACTGCCTTTGGCATACGCATCGCTTTCAAGGGAAGTTGGTAACCGTCTTGCCAGGGCCGGTAGTGTTTTTGGACGCCTCCAGGCGAAAGTTTGGCGGAATAAATTTCTCCGCCTACTTACGACAATCAATGTCTACCAAGCGGTGATTTTCTGAACCCTTCTAAATGGATCTGAGACATGGTACCCAATAATATCAATAAAATAAAAGTTATTTCTCGAGGATATGGGAAGCTATTCATTTTTGCACACAAACACACACGTCCCATTTCATATCTCCAATAATGAGCGGCTGAAGGCAGCACGGAAAAACCTTCTCCTAGAATTAGGTACCCCCTCCCCACACTGCTCCACAAATGGGATTGGACCAAAGCGCTCTGAGCATGGTTTAAGCATGAAAGTTGGGCTATATAAAAGCCATACTTTAATTTAAACCTAGATAACTGTAGGCTTCAAAGTTAAAAACGTCTTGGCCAGAAAACGTCCTGGTCAGAACTATAAAGAATCTCGTTTGACCGAGTATTGGATAAGGAATGACAAGATTATTTACTCTTTAACTCGTTTCTATAGCGACCCCCGAATTAGGAAAAGTCAATCGAATGAACGGGAAAATAAAATAAAAATGTCGACGTATGAAATTTTAGATCTTGTAATTTTCTAATGTAACGACAACTTTTTCGTTCTGAGAGTGAACAGTGTTGTTTTTTTTTTTAAATGAATTATTCAAACTATTTTTCATGAAAAGCTACACCACTTTTAAATTAAAAACTTTAGGGTAGATTTAGCTTGAACAACTACATTTTTTGTTAGTAAATCCACATGATTACCTCCACATTATTGTCTGCTTGCAATATCTTATATATCACAGCTTCTCTTCTTGTACATCAGAAGAGGTACATTGAAAAAATATATTGCACTATTTTGTACCCTTTTCAATTTCCTCCCTACCTTCTAGAAAAAGAATCCTAGTTAAACGAATATAAAAAACAACTTGCTAGACTTTATAATGATAGGCCATTAGATCTAGACTCAAGACTTAGAAAACGGAGCTCAGAATGTTCCTGAACATTCATTTTCTTAAACTCTTCAAGTAATAGGGCCTCTATGCGTAAATATCCGAAAACTGAAGAGTCTTTCTAGCTCTATAGCCTAATTGAAATTATTCTCTTTCTATACTTCAAAGAATTATAACGTTCAAACTACAGTTTTCCCAGTGTAGCCAACGGGATAGTAATTCTTTTCCCCAACGATATACAACAACTGCCACATTAGCTAGGAAAATCGCTAGAGCCGTTTTCAAGATCTACCTCCAGGCGCCACCATAGGTCTTTACTATTTGAGCCTACACGGCTTTCTCGAAGATATGAGTTGAAAAGTGGAATTGATAACTTGATTGGACCATAGCGCTGTAAATGTCGCTGTATATTTAAGCAATTTAAACAAGAAAAATATAGAAAATACTTTAAAAAAAAAGATTATAATAAGCGTAATTGTATTTTAATTAGTTTGCATCAGTCATGTTATCAAATTTGCAAGAGATCTGGACTAAAAATAATAAATGTGTGCGATTAGAAATATTTGTACCAAATGTTTTTGATAGCACAATTTCATGCGTTTAGCTTTCACAATGCGCTATGATCATATCACTTATCTGGAACAACTGGCAAAGATTGGGGGGTGGGGGGGGGGGAGGGGGTATCTGGGTGAATGTTTTAATGTTACCTTGAACACTTTTTTTTTAAAATGAAACCTTCTATATGGATCTGAGACATGGTATCTATACAATCAAAGTACTTCGTCTTGTAAAGCTACTTAAAAGTCAACATCTTATTTTAGTAAACAAAACAGATGTAATAGATTTCAGAAATCATATTAATGTTAATAGATTGTTTATTTTATTTTCAAGATAAAAACGCCAAATGATTCTCAAAAAATCACTTTTCTGATTATACTACATTTAATTTTCTTGCCTGAAGGTTGAGAAGTTTTGCCATCGAGAATATGTTGTACAGTTTGATTTTGAGTAAAACAAACCGAAAAATGATTTTCTAAAATCGCTCTACTGATGTATATTACATTTAGTTTTTTGTTGTTGTTTTTTTGCCAAAAAGCATACAATTCTTATCCAAATAAGGTGATTCAGTTGTTTTCAAGTGGAAAAACAACGCCGAAGGATTCTTTGAAACAAGAGTAAGTCTTGTTTATGCATCTAATGTGTGTGATAACTCAAAATCTCTGTGTAACCTTGTTGTGTCTAGACATGGGGATTGAGGAGTGCACCGTGCTCAATGAGACGACAGTTCTCTCAGCCACCCATTAGTAGGATGTAATTATAGTTTCATTTCAGTGGCAGCATCATTTGAATACTTTGTTTTACTTCGAAACCTGGTGACGACTGGGATTTTTACTTACGTGATCATTAGGTCCCCTCTGAGTCCAGCCAGCCTAACTGGTACCTGATATTTATTGGGGAAAAGTAAAGGGGGTTGGTCTTTATGCTGGACACACGACACCCTTGGTTAAACCGTGGGCCACAGAAACAGATGACCTTTAAATCATCTGCCCTATGGATCGCAAGGTCTGAAAAAGGAACTTTACTTTTAACTTTAATTTATTTATGTTTTACTTTGATTTAATTTGTTTAAACAAAACGCCTTACGCTATGACTACCTTCTTTATATAAAAATTGACCCATGGATGTGCCAGCGTCACAGCAGACGTGGAACGCGACCAGCGCGCAGTAATGCGTGCGCCTTGAAACTCAAGCCACGTGACCCGAATCTTTTGTCACAGAGATTCTCGTTACTGACCTTCTCAAGGTCACAACGCAAACAAGATTATAATTTTCCTATCTCTAATCTAGAATTATGCATCAATGCGTTTGACCTTTAATCATGCCTCACAGCACATACTTATATTCGTGAATCTATGAAGCCATTAGATTTAATTCTTTGCTGGTAATCATCTACAACACTTATTATTGCCCTCACTCGCAAAACATATTTTTGTATAGGCCTATTTCACTTCCTGGTTGAATATAAAATGTATTACAGATTAGATTTCTAGGTAAGGTAGAAATCCGTCTTAAAATTAGGCAATAACTGCAGGGCCTCAAAGGCTCAGATTATTATTTGCCTACCCAGACGACAAATCCCCCGTAGATTTCATTTTTTAATACTGATTAGTGAACTGATGATTTTCTAAGTGAAAAAAAAAGTTATTAAAATTATTTGTATTGTATGTTTTAATACAGTTGTTTTTTTTTGTTTTTTTTTTCATTTCTTTACCTTTTTCAAGTCATTAATGTTGGACCCGTTCTGAAACAAAAAAAAAGACGTTTTAAAGCCATTGTGATGTATAGAATCCAACGTTGTACACAGTAATACATGGCACAAACATGTAATATCAGGAGTTACAAAGGGCCCAAATGGCCTCGAATCACAAATAGCTTAGAGCCCCTTCCAGTTCAAATGCTCCACTACCAAAGATTGGAATGACAGTATGAAATTGTTTGTGCGTCTTAAATCAATATTTGATTTTTTATTCTTAAATAATCTCAAATATCTTTCAAATCTCTAACATGCCAGCCCCCTCCCCCCACTTCTTTTGATTGACGCCTCTGAAGATTCAGTTCACTTTTGCATGGTTCCTACCATTAATCTATATAGCTATATAATGAAAATAATTGTTTGCGTGAATTTGTGTTGCGGTCAAAAACGGAGCACTATCCTACATGTCTGTCTCCTAAATATAAATCTAGGTCACCCGCTATCGCTAAAGGTCTTTAAAATAGAGATCTGATAGGAGACATCCTGGAGGAGAGGGAGGGGTACCTAGCGTCAGATCTCTGTTGACAAAATTAAAACATAACGTGAAATCTTTTCCTTGAAATGTGTTGCAAACAGTAGTAAGACGAATTGGGTGGAAATTTTCAGTCTAGAGCTAAGTGACAAGGTCACACCCTGACAGCGATGTTTCTCAAGTTTTGGGCAGTTCTAATTCTCCACAGAACCCAATGGAGTAGATTCTCAGACCTTTTATATTCAAACCTTCTTTACCATTTCTTCAGCAGTGTTACGTGCCATCATGGCGTGAATGTGGAATGGTGCGACTGCGTGTTGA
The DNA here is from genome assembly GCF_947242115.1 of Biomphalaria glabrata. Classification (NCBI taxonomy): domain Eukaryota; kingdom Metazoa; phylum Mollusca; class Gastropoda; family Planorbidae; genus Biomphalaria; species Biomphalaria glabrata. The sequence goes on along the minus strand of NC_074725.1, from coordinate 20,873,655 downwards.
AAAGGGTTAGAGGGAGAGAGGAATCAAAGATGGAATAATTGTAAAGGAGGTTGTTATTGACATGTTATTATTGATATGTTATTAATGGTTTCTCAATATTAAAGCATTCATCATCTACTATATACATGAGTTTTTGTTTGTACATAACTTCAGAGTCTCATCAGCTCGTAACAAGCAGCAATCACGCACACAAACACGATGTAATTTTGTTTCGTATACCTACTATGTTTACATTCACACATTCGCTTTCGTATAACATTATTATTTCGTTGAATTGTTTCCAAAACACTCTCAGTGACTATATCATCAGTGATACGCAAATTAAGACCTGCTGGTCGCGGGTAATATATGGCTAGATATTATTATTTTCTTATTAAAAGGCAATTTAAAAATATAAATTTGACAGTTTTTTTCCGTCACAATAGGGATTCCCAAAATATATTTCGCCCAAATTACGGATATATTGTTAAGCGATATATTGGAGTATAATGTCCGACTTTATTATAAATCTGCGTATCTTGGTCGCGATGAAGATGTTATGAAAAGGAATTCATCCGCATCTTGCTTTAACTCATGGCCTAGTACATGTTAGTACATGTATCTTCTTACTGCGAATACTAGTCACAGAAAGTACTCAAGTCAACCAACCCCATCTGGAACAGGCCGCCTCTCAAACAACATAATAGTTTTATTTTAGCACACATTAAATGTTCGTTTTATGGAAACGAACAATTCACAATAGTTTATGATACACTTGCCAAGTGTGGAAGAAGAAATACACAAATGTACATTTCGCTCTATCCAGAGGTATGAAGAAACTAAAAGTGAATAGAATAAACGAGAAATGGACAACGCTTTCATCTGAATCGCAAGAAAGACGACGCCTACTATAACCCATCCCTTTGACATGACCAACATCTAATCTTTCGCCAACATAAAAATGAGAACAAGGGAGAGGAAGAACTGAAGGTATCACGGCTTCAGTCCTACCAGATCATTCGACACTTTTTAAAGCGAACCCTGTTGTTAAACTTGTTATAAAGTTATACCCGTACACTAGTTTCTTAACACTCCAGCATATAGTTTCTTTATTTGACATAGACTCTGGAATGGTCACTGTAACCTGATTTAAAACTTTACTATAAAGTTTTCCGTTATATGATAAGTCAACGGAATTAAAAAAAGGAAAGTAGCTTTCTTTCTAAAGTTTTAATAGAAGGCAAAAATACACACATATGCACATCTTTGTTGTTTTTTTATTCTGCAAGAACGTATTTAACAAACACTTTCATTATTACTGACATAAACAAATAGAATAAGGAGTAGGGTGTGTTTAGCTCTCCGATTAACCATAGCCATGGTCAGTGTCTTTTACGCCAATCTGAGCCTTGCACTTTTACCTACAACATAATTAGTTAATGGCTTACTGGGCTATGAAATATAGTAGTATACTGATGGTTTGTGTAGCAAAAGATCACCCATGTAGGTGTGTCCAGCCAACTAATAGAGAGTTATCTCCAAGTAAGCAAACTAGGCATTCGTGTAGAGGTGTGGCTTGTAGTCCTGCCCCCAGATTAAGATTTACTACCAAGTAAACAAACTTGTTTCTCTCAAAGTGTCAACATGCTGACATTACGTCCTTTCTGGCTTAATGTGGTCACCTGTCTATCAATTAAATACAATTAACTATACAATTAAAAGGGGGTTGGAGTTTTTCATCTCTACCTCTGGACTAGTACCCGCACAGCTTGACAAACATCTTGTCCGCGTGACGGTTACCAGTGTAGAGGTGTGGTTTAAAGTCCAGCCCCATAACTATGATTTCCTGCCAAGTTAACAAACCCAGTTCTCTCAGTGTTAACATGCAGAGAACAGGTTCGTCATGACTTAATGTGGTCACCTGTGGCCACCTGTCTATCTAGGAACTCAATGTTATAGACTAAAGAGATAAAAGGGCTGGGGCATGTTCATCTATAGGCCTACCTCTGGAGATATACCCCGACAGCTAGACAGACGCCTGGTCAGCGTGATTTGACGTAGTTAACTAGCCCACTTAAAGGTCAAGACACAAAAAAAATGTGCCGGCCATTGCTGTTATTTATGTAATACGCATTTATTTTATGAAATATTTCATACGCATGCCTTAACTTTGTAATAAGAATTGTTTGGTGCATATTCATATCATTTTAAGCACATTGTTTTATTTTTAACTATAAACTTTAATACATTCTAAACAGAAATAAATGAAATCACGTCCACTTTTTGCATATTAATAGAAATTGAAGTACTGTGTACTTTTTACTATAGGGCCAACTATCTTACAGTGATATTCCTTTGGAGCCAAATATGGTCGGATAGTAAGCAATAGCCATATTATAGGCCGGGGCTAACTAACTTCTGTTTAGGTTTCAGTGGTATTGTATGTCTCGAGAGACTATGTTTTTCCTTTTTTAACTTCTCACGTGACCATCGCGGCATATTCAGCCTTTTTTTTTGTTTCTGGTGTGTCCACTACTTCCTAACCCATAGCTCTTCTTTATACTTGCGTTTTATACTGACTGTTGGTGTCAATCTTCAAGAGCAAGGTGCCTGGACATCCGAAGTGTTACCAGCAAGGTGCCTGGACATCCGAAGTGTTACCAGCAAGGTGCCTGGACATCCGAAGTGTTACCAGCAAGGTGCCTGGCCAACAGAAGTGTTACCAGCAAGGTGCCTGGACATCCGAAGTGTTACTAGCAGTAGACACCTTGGCCGGCAACTTCGATATGATCACGGAGGTCACGCCTAGGCTGACTAGGACATGTATACTGAATGTAAGATGGCGCGACAACCTCATTAGGTGTCCACTGGTAGCTGCAGTAAGCTCACCCTCTTCAGAAAAGGGTCAATGTTGTGGAGATGCCTACTCCTTCTGGTCTGGTGCTCTGCTGCTGGGTGTTTGGGTTGAAGTCCTGAGATCTAGCTGGCATGGTTCTTACACGCTCGTCTGGTGTATGGACTGTGTTTGTCAAGGTTTAAGGCTAATGCTAGAATTGATCAGCCGCCGAGCTGGAGAGTAGTGAAGGGTCTAGTCTTTCTGTAATTGTTAGGCCTTGATGATAACTAGTTTACTGTAGCATAAATAAATTGTAAGAATTCGGGGGGAACAAAGAAAGAGGGAAGGGAGGTAACAAAGAAAATTTCACAACTAGTTATCTAACAATGAAACACTTTCTTATCCCCCCTCTCCCCCTTTTTTTTTTTTTTTACAATACCTCGATTTAAGTCCGAACTTCATGGAGGCAGGAGCCTGTACCCTGGACGCCTCGAGAAACTCAAAAATGGCTCTAACAATTTTATTAGAAATTTAACAGTTGATGTATATCGCTGAAAAAAAGAATTACCACCTTGTTGGTCACATGGGGAAAACTCTAGTTAGTCTGTTATAATTTTTCAAGGTAAAAAAATATAAATCAATGTAAATTTGGCTTGAGAACTAGACTTCACTCTATTGGTTTTGAAAGGAGTATCGCGTTCAGCATTTTTCAAATGTCAGGCAATATTGATTCATTAGTATAATAAATAAAATATCTCATCCCCCCCCCTCCCCCGTCGTCCCGTAGGAAGTAAATTATTTTCAACTCTTGAAGGAACATTCGTAACATGTAAAACATTTTACAGACAAAACAGTTGTTGTCTATGACCTTTCTACTTGAGACATGACGCCCCTTATAATGAACATAAAGCAACTTTTCTTTCGCTCTTGCTTTAAAATGTTTAAACTACCATTTTTTTTTTCAACTGAAGGAGGTCAACAACAATTTATTTTTATTTTTATTTTTTGTTTCTTTTTATTTTGAGTTTCTAAAAAAAAAAACAACAACTTTAAATTGAACAATGCAACATAAAACGTTCGTAGTTATTTGTCTTAATAAATATGTTCAAACATGATAGCAAATAATTTTTTTTTTGAGAAACATTTGAATCTCATACAACAATTAACAACGCCTTCATTCTATTCATATAAAGAAATAATATCATTGATATAGTAAAAACAAAACAATCTTTACAAAATGAAAACAAGAAGGCATTTATACATTTGTAACTTCTCTCGAGCGACAAAGAACTGTACAGAAATAGAGAACAGTAGTATGCCTACAGTAGGAACTATTGAAACACTTATGGCCTTGAGGTAACATACATTTGTTCGACATTCAGAAACAACATTTTTAAATGTGTAATCTCCCCATGAAGATATATGACGAGTTGAAACAAAGATATCAAGAGTTGAAACAAAGTGTTCAAGTTGTTAGATACATACGTATTTTTTTTTTTTTAAGTTTAATTTAAAATATTATAATCTAAATGATTTCTAGGGTTAAACACGAAATTACGACAGTTTCAGGGGAGAGAGAGAAGCTAGAAACTGCATAGAACACAGAAAAGTCATTTCCCCCTTAGAAAGATGAAATTTTGATGTTTCTCAAGAACATCCTGTGGAGTCTTTCAATTGTAGTGCTATAATAGCTGTGAGAGCTCGCTACAGTGTTGGTGGCAACGTTGATTCTTAAGTTCCCTTTTCAAACCATGTGGTCTATAGGGCAGATGAAGTTAACGACATCTGTTTTAGTGGCCCAAGGTTAATGATAGTGTCATGTGGCTAGCACAACGACCAACCGCGTTTACTCCCCCCCCCCCCAATAATGTCAGGTACGCATTAGTGCTGGGTGGACTCAGAGAGGCACCTTTTAGGAGAAAAAATAAAAATCCTATTCTACACCAAGATTCGAAACCGGGACTCCCGGTTCGGAAGCCAAGCGTTTTACTACTCAGCCACATAAATCTCTCGGGAAATGGTCAATACAACTTCTGTCTTTAAGTTTTTAGTTCAAAGTCTTTTTCTTTAAGCGTTTTATGTGTTTGTATTTGTATTTCTATTTGGATTTGGATTTCTCTCAGTTTCTTGACATTCTATTTGTTCTTCCAGACAACACTGTAATGATCCATAATGTTTCACACATACTTAAAAAGCTTAATGAACTAATACAAACATGAAAAAAAAATAGTCATTTGAATTGCCATAAACACCAAGAGACTGCTAGGCCATACAGATATATTTGTTTTTAATTTGAAAGCAACGGAGAAATGAAACTTTTATTTTGTCGAGCCCAATAAGTAGTTTTAGTGAGTTTTAGGCTAGATAATGGTGGATTTTATTTTCCTTTGCCTCGGAGTCCTCTGGTTTATTCTTTGTTTTTAATGGTGGTGATGATGATGTCCAAAATGATGGTGGTGTCCAAAGTGGTGATGATGTGGATGGTGATGATGGTGGTTTTCCCACCCAGCTAGGGCTAATCCAGCGCCGATTCCAAGACCAAATCCCAAGCCTGGTCCGGGCTGCAAGGAAAATAAATGTTTTTAACCAATATTAAATCAAAGTATATTTCCAAACAGAAACTACTTTGTTTCTGTCCAAAAAGACAAACATTCAGTAATTATAAATACGTCCTACAAATTAGTAAAAAGTTTGACTGTAAGTTATTAAAAGCTCTAAACAATGGTGGGTATAATTATTAACTATATCGATGTATGTATGAAATGTTATTTCTATGTAGAACTGTTGAACACTGTACTAATGAGAGGCAATTCATGAAATCATTATGGTAAAGGGAGATAACAGTTATATTGTTTTCAAGATTAGCGAGTGACGTTTGATTATGCGTTACAATGACAAACGGTTTATCAGATATCTAATCAATTAGTCAGTAGACCACACGTTGCATAGCTTCCACGGATCAGATAACTGTTGGTTTTTAATCGCGATTGCAAGTCATAATGTTTTATAGAGGTGTGGCGAATGGTAAGCTCTATTATACAAACGTACTTTGAAATTAGACTATATATACATATATATATACACATATATATATATATATATATATATATATATATATAGTAAAGTACCCCTTTCAGACCAACCGCCTTTACTTTATGTATATATATATATAAAGAGAGAGAGAGAGAGAGAGAGGGGTGTGGTGAAATCCAAAGTTCTAATAACTAATCTATTATACAAGCGTACTTTGAAATTTCGGTATATATGGTTATGTACTACTACAAATCACTATTTAGTGATACAAATGAAAAAAATATGGTTTAAGAAAGGTGCCGGGCTCATGCATAGCATATTAAAAATATGCATGATCATGTGATTAGTGGTTCATTGTTTACTTTTGTTTCCATTAAGTGCCTGAAAATGTTCCTACTCTTTAGGCTCCTTAAAAATAGTTTACTTCTAAAAGTCGTCCTAAGATTCATTAACTACAGGCCGCTTATGACATCTTTTGACTAACTTTGCGGCATAAAGCATCTAGCAGCAGGGCATGTACTTACTCTGTAGACTGGGCGCCCGGCCTCATAGACAATCGTAGTAGTGGGTGGTGGCGGGGGTACAGGCACCGGGTTCACCACATACGTTACATTGGGTGGTGGGGGTGGAGCAGGGTAGGGGTATGGCGGGATGCCTCTGTTCTCTGGAGGAGGAACAGACCCGGCTGGATATGGATCTGAAACACATAATAGCGAAGAAATTATATCACTTATACACATGCGTTATGTGTAAAGAGAATAAGAAGAATACAAACACAAAATCTGATTTCAGAATTAATAGAAACAAAGTATGAAAAAAATGGATGAAATGGATAAACAAATACACAGAGGAACAAAGGGTAAAAGAGAGAGAGAGGGAGGAAGAGAGAAGAGGGAAAGTCGGAGAGACGAGCCCTTAAAAATAATAAGACACATTAAAAAATGAAGATGTTTTAAAATATAAGTTTAAATGTAAGCCCACGTTATCTATTTCTAGACTTTGTGTCATGTGGTCTTTCAAAAAAACTATTTTAAAAGTTTCGTAACAGGAACAAGGGGACTGAAGTTTATTTTGTGCAACCGTAACAGCTGACCAGCATTTTAATTAAACGCCATTAGTCTAACTAACAGAACTTGGTTGACTGTAAACAAAATGAGAATTACTAGACTTATATTGTAAGACAAGACGAGAACTTCACATTGTGACCATCGATTTCACAGCCACACATAGATCTAGCTCTAATTACTTCATTTTACCAAATAGAAGCAGTTTCATGTAGATTTTTTTTTTGTAAATGAACCACGAATCCAAATTCTCCTATTGTTTTGTAGTAGTCATGGATTATTGCCAATATAGTAACAAAAGGTATTAGGCATATTATTGCTAATAGAACTAAATACGGACTTCGAAATGACTGGTATAGAAAATAACAGATGAAATATAATAAAGAGATGAAATACTTACATGGATAGCCACTCATTCTAAGAACTCGACCTGTCGAATGTTGAAATGTAAACTTGACAAACAATGTTACGCTGGAATTCCTGGATATTAGATTTAACTTCCCTGTGTTCTTTACACAAGCTAACAGCCGTGGGCGTATTTCAAGTGACTCGAAACTTTTGGTTCTCAAACTTAGAGCAAAAAGAAAATATTGCCTAGAAGATGTAGATCTGGTCTTTATGTTTATTATGAAGGTTTATTTATAATTGCTCATAAATATTATTTAGTGCGCAAATGTGTATCCCCGTAATGGTCTTGTGTGAATGCTCACTTTTATAAAACAAAAAGCTGTTTTATAGTTGGTTACGTCTAGTTGGATTTATTAATAGTATGCCTGATAGTGCGTCATTGCTAACGTTGACTATTGTGTTTGTGTCTCACATTAACCAATAGTCTATTTCTAGGGCTCGGTTCACGTGAAGTGTGTTGAAATGTGTGTAGTCAAAGTCATGTGATTGGGATAAAAATAGAATATGTCGTAACTCTGGCCCTATAAATAACACATAGATTATGATAGTGTACTATTAGTTCAACTTATGCTTTAACATTTGAATTGCTTTTGTTGTTTTTCTTTTATTGGTTCAAGAACACAAGGACTCTGGACTTTGTGGATCTTCATCACTTAAACTGTATAAATAAAAACTTGGATGGCCGGAATCCTCCATTCCATGTGCTTATAAATTTGCGGCGGATATTGCGATATTCCTTATCTGACCGTAAAATTTTGGACAGGCATAAACAACATGAGACGCGAATGCATTATGATCTGTCTTGCAATAGTTTGTTTTGTAAAATGTTCCTTCAGAGTTGAAGATAATTTACTTCCTTGTCCAAACCTCCAGCAGGACGACGGGGGATGGGAGCGGGCAGGGTTTGAATCGAACGACAGTCCAGTACGCATACCGCACGACCAGGCAGCCATACAGCTTGTTCAGTTCTGGAATGACTCCAGCACATGTCCTGCCATTGTGTTATGTAAGCTTGCTGAGTGTTTTGGGGTATTAGTTCAAGCAATCAAACCTCTACCATATTCAAATGTTTATTCGGGAAAGATGGATGGTGCTAATAATCAGCAGCAGGTCTTTAAGCCTGAGCTATTCATTGCATACTACACATTAATGTCTCACTACAATTTTTAGCAGCAAATCGATGACCTACAATTGGGGGATGGAAGCGGGCAGGGTTAGGTGTCTGGATTAGAAGTTTCAAGTTTATTCCAGAAATCGATACAAAAATGTTGCAACCCAGGAACCAGTAATGATTAATTTCTTGACTCTTTATCATGATTGTTACAGTTAAAGCTTTCCATTATATCTATATTTCAATAGCTCTCTAGAAACTACCTTAGTTTCTCTCCAAGTCTAGGTGTCCCCGGGTTCAGCTGTAATTACAACAAACACTTAACAACTCGATCAAAACAGAAACTTTATTAGACTTCATGGCAAATATCACATACTGGTCTCTCTCTTCTGTCTGAAAACTATCATACTTCCGTTCATTCGCGCATACGTTCCAACTGACATCTATTTGTAAAAAATAGATTAGACACACATTCAAACATTCATCCATGTTCGCGAAGACTCCAGAAAACTTTACAAATATTACCCTTGGAAAATTCACTCTCTAATATTCCAAAAAACGGTACAACATTGGTAGAGGCTCTGGCGCATCTAACTCTTTGATGTACATTAATATAACCCCATAGCATTTACATAACTGAAACAAGAGAAAAACAGAGAAGTTTTGTTAGAAAACCTATTGAAACCAATTTAAAGTCAATTTCACGGGAGTGTTGGCGTTAAAATTTCAGGTATAAATTAAGAATAGAAGAAGCATAGACCTGAATATATTATATCTAGACTGGACATAGAGATCTTTTAACACTACAAAAAATGTCGTGAATTTTTTTTTTTAAATTGAAACAAGGCGTTGTTTGGTAAATTTGTTATAAGAAGTAATGTTTGGTTGTTGTTGTTTTTTTTTCAACCCCAACCTATGTATCATATAATTTAATTTTTAGATCTAGATCTAGTAATTGAGCTTCAAATATAAGACTAGACCCTACTCTCGTCTCATAATTATTATTTTGCAATTATAGATACATAATTTAGAAAGATCTAGGTAATCAATCTATTTAAATGTACATAAGATGATTAAAATTAATAGACATGAATTATTTCGATCTATGATTTTTAAAACATTATCTCAATGGAAACTAACAGGAAATGGCTTTGTTTCACATATTTGCGTGAATATATAGTTCTGTGATTAATAGCCCATTCTTAGAAAAATTCGAGAAATGAGTTTGCATTATTTCTAAACTTTGAAAACTAAAGATCATTACTTTTCTATAGACAGAAAAGATTTATTGGAACGCCTTCCCTTACAGCTTGAAAAAGAGTTACGTACATAAAATCTATATATATAGGTCTGCGAATCGATCAATCGCGGATAATACTCTATTTCCGATTTCCAGTCTAGATATATTATGTCTATGAGAAGAAACCTTAATTTTAAAAGGGAGATAAAAGAATCAAATACGTTGACACCATGAAAATAACCACAGTAGCTCCCCATGTGTCAGAAAAAAGTAAAAAAAAGATAAAATTGTTTTAAAACATCATCATAAAATTAATAACGTAGTTTAAATAATGAGATGTTAAGTAGTCTTTTAATCTAAAAGAAACAAAAAGTTAAAAATTAACTTTGTTTGTAGGAACAGTAATTAAATATATTAAATATATCTCATTTTGATAACTACGTTCGAAAATTCAAATATATTGCTTAATACATTTAAAAAAATCATCTTTATTAAATCATATTTTAAAAGTTATATAAATATAACCCTAACACTAATTACAGTGATGAAGTCTTATTCATGCAGTATACAGAAGCGCGCCCAATCGAGGTTGGTCACAAATGACCATATTGCATATTCACTTGTATGCAGGTAAGATTTTGTTTTCTGTTAATTCATTTCTTTATTCGTTCCAGCCAAGCCAATTACTTAAAGGCACTGGAACTAGGGAACATGCGTGGCAGGTTTACACTCGGGACAAATGAAACTGTCTGTACGGGTATTGGTTATGTTCCGTTGTCAATGCTAGTTTCTTTTGTTGTGAAATGGCCGTGATCCCCAAGGTGGCGCCGTACATAAATGGCATTGAAGGTTACGGCTCAAACGGTGTGTATGTTTTAGATTAGATATCTTGTACTGACTTGTACATAGTAAGAAAAAACTTAATACTTATTAACAATAAACTTTATTATCTCGACTTTCCATCCCATTTAGTACATCCTGTCTCTTTCAACACTCTGATGTTAAACTTTACATACGGTATGGTGTCTACACAGCCATACCTAACACACTTTAATAGCTGTTCTCAAGTGAAACAATAAAGGTCGACTAGTTTGTCCATACTTGGTCACACCCAATACACAACTAGTCACTCAACACAAACTTAGGCTACTGACTATCAAAGGAGATCTTCACCTATAGAGTCTACGATGTATCAAGCACACAGATTGCGGAAATGTTGACAAGATATTCCTTATAACACGGGGAGGAAAGTATGAATCCTTATTTTGTGACCAAGAGTTTACAAATTAGCTTACAGTGTCTGTGTGTGTGTGTTTATATGGTGACAGTGAAAAGAGGTTAGCGATTGGTTGTGGATAATGCAACATAGGTGGCATTGTCGTCACTAGATCTTAGTTAGGACAGACGACTCCAGAACGTGAGACTGAAAGGTTGTGTTATTGTAGTAAGTTCGATTTTCTTCACAAATATTATTGCTAACGTCTAGCTTATTTAATTTCATATCAACTTGATTTTGTTTATATTGTTACCAAGGAAGTTATTCTAGTTTTTCAAGCTTATTAGTTAAGATATATTACGCCAATAACGGTCTAGTTGTCTCCCAGCAGTTTGGTGCTACAAGTCAACGACCGGTAACAACACAGTGAAGAAAGTATGAATTCCATTTGTATTTGTACCATTAGAAAAAAAAGAGAGAAACAAAAAAAGTTACCCCTTTCACACTTTGACTTCTATGGAGCAGCTCGTGTAAAGTTGTTTCTTTGGCCAACGGCTAACGAGCATGGCAATCACAACGATTGATCGTCATTACTTTCCCCATCTAAGGTCAGGTACACGGACTGGTCCTTAAAAATCCCGAAATAAAAAATCGCAGTTTTCACCAGGATTCGAACCTGGGAACTCTCGGTTCGGAAGCCAAACACTTTACCACTTAGGAGAGGAGAGATTTTTATATAGCGTATCTAGGATTTTTTAGTAGGGCTTGTCGACCATAGAATTATCATTTTCTGAATTTATTTAATATATAATCAAAATGAATTTTAATAAAAAGAAGGCAACCAAATTGTACAGAAATATGTCATTTAATGCCTTTGTAAATTTAAAACAAGAAAAACACAGTATGTGTTAATAAGTTTATCAATTAGATTTGATCAGTCATGTAATTAATTACACGACTTACCTAGACCTAAATAATCTGTGCGATTACAAATATTTTTAAAAATGTATCTGTTTAGCTTTTAGCTTTCTCAATGCACAATGATCCTATCACTTGTCAGGACCAGTTGTGAAAGGGGTATGGAATAAGGGAGTATCTTGGTGAATGTTAACATCATTGTTTTTTAAATGCATTAAAAATATTCACTTAGGGCGCCAGAGTACTTAAGGGGACTTATTCAACTTATACCACCACATGTGTCAAGTAAGATTTCTTTCCCTTATTCAGATACCAAACAAAATAATCAATTACCAATAGTTAATGAACTAATTGTTTTTGTTTTTAATTGATTCTTCTTCTGTCAGGTAAAAGAATTTTACAAAATTTTACCTTAATCCGAAATTGGGTGTAGGAAAAATGACGTGTACAAACGTTTTTACTTTCCAGACATACTGACAGACAGACTTTTTTACCGTATAGACATACTGACAGACAGACTTTTTTACCATATAGACATACTGACAGACAGACTTTTTTACCATATAGACATACTGACAGACAAACGTTTTTACCATATAGACATACTGACAGACAGACTTTTTTACCATATAGACATACTGACAGACAGACTTTTTTACCATATAGACATACTGACAGACAGACTTTTTTACCATATAGACATACTGACAGACAGACTTTTTTACCATATAGACATACTGACAGACAGGCTTTTGAATCGTATAGACATACTGACAGACAAACTTTTTTACCATATAGACATACTGACAGACAAACGTTTTTACCATATAGACATACTGACAGACAGACTTTTTTACCATATAGACATACTGACAAACAGACTTTTTTACCATATAGACATACTGACAAACAAACGTTTTTACCACATAGACATACTGACAGACACACGTTTTTACCATATAGACATACTGACAGACAGACTTTTTTACCATATAGACATACTGACAGACAAACTTTTTTACCATATAGACTTACTGACAGACAAACTTTTTTACCATATAGACATACTGATAGACAAATGTTTTTACCATATAGACATACTGACAAACAAACTTTTTTACCATATAGACATACTGACAGACAGACTTTTTTACCGTATAGACATACTGACAGACAAATGTTTTTACCACATAGACAAACTGACAGACAAACGTTTTTACCATATAGACATACTGACAGACAGACTTTTTTACCATATAGACATACTGACAGACAGACTTTTTTACCATATAGACATACTGACAGACAGACATTTTTACCATATAGACATACTGACAGACAAATGTTTTTACCATATAGACATACTTACAGAAAGACTTTTTTACGATATAGACATACTGACAGACAGACTTTTTTACCATATAGACATACTGACAGAAAAATGTTTTTACCATATAGACATACTGACAGACATACTTTTTTACCATATAGACATACTGACAGACATACTTTTTTACCATATAGACATACTGACAGACAAATGTTTTTACCATATAGACATACTGACAGACAAATGTTTTTACCATATAGACATACTGACAAAGAGACTTTTACCATATAGACATACTGACAGACAGATTTTTTACCATATAGACATACTGACAGACAAACGTTTTTACCATATAGAAATACTGACAGACAGACTTTTTTACCACATAGACATACTGACAGACAAACGTCTTTACCATATAGACATACTGACAGACAAACGTTTTTACCATATAGACATACTGACAGACAAACGTTTTTACCATATAGACATACTGACAGACAGACTTTTTTACCATATAGACATACTGACAGACAAACTTTTTTACCATATAGACATACTTACAGACAAACGTTTTTACCATATAGACATACTGACAGACAAATGTTTTTACCATATAGACATACTGACAGACTTTTTTACCATATAGACATACTGACAGACAAACGTTTTTACCATATAGACATACTGACAGACAAACGTTTTTACCATATAGACATATTGACAGACAGACTTTTTTACCATATAGACATACTGACAGACAGACTTTTTTACCGTATAGACATACTGACAGACAAACGTTTTTACCATATAGACATACTGACAGACAAACTTTTTTACCATATAGACATACTGACAGACAGACTTTTTTACCATATAGACATACTGACAGACAGACTTTTTTACCATATAGACATACTGACAGACAGACTTTTTTACCATATAGACATACTGACAGACATACTTTTTTACCATATAGACATACTGACAGACAGACTTTTTTACCATATAGACATACTGACAGACAGACTTTTGATTCGTATAGACATACTGACAGACAAACTTTTTTACCATATAGACATACTGACAGACAAACGTTTTTACCATATAGACATACTGACAGACAGACTTTTTTACCATATAGACATACTGACAAACAGACTTTTTTACCATATAGACATACTGACAAACAAACGTTTTTATCACATAGACATACTGACAGACACACGTTTTTACCACATAGACATACTGACAGACAGACTTTTTTATCATATAGACATACTGACAGACAAACTTTTTTACCATATAGACTTACTGACAGACAAACTTTTTTACCATATAGACATACTGATAGACAAATGTTTTTACCATATAGACATACTGACAAACAAACTTTTTTACCATATAGACATACTGACAGACAGACTTTTTTACCGTATAGACATACTGACAGACAAATGTTTTTACCACATAGACAAACTGACAGACAAACGTTTTTACCATATAGACATACTGACAGACAAATGTTTTTACCATATAGACATACTGACAGACAGACTTTTTTACCATATAGACATACTGACAGACAAACGTTTTTACCATATAGACATACTGACAGACAGACTTTTTTACCATATAGACATACTGACAGACAAACGTTTTTACCATATAGACATACTGACAGACAAACGTTTTTACCATATAGACATACTGACAGACAAATGTTTTTACCATATAGACATACTGACAGACTTTTTTACCATATAGACATACTGACAGACAAACGTTTTTACCATATAGACATACTGACAGACAAACGTTTTTACCATATAGACATATTGACAGACAGACTTTTTTACCATATAGACATACTGACAGACAGACTTTTATACCGTATAGACATACTGACAGACAAACGTTTTTACCATATAGACATACTGACAGACAAACTTTTTTACCATATAGACATACTGACAGACAGACTTTTTTACCATATAGACATACTGACAGACAGACTTTTTTACCATATAGACATACTGACAGACAAACTTTTTTACCATATAGACATACTGACAGACAGACTTTTGAATCGTATAGACATACTGACAGACAAACTTTTTTACCATATAGACATACTGACAGACAAACGTTTTTACCATATAGACATACTGACAGACAGACTTTTTTACCATATAGACATACTGACAAACAGACTTTTTTACCATATAGACATACTGACAAACAGACTTTTTTACCATATAGACATACTGACAAACAAACGTTTTTATCACATAGACATACTGACAGACACACGTTTTTACCATATAGACATACTGACAGACAGACTTTTTTATCATATAGACATACTGACAGACAAACTTTTTTACCATATAGACTTACTGACAGACAAACTTTTTTACCATATAGACATACTGATAGACAAATGTTTTTACCATATAGACATACTGACAAACAAACTTTTTTACCATATAGACATACTGACAGACAGACTTTTTTACCGTATAGACATACTGACAGACAAATGTTTTTACCACATAGACAAACTGACAGACAAACGTTTTTACCATATAGACATACTGACAGACAAATGTTTTTACCATATAGACATACTGACAGACAGACTTTTTTACCATATAGACATACTGACAGACAAACGTTTTTACCATATAGACATACTGACAGACAGACTTTTTTACCATATAGACATACTGACAGACAAACGTTTTTACCATATAGACATACTGACAGACAGACTTTTTTACCATATAGACATACTGACAAACAGACTTTTTTACCATATAGACATACTGACAAACAAACGTTTTTATCACATAGACATACTGACAGACACACGTTTTTACCATATAGACATACTGACAGACAGACTTTTTTACCATATAGACATACTGACAGACAAACTTTTTTACCATATAGACTTACTGACAGACAAACTTTTTTACCATATAGACATACTGATAGACAAATGTTTTTACCATATAGACATACTGACAAACAAACTTTTTTACCATATAGACATACTGACAGACAGACTTTTTTACCGTATAGACATACTGACAGACAAATGTTTTTACCACATAGACAAACTGACAGACAAACGTTTTTACCATATAGACATACTGACAGACAAATGTTTTTACCATATAGACATACTGACAGACAGACTTTTTTACCATATAGACATACTGACAGACAGACTTTTTTACCATATAGACATACTGACAGACAAACGTTTTTACCATATAGACATACTGACAGACAAACGTTTTTACCATATAGACATACTGACAGACAGACTTTTTTACAATATGGACGTACGGACAGACAAACTTTTTTACCATATAGACATACTGACAGACAAATGTTTTTACCATATAGACATACTGACAGACAAATGTTTTTACCATATAGACATACTGACAGACAAATGTTTTTACCATATAGACATACTGACAGACAAATGTTTTTACCATATAGACATACTGACAAAGAGACTTTTACCATATAGACATACTGACAGACAGACTTTTTTACCATATAGACATACTGACAGACAAACGTTTTTACCATATAGAAATACTGACAGACAGACTTTTTTACCACATAGACATACTGACAGACAAACGTCTTTACCATATAGACATACTGACAGACAAACGTTTTTACCATATAGACATACTGACAGACAAACGTTTTTACCATATAGACATACTGACAGACAGACTTTTTTACCATATAGACATACTGACAGACAAACTTTTTTACCATATAGACATACTGACAGACAAACGTTTTTACCATATAGACATACTGACAGACAAACGTTTTTACCATATAGACATACTGACAGACAAACTTTTTTACCATATAGACATACTGACAGACAGACTTTTTTACCATATAGACATACTGACAGACAGACTTTTTTACCATATAGACATACTGACAGACAGACTTTTTTACCATATAGACATACTGACAGACATACTTTTTTACCATATAGACATACTGACAGACAGACTTTTTTACCATATAGACATACTGACAGACAGACTTTTGATTCGTATAGACATACTGACAGACAAACTTTTTTACCATATAGACATACTGACAGACAAACGTTTTTACCATATAGACATACTGACAGACAGACTTTTTTACCATATAGACATACTGACAAACAGACTTTTTTACCATATAGACATACTGACAAACAAACGTTTTTATCACATAGACATACTGACAGACACACGTTTTTACCATATAGACATACTGACAGACAGACTTTTTTATCATATAGACATACTGACAGACAAACTTTTTTACCATATAGACTTACTGACAGACAAACTTTTTTACCATATAGACATACTGATAGACAAATGTTTTTACCATATAGACATACTGACAAACAAACTTTTTTACCATATAGACATACTGACAGACAGACTTTTTTACCGTATAGACATACTGACAGACAAATGTTTTTACCACATAGACAAACTGACAGACAAACGTTTTTACCATATAGACATACTGACAGACAAATGTTTTTACCATATAGACATACTGACAGACAGACTTTTTTACCATATAGACATACTGACAGACAAACGTTTTTACCATATAGACATACTGACAGACAGACTTTTTTACCATATAGACATACTGACAGACAAACGTTTTTACCATATAGACATACTGACAGACAAACGTTTTTACCATATAGACATACTGACAGACAAATGTTTTTACCATATAGACATACTGACAGACTTTTTTACCATATAGACATACTGACAGACAAACGTTTTTACCATATAGACATACTGACAGACAAACGTTTTTACCATATAGACATATTGACAGACAGACTTTTTTACCATATAGACATACTGACAGACAGACTTTTTTACCGTATAGACATACTGACAGACAAACGTTTTTACCATATAGACATACTGACAGACAAACTTTTTTACCATATAGACATACTGACAGACAGACTTTTTTACCATATAGACATACTGACAGACAGACTTTTTTACCATATAGACATACTGACAGACAGACTTTTTTACCATATAGACATACTGACAGACAGACTTTTTTACCATATAGACATACTGACAGACAGACTTTTTTACCATATAGACATACTGACAGACAGACTTTTGAATCGTATAGACATACTGACAGACAAACTTTTTTACCATATAGACATACTGACAGACAAACGTTTTTACCATATAGACATACTGACAGACAGACTTTTTTACCATATAGACATACTGACAAACAGACTTTTTTACCATATAGACATACTGACAAACAGACTTTTTTACCATATAGACATACTGACAAACAAACGTTTTTATCACATAGACATACTGACAGACACACGTTTTTACCATATAGACATACTGACAGACAGACTTTTTTATCATATAGACATACTGACAGACAAACTTTTTTACCATATAGACTTACTGACAGACAAACTTTTTTACCATATAGACATACTGATAGACAAATGTTTTTACCATATAGACATACTGACAAACAAACTTTTTTACCATATAGACATACTGACAGACAGACTTTTTTACCGTATAGACATACTGACAGACAAATGTTTTTACCACATAGACAAACTGACAGACAAACGTTTTTACCATATAGACATACTGACAGACAAATGTTTTTACCATATAGACATACTGACAGACAGACTTTTTTACCATATAGACATACTGACAGACAAACGTTTTTACCATATAGACATACTGACAGACAGACTTTTTTACCATATAGACATACTGACAGACAAACGTTTTTACCATATAGACATACTGACAGACAGACTTTTTTACCATATAGACATACTGACAAACAGACTTTTTTACCGTATAGACATACTGACAGACAAATGTTTTTACCACATAGACAAACTGACAGACAAACGTTTTTACCATATAGACATACTGACAGACAAATGTTTTTACCATATAGACATACTGACAGACAGACTTTTTTACCATATAGACATACTGACAGACAGACTTTTTTACCATATAGACATACTGACAGACAAACGTTTTTACCATATAGACATACTGACAGACAAACGTTTTTACCATATAGACATACTGACAGACAGACTTTTTTACAATATGGACGTACTGACAGACTAACTTTTTTACCATATAGACATACTGACAGACAAATGTTTTTACCATATAGACATACTGACAGACAAATGTTATTACCATATAGACATACTGACAGACAAATGTTTTTACCATATAGACATACTGACAGACAAATGTTTTTACCATATAGACATACTGACAAAGAGACTTTTACCATATAGACATACTGACAGACAGACTTTTTTACCATATAGACATACTGACAGACAAACGTTTTTACCATATAGAAATACTGACAGACAGACTTTTTTACCACATAGACATACTGACAGACAAACGTCTTTACCATATAGACATACTGACAGACAAACGTTTTTACCATATAGACATACTGACAGACAAACGTTTTTACCATATAGACATACTGACAGACAGACTTTTTTACCATATAGACATACTGACAGACAAACTTTTTTACCATTTAGACATACTGACAGACAAACGTTTTTACCATATAGACATACTGACAGACAAACGTTTTTACCATATAGATATACTGACAGACAGACTTTTTTACCATATAGACATACTGACAGACAGACTTTTTTACCGTATAGACATACTGACAGACAAACGTTTTTACCATATAGACATACTGACAGACAAACTTTTTTACCATATGGACATACTGACAGACAGACTTTTTTACCATATAGACATACTGACAGACAAATGTTTTTACCATATAGACATACTGACAGACAAACGTTTTTACCATATAGACATACTGACTGACATAGTGCGTTGATATAAGCCTTGTAGTAAAGTATACACAAAAACAAAAACCATAAAAATAATTGATGCTTACATACATATAGAATACAAAACAAAGTCCAGTTAAAGATAAAACGAGCAGTAATGTTATCTAGAGAAAGAACTGACGCTCTTTGTACACTGATACGTCCATCCAAAAAGACGTTTGCCGAGTCTTTGTTAAGCTAACAGAATTGAGAATTGGTACTACACTATACTAATGGAAGATGTGGAAGAAGCCAAATCATTTCTAGAACTTACAACCATAAGTCCGTGCCTATGTGACACCTCACTGCCATCCTTCTCGTAAGAAATGTTTTCATATGTGGTATAAACTAGGCTAAGTTCCAGATTCACCGCTGAGGGATCGCTCCTGAGACAGAGCCTCCTTCCTGACACTCTCAGCAGGCTCAAAGTCCTCCGCCAAGAACAACTGCAGCGCCAGCAGTTGACGGTGGCCGAAAGCGTCCTCCTAAAGTTCTCCCCGGCCAGGGCGAAGATGGCCAGGTTGGCCGAGAAGTTCAGGTAGTACATGACCTCGAAGGCGCGTTGCAGCGCCGGGTCTGAGTCGGTCATGTGAAAGGAGCCGATGGTGCTGGCGATGAGAAGCTTGAGGCGGATCACGTGACTCGGGCTGTGGAGAAAGAGGAGCGTCAACGACACGATGGTGAGGAATTTGGCCACCTTTGCCTCTGCTGTCTGAGATCGATCCTCGTCGCGTCTGTAAAATATAACAAGAAAAACATACAAAATACTATTAAAAAAAAAAACAACTTTATATAAAGTGTAATTCTATTATAAGTTTGGATCAGACGTGATTAAATTTGTTATTTTGTTATAGAACTAGACTAACAATAATAAATCTGTACAATTTGTTAGATAGCTAGTTTAGTTAGTTGAGTTGCGCACTTTATTGGACCGGCAGTGAACGTACATTTTATAGTGACCACATAGACTTTTGGGTTAGAGGTTAGGATAGACTTTTAATTAATCAGTTACTGCTAGACTTTCAAGGGGTTAACATCATTGTTAGTGGCGGGCTAGACTTTGGCCCATTCTGTATTAAACATTGTTTGAAGTTTCATTCTGAGTGTACTAAGTAATTGACTTTTTGTTCCTGTTGGTACCTGTTCATCCTGTGGCGGATAGCATAGTCTCGAAGCTCGCAATTGTAATACATTCAACAAGGTACGCACGCATCTAGTACAGGGGTCGGCAACCTTCTGAGTCGAAAGAGCCAAAAATTACACATGTTTAAGTTTTTAAAGAGCCACAACATTTTTTTTCTAGCCAATAATAAATAATACAACACTAACTTGTACTTTATAACCAACAATTGAGCAAACAAATTCAATGAGAGCGATGGCTTTGCAAGGGTTTTAGAAAGTTTGGACACATTTGGCTGATAACTTTGTTTTTAGCTTCAAACACGACTCTACATTGCATTCCTTAGTTGGCGTCTTACTTTACTTTTAATTACATTCATGCAAGAGAACAAAGACTGGCACGAACATGTCGATCCAAAGATAGTCAGCACTCCAAATGACAACTTTTTCAACTCACTGTAGCAATCTAAAAGATTATTCCATGCGCGAATAATCTCGCGACATTTCTTTTAAAGCTGTCCACTTTTGTTGCATGACTTACATACATTTCTGGACATCCAACTCTTCCAACTTGATTTTTAACTGTGTAAAACATAAGCTGGGCTTTCCATTTCCTTGCAGTTTTAGATTCAGCCCATTTAATTTTATTGTTATATACACCATGAAGTAAAATGTTTACAACCATTTGTCGTTCTCTAATTCAGGTTTATTCAGGGGATTAATGCCTTTATCATTTAGCAATTTGTGTATTTCATCCAAGCACAATGCAAAACGTTTTAACCTTTGGAAAACCATCGCACACTTTATTGGGAAGAAAGAGGTTGGAATACTAAGTCTCCATTTCATTAAGAATTCTTTAAACTGACGATGGTAGAGTGCTTTTGACAAGATGCTGTTAACAATCTTGATTACCAAATTCACTACCTCAACTATTTCGGCCAGAAATGTTTGGGCCCAAAGCGCTTCTTGGTGCATCATGCAGTGAAACGTAAGAATTTCAAGGTTTATTTAGCTCCGAAAAATTGTAGTTAACCTTTTATTGTTTCCTGTCATACTTCTGGCCCCATCAATTGCTATTGAAACGATTTTATTTTAACTCGATCTTATTGTCTTCAAGATATTTTTGCTCGGCGTTCGCTCTATCTTCCCCTATAGATTGTCACGAGAGCGGTAGCAATCCTAGACGTTCTTTTTTTGGACCTTGGGAAGACATATACCTGAAAAAATGGTCAACTTGTGCCGTGTCTTTATGTCGGAACACTTATCTATATCAAGTGATAAGACAAAAAAAAATTGAATATCTTCCAACTGCAAATGTGTTACACTTGAAGACATTTTAGCAAATCTATCTTGTACTGTTTTAGCGGATAGTGGCAAATCTTTGATTTTCTTTTTCAAGATTTCTGGTTCGTTTTTGAAACAGTACTTCAGATGCACGTAGGAAGCAATCTTTGACATACTCAACATCTGTAAATGGTTTGTTTTTTTGAGCAATTTCTATTGGTACCGCAAAGGTTGCCAGATTAGCCTTACTTGTAGATTGCTTCTAATTTTGAGAAGATAATCGCTTCTAACTGTTTCATTTGAAACAATACGTCATAGCCAAAGCCAGTAGTGAAGATACCAATGCGTCTTGCGTCGAAAGCGAATTAAAACCAACATAGAAACATCCGACGACGGACAAGAGCTTCCGAGTGACTGACAACAGTAGCGACGCGTATAATGTAGGAGGGGTGTGATGAAAAGCGAGTACAAGCGTCTGAGAAATAGAGTCAGAGCCTAATCCTCGTTAAACTATTCAGAACTATTTTTAAAAATGTTTTGATAAAATAAATAATATTTGCGTATGGAACTAAAGAGCCGCAGTTTCACATCCAAAGAGCCGCATGTGGCTCGCGAGCAGCAGGTTGCCGACCCCGGAATTCTAGTATAATCAAGCATCATTGGTAATACTTCAAGTACATCTGATTTACACATGCATCCGTTACAAATTATAAATATTTTTTACCAATTGTTTTTGTTTAGCGCTATTTATGACCAAGATGCCTGTGTGTAGTCGCTGAATGAACTTTCTAGGTTGTGTCTGTTCTATTTATGTGTATGTTTCTGTTGTGCTGCCTTTATATGAGCAGAGTCCTTGTAATTACAACTAATTTCCATTAAGATCAATAAAGCAATCTTAGTCTTAGTCTTAGTCTTACGGTGCGTTATGATCTTATCACCTGTCTGGACCAGGCGGAAAAAGGAAATGGGAGACAAATGAAGTACCCTATTGAATGTTACCGTGATGGTTTTGTTATTTAAAGTGTTCACTCAGGGCTTAAGGCCTCAAGGTAACTAATTCAACTTATACTACCACATCTGTAAAGTAAGTAGTCTTTCTATTTCTTTATCTTGTTCGATACCAAAACAAAAAAATAATTAATTACCAATTGTTAATTAATTAATTGTTATCTCCTTATTATCATCTTTGTTTAATCAGGAACAAGAAATAATTATGCAAACGTTCAACTTGATCCGAGCTAGGGTGAGTTGATATAACGTGTACAATCGTTTGACCAGACAGACTGACAGACAGCGTGAGTTGCTATAACGTGTACAATTGTTTGACCAGAAAGACTCACAGACAGGGTGAGTTGATATAACGTGTACAATCGTTTGACCAGACAGACTGACAGACAGCGTGAGTTGCTATAACGTGTACAATTGTTTGACCAGAAAGACTCACAGACAGGGTGAGTTGATATAACGTGTACAATCGTTTGACCAGACAGACTGACAGACAGGGTGAGTTGATATAACGTGTACAATCGTTTGACCAGACAGACTGACAGACAGGGTGAGTTGATATAACGTGTACAATCGTTTGACCAGACAGACTGACAGACAGGGTGAGTTGATATAACGTGTACAATCGTTTGACCAGACAGACTGACAGACAGGGTGAGTTGATATAACGTGTACAATCGTTTGACCAGACAGACTGACAGACAGGGTGAGTTGATATAACGTGTACAATCGTTTGACCAGACAGACTGACAGACAGGTCGAGTTGATATAACGTGTACAATCGTTTGACCAGACAGACTGACAGACAGGTCGAGTTGATATAACGTGTACAAACGTTTGACCAGACAGACTGACAGACAGGGTGAGTTGATATAACGTGTACAATCGTTTGACCAGAAAGACTGACAGGCAGAGTGAGTTGATATAACGTGTACAATCGTTTGACCAGACAGACTGACAGGCAGGGTGAGTTGATATAACGTGTACAATCGTTTGACCAGACAGACTGACAGACAGGGTGAGTTGATATAACGTGTACAATCGTTTGACCAGACAGACTGACAGACAGGGTGAGTTGATATAACGTGTACAAACGTTTGACCAGACAGACTGACAGACAGACTGACAGACAGGGTGAGTTGATATAACGTGTACAAACGTTTGACCAGACTGACTGACAGACAGACTGACAGACAGGGTGAGTTGATATAACGTGTACAATCGTTTGACCAGACAGACTGACAGACAGGGTGAGTTGATATAACGTGTAAAATCGTTTGACCAAGACAGACTGACAGACAGGGTGAGTTGATATAACGTGTACAATCGTTTGTCCAGACAGACTGACAGACACGGTGAGTTGATATAACGTGTACAATCGTTTGACCAGACAGACTGACAGACAGGGTGAGTTGATATAACGTGTACAATCGTTTGACCAGACAGACAGACGAAGTAGATATCAGCTTTGTCAAATAATGTCTAGGCGACTTATGGCTATAAATAAAGAAAAATATTTACTCATTCAATACTCTAAATACTGATGACCAGCTTACAGCATGCGGACTATATTCAACGATGCAGTGTCCCGGAACATCTGGCAAAAGTGCATAATATGTCACAAACATAATGGATTTGACGCATGGGCGTAGCTAGAAATTTTCCATTTGGGGGCCCTTGCATGTTGCGTAATATTTAATATTTAATGTAAACAAAACATTCATTTGGGGCCCCCCTAAAGTGTTGGCCCGGGGGATTATCAAATTATCCCCATCCTCCCCCCCCCCCACCATAGCTACGCTACTGACTTGACGATTTCAGCAGAGACAAAGACATACGTGTGAGGAATTTATATGGCTCCACTCCCTCCCACCTTTTTTTTTCCTTTCCAAAACCGGAAACAATAGGGCACCACAGCTTTAAAAGTAACATTAAAATAAAGATAATTATGGGCGTAGCCGGGAGGGGGGTTCAAACACCCCCTCTACTTAGGGGAAGGGGAGGGTCGGAGTTTAGTGACTGATTTTTTGCTTTGATTTTGTTTATTTTAGGTGAGATTTTAATACTAAACCATCACTTGTCCCAGCGCAGCCAAAGGGGTTTTGAGTTTAAAACCCCCCAAAAATGATTTTGACGATAAAACTTTCCTTTTCGATATAAAATCTGAAGCAAACTTTAGTCACCTAATTCCAAGAGCGTGGCAAAGAGAGGTTACGGACGGAATTTAGGAGTTACTTATAGAGATCGGGTCTACATCAAGGAAATCCTATGCTGAACTGGGAGGCGACCCCTTAGTAAGGTTGTGACAGAGCGTCGCATGAGGTTTGCGGGACATGTGTCTGACAAAAGGAATTACGCATAATAAGAGTTGCAATGAAATGGAGGCCATAACGAGAAAAAAGCAAACATGGACATCCCAGTACAACTTGGCGCCACACTTTCATGGAGGTCTTCAGAGCATGTTGGAAAAGGCTTCAGACATTGCCAGTGACAGATTTTTGTGGAAGCACCTTGTTGCCCAATGCGCCGAACGATATAAGAAAGTAAGAAAATTACGTTTTTAATATAGAACTTTTTATAGCAGGATAATTGACACTGTAGATACCTCAGAATATGCATTTTGTTAGCTTTCAATACCGGAAGTAGTGCTTGGCGGCGGGGCTCCTTGCTGGTAAGGGTGGGGAGTCTACAATTCTTCCACTACCTCCAGAAAGAACTCATTATAGGGCACAATAAACGTCTTCCGAAAGAATGAAGGGTCAGAATGTAATAAACATTAATTTTATATGCGCGCGCACACAGACACACACAAATATATATATATATATATTGGCTGGGGGGGGGGAATTCCCCCATCCCCCCCCGAAACAAAATGCTGTCTACGCCCATGAAGATAACCATTCAGTCATAGTCAGATTGTGTGAGGATTTGCTGAAGTAGTCGTCAAACCTAACACCAAAAGTTAATGTATGGTAAGTTATCACAACCCATCCTATCCTCGCCCATCACCACCTCGCCCATCACCACTACCCATCACCACTACCCATCACCACTACCCATCATTCAATGCACTTTCCGCTTTTCACTACACACTTTAGTTTTGAAGACATTAGCTAACTGAGCTTGTTCATTGGAAATAATCGCCTTGAAATGTTCTACATCTGTAGTTCCATTTCTAAAGCTTTCTGTTCCTAGGTAAAATGTGTGCCAAACGAAAAAATAAAAACAAGGGAGTTAATATGTCAATGTTCATTCTTTGCAATTTTACATTTACTTGCGTCCCTTGACTTTATACTGTAACTAGATCAATGGAGAGAAAGACAGACGGATAGACGGACAACGAAAGAAAGAATGAGAGAGAGAGAGAGAGAGAAATGCGGGAAGAGACACACTGAGAGACAGACAAGTCCTAGATCTATCTCTCGATATAATATACATTCATATCTAGGTAGAAGGAAAATTCCATAATTATATTAAAAATGGGACGCTTAGTGGGTGTGTGATAATGCTCTTCCAAAGCGAGAGGTCACGGGATCCATTAATATAGTCAATCTATGAGAAATTCAAGCAACAGACAGAGAAAAACCAAATCAAAATACTCTTGACTATTTCCAGGAAAAGGGGGGGGGGAGAGATTCAAACCCCTTCCTCCACCCCCCCCCCCTATCATAAAAAAAAAAAATAAATCAAAACTAAAGTTACCACACGAGTGTAGCAAAGGTGCATATCTAGATATTCAACCCCTCCCCCCTCCCCACACCCAAAAATATTTTCACACTAACTAACAGTTGCTAGAATCTACAATAATTAAAGTCACAAAATAAAAAAAGAATGCAAACTAAATTTCTCCGAGCCTCCAAATAAAGCATTTCACGCATTGATCTGTTTTTCTACCAGTTGCTGGGCTCCTAAGTGCAGTGTCTAGCAGGTTTCCCATTAGATCTTCAATTTTGTTAGCAAAATAGCACGATATTGCGCTGTAACAGACTGTAAACACACACTATTGGACACCGATGGGGGCGGGTACAAATTTCAATTCCCCCCCCCCCCCCAAGTAACTGACAAGGGAATGGTGTATCTGCTGTCATTCCACTAACTCCTGAAAGATACTGTTCTAGGGCACATAACAAAACAACGAATGAAAATAACGGACTTGATATAATGGAATAGTTAAAATGTATATATTTATGCATATGTATGTAGGTATGTATTAATCTTATTATAGCTTTTATATAGTGCAACTTTCATGCTTATAACATGCTCAGAACGCTATGGTCCAATCTCATTTGTGGACCAGTTTGGGGGGGGGGGGGATATCTGGGAGAAGGTTTTCCGTGCTGGCTATAGCCGCTCAGTATACACAACTCTGCTCCAGTCGGGTGTTGAACCTAAAGCCCACAAGACAAACCAGGTTCAAGCGTACTTAGCCTCTCGACCACGCTTCCGTCTATATGTATAACTGTATGTGTGTGTGTGTGTGTATGTGTGTGTGTTTGTGTGAGCAAAGAAAAAATAAAAAAAAACTATTGCCTTCCCAACCCCGTTCCCTGTTAATTAAAAACAAACTCCTGTCATGCTTTAAAGACAAGCAGCGAGTCCTTCCCACAGATAGCGACCCCAGACGACAGCCAGCGCAGCTAAATGGCTAACGAGACCCAAGAAAGAAAATAAGTTGTCTCTAATTATATGTGCGAGTGCGTGCGCGTGTGTGTGTGTGTGTTAGAGATACTTTGAAATAGAGATATCTACTCTAGGGGGAGAGGGGAGATGAGGGAAGCATGGAACAGTTATCGGGCGTTACTGTCACAATTGACTCATAACTCGCGGACATATTTCTGCGATGACTCATGTCGGTCTTGTCACACATACACATACACTTTCTGAACTAAAAATAGCTCAATTGGAAAAATACATGTGTCAGACTTTTAACAATGTTCATACATCTCAAGAACAAAAGGGTCAAGGTCACCCTCTGTTGTGTACCGTGGATCCTTTCAGTCCAAACCAGGAAGTCATTCGCGCCGATGAGAGAACGACATGCAAACAAAAGCAGTAATCATCAGGATAATTATAGGAGGGACGAGTTCCTTCGGCGATCTGCTTCTTGGGAGATGAGCGGTGCCCGACTTTGGTCGACGATGGTGTAAGAGTAGTAGGAATGATGGAAGCCGAAGGTATTGTATGAGTTTCTTCTTAAGTTATGCCCACGTGTAGTGTAACTGTGTTTGGGCGTGCGTGTGTGTGGTACTGTTGGGGTGAAGTGGATTATGGGATGCCAGATTAAAATAAAAAACATGAGTAAAAAGGGGCCCGAATTAAAGAACTTACGAGAGAAAAGAGTCCTGAGTTAAAGAACTAGCAAGAGAAAAGAGTCCTGAGTTAAAGAACTAGCAAGAGAAAATAGGCCTGAGTTAAAGAACTAGCAAGAGAAAAAAGTGTTTGGTTAAAGAACTAGAAACGTGAAGTAGATATGCATGGGTTAAAGAATTAGAAAGGTGAACAAAGAGGCATGGGTTAAAGAATTAGAAGGTGAACATAGAGGCGACTAGCTACTGAACAGACAGGCCACTAGCCTCTTAAAATAGATCCCGTTACATGAAAGTGCTAATGATTTTAAAAGTGCTTGTACGAGTTTGCTCCATGTGTTAGATGTGATCTACCAATGCACTAAAATGAACACAAAAAAAGTAAACTAAAGCATCACACTGGGAACTGGTTGCCATATACATTTTACACGCTCGTGTCCTGAACAGAATTAGCGTTGATTTCAGTTGAACATTGTTATGAAGGGAAGCCTAGTACTGTGTCGCGGGCCACATATGCTCCTGCATTAAAAAAGACTTCATAAAAATTACACATTTCTTGGCTTTTTTTTTTTTTTACACGATTACAGTAAACTTGAGTAAACGCACAAAAAAAAAACTGTAGTTGTATTTTGCATAAGGCAAGGTCAGGGTTTTTTGTTTTGGTTTTACAAACTCACTCTGTCTGTTCGTTGAACACGTTAGTTTTCCCACTTCCCATTCTCGGATCAAATTGAAACTTTGCACACGTATTTACTCTACTTGATAAAACATGTATTCAAAAAGTACCATGAGTTAATTAACTATTACTAATTAATTATTTTGTTCGCTATCGATGTAGTGGTATAAGCTGAATTAGTCCCCTTTATACTTTGTTTAGAATGAGTTTGAAACTAACAATAGATAACTATAAAATCTTCTATTTTCATAAGCACTCCGTTGGCACAGGGGTTTGCATGAACCGAGAGTTCGAATTCAAGTCGTTCAACTTTAGTTTTTATAAATGCATTTAAAAAGCGATCACAAGATAGACCTACTCCCATTATTTCACCCCTCATCACTTTCACTACTGGTCTAGACAAGTGATAGGATAAAAGCGTATTGAGAAAGGTAGAATGGGTGTGGGAGATATAACGTGTACATTGTACCAGACAGTCAGACTGAGTTGATATAAGCTTTGTAAAAAAAGATGGATAGATTTGATAGAGGAGCACCTCGCACCAGGTCTCTTAACCCAACCATGGACGCTCATGTGCTGACTTTAATTGTACCTAGCCAGACCTTTCACCAAAGTTTTACCAGTTGATGTCTTATATAATACAGACGTTACTTCAAAAAATGAAGATGATTACGTCCTACGCCTCACCTTGGCCTTTGAGTTCAGTAGGTCACACATTGTAGTTCACTTTGAGGACGTGACCTGAGCTATATGTCTGCCAGTGAAATCGATATTTCGTGTATTGATTTCTGAATGAGATACGCTGGCTTATGTGTTTTGTTGTTGTTATACTATTTACTTATGTTCTACTGTTACAGTCAGTGAGTACTGACATACTTGGGTATTTCCAATACAGGGTACACATCAAGTTCTGTACCATCGATAGTCCATTGACCTGGAGAATCTAATTCAGTAGAGGCTTCCATACATGCCAGGTAGCTCACACCAGTGTTGGCCTATTACAAGAGATGGTTGCACCAATTTTAAAAAAGCAGCGTTACAGAAACTACAGTTTCTATGGCCGACGGTCACGTCCCAGGTTCCCCAGCGTATGTCAAGTAGAGCAGGCTGGATTGATGTGTGGACCCATTGGCGTCCTAAAAATTCGGATATTCAGTCTTCACTGGTATTCGAATTCGAGGGACTCCCCCTCCCCCACCCCCCCCCCCCCCCCAACGTTTGGAAGCCAAAGCGTTATGCCACTTAGACATGAAACAAACCTTCAGTGTTAACATATAATGGGCAATTCAATACGTTAATTTTGTATAGGTTACAAGTTCAGGATCCAAAGTTTTTTAACGGTTACCCCTCCTTGTAAATGCTGCCCATTTGATCTACTTTATGATTCACGGAAATAAATAAATAAAAAAAAATATTAAAAAAAAACCAACGTAATTTTTCTGCGAACGAATAAATTGTATAATGATAGTCACAAGTAACTAGTCACAAATCAAGGCCAATCCAGCAGCTGTAGCTATCAGGCACTTATCAAACACAGCACCTCATGCATGAACCATGTCACGGACTGGAAATTCAGACCGTTAAAAAGTTTATCACGCTCTGTGGCAGTAAATATATCTCCACTTCTAGGTAATGATAAGCTACTTCGAGTGTAAACAGGTCACGAATGTGTTCTAATTTTTTTTTTTTAAGTCTCACATTTTCCCACCTGGAAATTTGTATTTATTTCTAAGTTGTAAGCTTTCTTTTGTACACACTTGCAATCAAACACACACACATATCCATGAATATATAGCTGTTACAATAATAATAAGGCTTGTCTTCGAGTCCGAAGATTTATGAGGAGTGCAGTATCTTACGCAGCCTCCCTCTGTGACCTACATATCTTGCCACATCCAGGGCAAGCATAAACTTTGTCCGCCGGTGGTCGATTAAGATTTTCTTTTCGCCGGCTGCGTCAGAGATTTTCTTCTGGTCGCAAATGTGTATCCCGCAGCCTTTGTGAATGACCTCCAGCTGTCTCGTTCTGAAGCCGCATGCAACCAGATGCTCTCTTCTATGTCAGCTACGGCAAGTTGCCGCCTCAGCTGGTCTTTAAAGCATTTCCGTGAAGCACCTCTGTTACGTCGACAACCTTTTAGCTCACCAAAAAAGACTGCTTTTGGCATGCGTTCGTCCCCCATTCGGGACGCGTGCCCTGCCCAGCGAAACTGTCGGACCATAAGAAGTCCCTCTGTACTGTCCATACTGATGTTCGCAAGGAAATAGGTATTATATTTACAAACAAACATACTTTCTGGTTTTCCTTGCTTAGATAGAAACAGTTAAAATAGGACAACTATTAGAGATAAGCTTGATTAAACAGTGACAACAGAGAGAGAGAGAGAGAGAGAGAGAGGGGGGAGAGAGAGAGAGATGTAGATAAACCAGTTTGTAGATAGTGACGTAGGTCTGGACAATTGAACAATGTAACGTCCTAGAAGGAGATAAAAGTCGGAAATCCCCCGGGACGCCCCTTCATGTTTTGACAACAGTCCAGTTTGCTTCAAGAACTCTGATCTAGTTGAAAGATATCACACCATGGACTATTTAGACCTAATTTCTATCACGATAACTCTCTCTCTCTCTCTCTCTTTCTCTGTTTTCTTTTTTTTTTTCAGTCTGTCTCATTCTTGTATGTCTAATTCATTCTGTCTATCTCTCTCTTACAATATGCTTTTCTTTTTTCTTTTTTTCATTCTTAATTTTTTCTTTCATATTATTTTTTTTTTTGTAACTTTCTTTCAATAACGTCATTTTATCACTCTCTTCTTAAGTTCTGATTCTTTCTCTCTCTTTCTGTATATATATATATATATATATATATATATATATATATATATATATCGGATCTTATTCGTCTATTCTTTATTTCTCTCTATCTCCTATTCTCTCTCTCTTTCTTTTACAATCGTTTGCTTTCTCTCTTGTGCTCTCTATACTACTCTCTTTCTCAATCTTACTTTCTCTCTCTCTCTCTTTCTCTCTTAATTTCTCATTCAATCTCTATTTCCTTTTATTTCACTTTTTCTATTTTCTCTTTGCCATTATTTCATTCTTTCTTTCATTCTCTTTCACTACTTTTAATTCTCTCTCTCTCCCTCTCTTTCTCTCTCTCTCTCTCTCTACAATGCCCACTCATTACGCTTTAGTTGGCCTACTTCCATTATTGATATTTTCACATCGTGTGAAGATCTACACCACATAAACACAAACCAAAATATAAAAAAAAAGTCCCTTCTAGCCTGGTGGGCACGACATTTCCAAACATAATTCAACCCGAAGATCGAATTCAAACACGTTCTAAGAATTTCCCCTCGTTTGAAATCAATGCGAACCAGATGACCTTCTCCTCTGATTGAACACATAAAATAACCTTTCCACAATGTTGAATGAATGCTGAATGGCTTTGATTTTTCTTTAAAAAGTATAACACATGGGCGCAGACAAAATTTGAGACTTGAAACAGATGGGCGAAATATTACAACAAAATTTATTACAATCTATATTTAGCATAATTTCCTTTACCAATAAATTTACGATGTACCTACGATGACCCCGGATGTTTGCGTTTTATGTGCTGTCTGTATTTACGGAAAATCTCGAACTTTGAACACGCTCCGCTGTAGGAAGTCTGGGTTAGGGTGTAAATAATCTTCAGTTTTGATGGAACATTTGAAGGTAATAAAACTAAATATAAACAAATATTTCAATATTCACAGAGCCTAAACCTGCTTTTATTTTCAAATTGACTTCTGCTCTTGTACTTAGGAAAATATATCTAGTCATACTAAATTTTATATCTGCTTTTGGTCCCTCCTGGTGCACAATCCACGCACCAGCTTTCTCCAGGCGTCTCGGTTCTTAGCGAGTCTCACCAAATGTCCCCAAGTATTGCCCATCTGTTTGGAATCTGCTCCCAAATCTTGGCCCCATGTCAACTCTTCCTCTTTCTTTGGGGTCCCCACGTGAGGACTTCAGGTAATGTTGGATGCACTGGGGAAGGGTGTGGCCTATCCATCGTCATTGAAGGATATCTACTTCATTACACTGCTGCTTTGTTCTTTGCCACAGTTTCTTTACGTAGTTACATAACATCTGCTTGGTATAAATAGTATTTCGTAATCTTATATTATCTTATAAAATAAAGATGATTACGCCATACGCGAGTACTTAGGTCAATTTAGACATGTATGTTAATCAATGATTGAAATTCTCTCAAGTGACACAAGTCACTGGTTTTCCTGGCTGACTCAAACAACCCATTCCATGCTCTAATAGAACTAGCGACGAAGGAGCATTTGTACAAATTTGTCCTACCATATGGAAAGAGGAATGTGCCTTTATCTTTGTGTCTGTTTGAGTTGTTGTGGTATATATTATATATACGGTAATTCATTGCCAACGCAGTCAACGTGTGTGGTATACGTCTTTCTGTGGTCTTGGTGCAAGCTCTGCAATCTCTGGACTGACTCTTAGTTTGCACTGGACCTCACTGGCAGCCACTCAGAGCAATAGAGTCCAGTTATCATAACCCGAAGTTATCTTTCAAAGATTAAAAAAAAGATAGGAAGGAAAAAAATCGCAAAGCCACGTAGTTCAATATATCAAACGTGTTGTGTTGATAGTCAATTGAGACATACGGATTTAGACAAGTATAGTGACTTCCTGGAAAATGTCTGCAGATGGAAAATCAGAAATCGTCATCGAGTTGAAGATTTCAATACGTGGCGACCAATCCAAAAATAGCAAGCTTTTCTTTTTTTTTTATCCGGTGTTCATAATCAGAAAGTGTATTGATAAGAATGTCTCAACCTGTTCACGTGTAGCTTAAAATATTTTTACTTTTATTTGGCCACGGTGATTTTTCAATAGGGTGTCCTTGACATTGTTTTATTTTTGTCTATTTATTTTAAAATTATCAATATTCCTCTTTCAATTTTCTTACGTTTCTCTTCAGTTCCACTACATCGCCACTATATTTCTTCATATCTTCTCTCTTACTGAGTGTTTAAAGAGCGTCAACCGGATCTTACAAATCTGAGAGTAAACAAAGAGCAGATTACTCTGATAAAAGTTTTATTAGGATAAATTCCCAATGCGCATTACTTTTTTTTTCCATCTGACTCATTGGCATAGCAACAGTGTCACGAAATGGTTTTATGACGCCAGGGCCCATTACTAATATAGCCCACAGAAGCCATCAAATCTAACAAAAAGCAGTTAGCCATTTTGTTTCGAATGTTCCTTCAGATTATAACTTCCTGGCCCAAATCTCACGCACGACGGCGGTGGTGGAGGTTGGGTAAGGGTTCAAACCCGGGACCATCGAGACGATAGCCGATAGCGTATAGCACACAACCAGGAAGATAATGTCAATGTCGAAACTTTTGACACAATTTTTTTAGCGTATAATTTTTCCTGTAATTTCTCTTGATCTAGAATCGACCACAAATTTACAAAATAGTTGCCTTTTTTTTCTCTAATTTGTTCCTTAATAAACAGAAAGCGATATTTTACTTTTAAAAAAAATATATCCATTGATTAATGCAAAATTGATATCTACTGCTATAAATATGGATTTTCATAGTTAAAAAAAAGACTACTATGTATTGGGCGGTGGATGTAGAGGTCAGTTGTTTCTGAGGCCCATTGGTTAACTGGATCTCATTGGACATGTACAACGATCAACCCGCCTTTACTTTTTTTGTCAAATAATGTCAGGTACCCATTAGAATTGGATGAATTTCAGAGGA
The DNA here is from genome assembly GCF_947242115.1 of Biomphalaria glabrata. Lineage (NCBI taxonomy): Eukaryota > Metazoa > Mollusca > Gastropoda > Planorbidae > Biomphalaria > Biomphalaria glabrata. The sequence continues at coordinate 20,838,344 of NC_074725.1, read as the reverse complement.
GGGGGGGGGGGAAGGGGTTAAAATCCCGAATTTAATGACCTCAGTCTACACACGGGATTCAAACACGAGACAGTCATAGAACAGTTTTTCTGTTCGACGTTCAAGAGTTTTAAAATGTAAATGTGTATATTGGTGAAATACTGAATAGAACATTATCTGTATGAAACACCCAATAGGCATAATGAGTTTAAGACCCGGCCTGGGATCATGAGTTTCTTCCTCGTCATTGAAATGTTTCTATGTGCCTAATTTACTTATTTGTGTGTGTGTGTGTGTTTTGTGAATGTGTAAATATTGTCATGGGCGTAGCCAGGGGTAGGATTTGGGGTTCAAACAAATTCCAGAGCGAAATAAAATCCCCCCTCTGCGGGGCTGGAATTTTAGCACTGGTTTTTCGCTTTAATTTTGTTTATTAAAATCATGTAATGCTAGACCGTTGCAAACTGTCTCATACATTTGACAGTCACACTACAAGTTGAAACATAGCTTAAAGTCAAAACCAGCCCTACAAGGCCCATAACCAGGTTGGAAGAAAGCGAGAAAGATGAGATTGACCAGTTTCACATTTTTTAGATTCCTTGATACCAGCAGAGCGATTGAAGACGATGATGTGCAGCTGTAACCTCAACAATGGTCGCCTCGAAACCCTTTCATGGGCAAGGAATAATGGGATACAGGAAGTAAAAAAAAAAAAGATCGACCTTTCAGACGTCGAGAAAAATCATTTGAATTACATTCATGTTGACCTTGGCTATTTATGTTTTGTTTAAGAAAGAGAGAGTGAGAGCGAGAGAGAGAGAGTGAGAGAGAGAGAGAGCGAGAGAGAGAAAAGAAAAAGAAAGGTTTCTACGTAAAAGTAAATATAGATATATAAATAAATAAATAGATCGATTGACTTATTGATAGATAGATAGATAGATAGATAGATAGATAGATAGATAGATAGATAGATAGATAGATAGATACGATAGATAGAAAGATGTAAAGTTCCAAATTGACTATGCAAAGTTTAAATCACTTTTTACAATCTTTATTTTTGAGTTCAAAAGGAAAACTTTCCCACAGTGTCTTTGGCACTCCAAGCAAGGTCATAGTACTATTGATTTACCTGCGATTATAGACCGCGAACGTTTGAAAGCATGTCAGATGTATCGGGAATTAACTCAATGAGGCTTTGCACTATTATGACTTATGTTATGCAGATGACTTGTATAAGGAAGTGAACGGAGAAAAGAACACATGAAAACAAAAAGCTTTCCAAGACTGAATTTTTGATTGGATCAACATTTGAAGTTTTCGCTGACAGGGCAAGATTTAAAACCAATGTGTTTCACTTGATTCCAGCTATAGATTTACTTCTGACCCACTTAGCAACTTTTGGCACAACCAAACGTCTTATTATGTCAAGCGGATTGTACATTAACTATTTCGTCTTACAGAGAAGAAGAAGAAAGAGAGAGAGAGAGAGAGAGAGAGAGAGAGAGAAGAGATCGACGGAGAGAGAGCGAATTAGGGAGGTAAGGAAAGAGAGACGGAGAGGAAGTAAGAAAAAGAGAGTGAGAGAGAAAGAGAGAGGGGGACAGAGGAGGGAGAGAGGGAATGTTGGAGGGAGGAAAAGGGACATAACTCCTGGGGCCCAAACGTCCCGTCGCTAAAACGGCCACCGCGCCAAAACGGCGTACAGAGATAGGACAATTTGCACTGACCTTTGCTTCCCGTTGAGCCGGTTTTGTCTTCTAGCACCCTGGACCACCGCCACCAAGGTAAACAGCATCAGACCGCTGACCAGGAGAACTGGAATGATGAGAGTCAGCACTAGGTCAAGGACGTTGATGGATGCCAACAGTTTTTCATACCTATACAGTTGGAAAAAGGTACTCTAGATCATTGACACAAAAAAAAAAAAAAATTCTGAAAAAAAACATAGAAACAGTAACTCCTGATAGCCTACTTGATAACCACTGTGGTAGGATAATACTTTCGTTTTCCCTTTAGTCCGATAGATAACAAGGGGAAGGAATGGGTCTGTGTTTACAGTCAAACTACAAGCAGATTGGGGCGATAGTGTTCTGCTAGCACAATGAAAGTGTTTTAATCTGTTGATAGGTGAGACTGAGTATTCAAGCACTTTAATATTGTGGCTGATGTTGTTTTGTAAAACATTCATTCATCACTACTTGGTAAGGCAATCTGAACATTAAATATAAAATTAAACTTCATAGAATCCTAAATGCTGCTGGTGAAGTCATTGGCAAAAAACAAAACCCATTTGTTCAGCTGTTTGAGACAAACATATCCATAAAAAACCTAAAAAGATCCTAGTGAAAAAATAAATCTCCCTTTTTACCATCACAAAAGAGATACAAGACACCGATAGCAAAGACAAACAGACACAAACACTCTTTTGTTCCCCTGGCAATCAAATCATTAAATAAGAACAATCTGGTATAAACTTTGTCACATGTAAATTATGAGTAAGTCTGGTGTGAATATACATTTTGGTTTGTTATAGTTATAATGTTTTGTTTTGGTGTAATGCACAAGTTGTAAGACAAATTTCTTACGAACAATAAAGATTATTATTACTATTATTATTATCATTATCTAAAGATGTTATTCAGTTCATTGTAGTTATGTCAGAATACCACTCCTTTTAACTCCCTAACCAGCGAAGAATGCAAGTGGAGGCTCTAAGTAGGATTATTTTGGATTAAGGTTTAGGCAATGAGCATCTGCCCAAAATTTGTGCCTGACCTAACTATGACACTGGTTTGCCCTGGGGTCTTAGAATACCAGAAGTGTGGTCAATTTTTTCAAAAGAGGATAGCTAAATCTAAACAAGCCCACTAATCATAGACCCAAACGTAATCCCGTTTATCTGTGTATTGCTCCATCTATATTTGTCATTGACAGAGATATAACGAGTATTTAGTCCAGGGCTGATCTCATCAACCTGCCAGTAAAGTGCATAGCGTGTAACAGCCTGCTCAAATTATAGCAACAGTTCTGCATACAGTGGGATGTGAATTGTGGCGTGATTAATGGGTTTGTTTGTCGGAGGAAACCAATTGAAAACATTGAGACCGTGTTTGAGGTCTGCTAGAGCAGAAGCATTTGACTGATTAGAAGTTTCATTTATTTCAAATCCAGGTGGATATCATAATGTATAGCCTACTTTCCTTTCTCTTTTTTGGTTACACCTATTTCTCTTCTCTCTCTCACACTATTTATTTCTTCTTTCACACATTTCTCTTTATCTTTGTTCTATCTTTTCTCTTGTTTTCACAAAGCGTATATCAACTCTGTCTGTCTGTCTGTCTGGTAAAAAGTTTGTACACGTTATTGTTTTCCACATCGTATCTCGGATCACGTTTTGTACGATTACTTTTGTACCTGACAAAAATTTAAAAAAAAGAATCAATAGCAAAAATATCCAAATCAATTAACGGTAATGAAACTTTTTTTTTTGGTATCGAACAAGGTAAAGAAATTGTACTTGACAAATGTTGTGGAATAACTTTCTCTTTTTCTTTCTCTCTGTCTCTCACTCTCTCAAGTCAGTTTCTTCTCCCTCTACCTCTTCTCTCATTCTCTCTCATGACTAATTCTCTACTCTCTCTTCTCTCTGTCTCTCTGTCTCTTTATGTCTCTTTTCTCTCTGTCACTTCTTTCTCTGTCTCTTCTGTCCCTGCCTCTTCTATCTCTTCTCTATCTTCTTTTTCTCTTCTCTGTCTCTTATCTATTTCTTTTTCTTTCAATACTCCACTTTTTACTGAGCAACCTTTTTATTCTTAAATCTAGCTTCTTTTCCTAATTAAGAACGAAAATGCTTATAATAAGTGTAATATTAATGACAATATACAAAATAACAGGTTTTTACACAAGCCTAATGACTAGAACAAACTTTACACACACTCACACACACACAAAGTGTCACATTAATAAATTAATTATCAAAATTATGCTAACAGATCGTAACGCTTCTAAACGAGATAGATAAGAGAAATGGCACATAAAAGATTTTTGCCCAAATCTCGCCTGCATATTGGGAGAACATGTTTTGTAACATTTGAAGACAATTAAGTCAGAACAAAAACATTGTTAGGAAAACATTGCAAACCCTGTCTATTGGTTTGTCTATTATATATCCTACAATCTTCAAACAAACCATGGGCTTTAAAAAAAAGGGGGAAAATAACTATTTTAAAATTAGTGAATTATAACTTTAAAAATATTAGCGAGAATATATATATATGTGTATACACATATAGCTTATGTGATGTTCAGCACGTCATTTGTTGAATAGACGTCACGAAACTTTGTTTTTACTATTCCTGTTAGCTTACCAACTCTTCAAACGTAGCTGGACACTGGGTGGGTGGTCACTGGGTGGGTGGTCACTGGGTGGGTGGACACTGGGTGGACACTGGGTGGATGGTCACTGGGTGGGTGGACACTGGGTGGGTGGTCACTGGGTGGGTGGACACTGGGTCGGTGGTCAATGGGAGGGTGGACACTGGTAGGGTGGTAACTTGGTGGGTGGACACTGGGTGAGTTGTCACTGGGTGAGTGGTCACTGAGTGGGTGGTCACTGGGTGGGTCGGTGGTCACTGGGTGGGTCGGTGGTCACTGGGTGGGTAAACGCGGGATTAGAATTCGACTCAAACGATTTTCTTAAAGAAATTGAACAGTTTATGAATATTTGTGGAAAACAAAATGTATCTAATAGGCCATAAAATGAAAACTCTGGCTTTGATAGCTACATGAATGTTTTGTGCACCGTTTTATTTAGAAACATCTTCTACAATTCATTTTTACAATATACAAATATGTATATAATCTATCAATACTGAAAGAAGAGGAAACTGTGCCTCATATTCTGTATTGCTGTCCCAGACTTGCTGATCTCCGTCTCGACAGGTCTGGGAAACCAAAAATTCTGGACCTATATGGTGATATGTATGCACTACGCAAGACAGTAGGGTCTGTCCAGGGCTTTTGTAAGAGAGGATTTAAGCTTCTCAAGCCCTCACTTAAATGGAATTTAATAATGATGATGATGATCAATATTGGTTTGATTGGTAGCCCTTTTCACTACCCAGTAATATAAAATATAATTACTATATCTTAATCTATATCACCAGACTAGACTTTTCTGTATTCTGGTTAATAGATCTATACATGGACGTAGCCAGGATTTATTTATTTTTGATTGCTTGTGAATCGGGTTAGGGTTAATTAGTTATTGAGAGGGAAGTAATCATTCAAAAGATGCATGCACTGAATAGGAGGAATAATAAGTTTAAGTTTTTATTTTTTTAATTTTTTTCTTAATGTTTTCTTGTATGAAAAATAAGCACAAACTCTGAAACCTTTTTTACATTCAGTTTTACCTAGATTACTATGAAAAAAAAAGTATATTTTCTGTTGCATCGCAGGCGTTTGGTGGTCTATGCACACATTGTTGTACCTACAAACAATTTTAGGAATTCAAAAACACCAACAAAAACATTTATATTTCTTAGAACCTTTGGGCTTCCATAGGAAATAAGGACAGATCCTTCCGAAAGAACCCCACTATCTTCGTTCGTCTACAACACAGGACAATGGACACCCAGTGATCGTCAAGTTTGGACAGTTCATGAACAATGTCAACGTGAACTGTTGTGTAAACCGTAAACTTACGTTAGTGTCGTATGTTTTGTTGGCAATGTCATCTCTTCAGTACCAAAAAAACAAAATCACTTTGTTGACAATTTGTTGCACATAAAAACATTTACAATTTGAATTCATGCTTTTCAGCTGGTAGACACAAATACAAACATTTAGTATTATGTTTCTCGGAATTTTTTTGTGTTCTTCCAGAGAAACTAAAGAGAGTTCCTTTCGAAAAAATCCCAATGTCAAGGACTTCGTTGCTTTGGTATGTATAACACATGTGTCTACAACAGAAGACAATGGGCAACCCAATGATCATCAAGTGTGAACAATGTCTGGACGATGTTAACATTCATTGTTGTGAAAACATGGAACTTAAATTTTGTCTTGTGTGTTTTTGGCAATGTAATCTTCTACTGAATAACAAAAAACAACAACAACACACCAGGCACTTTGGACTGACTTTGTATTAAAAATTATAAGAAGTACCAATAATTACATTCAACCTTTAAAAATCAATACTTTAACAACAAAGTGAACCAAGCTTATAATTACAAAAGCAATGTAATTTGATGAACGAGGAGGCGGTCTGTTCCATCGTGACTATGCAAAAATGTCGAACTTGTGCTTTTATTTTGACTAGTGTCCCCAAAATAAAAGAGCTTGTGAATTGCAAGTTTCCAGACACTTTAGCACAGGGGTTCTCAGCCTGTGGGTCGCGACCACTTGGGGGTCGATTGACAATTTGTCGGGGGTCGCCTAAGACCATCGAAAGTATGGATTGTTGTTGTCTATTCTTTTATTGCTGTATGTGTGTGTGTGGGAGGACCTTGTCTAAGCCAGCATGAGATGACGGCCAGCACATTTCGAAACTAGGACCGTAGGCCCGAAAGTCTGGAGCGCATACCAAAAACTTCAACTACGTGGACAAGATGCATACCAAAAACAAAGCGTGAGCCGGACACTGTTCTGTTGATACAGCGGACCAGAGTTCTGGTAGCCTCTCCCTGACGGCGGGTCTGCAACTTGTGAAATATTAGCATAATGTTTGAAACACTAATGCGAAAATTCTAGCATTGACGTCGTCTCAAATATTTATCTAAGGTCCAACTGATTAACTGAAACATAAGCCGAAAGTCTGAAAGATTAAAGCAAGGTCTGAAACATTAACCCAAGGTCTGAAACATTAACCCAAAGTCTGAAACATTAACACAACGTCTGAAACATTAACCCAAGGTCTGAAACATTAACCCAAAGTCTGAAACATTAACCCAAAGTCTGAAACATTAACCCAACGTCTGAAACATTAACCCAAAGTCTGAAACATTAACCCAAGGTCTGAAACATTAACCCAAAGTCTGAAACATTAACCCAAAGTCTGAAACATTAACCCAAGGTCTGAAACATTAACCCAAAGTCTGAAACATTAACCCAAAGTCTGAAACATTAACCCAAAGTCTGAAATATTAACCCAAAGTCTGAAACATTAACCCAAGGTCTGAAACATTAACCCATGGTCTGAAACATGAACCCAAGGTCTGAAACATTAACCCAAGGTCTGAAACATTAACCCAAGGTCTGAAACATTAACCCATGGTCTGAAACATTAACCCAAGTTGTAACTGATTAACTCAAGGTCTGAGACATCAACGCAGTTTCTGAAACATCAACTGAAAGTCTAACTGATTAACTCAAGGTTTGAAACATTAAATCAAGATCTGAAACATTAAATCGAGGCCTGAAACATTAACTCAAGGTCTGAAACATTAACCTAAGGTCTAGCTAATTAACTTAGGGTCTAACGTATTAACTCAATGTCTGAAATATTAACCCAAGTTTTATTTGACTAAATCAAGGTAAAAAATATCAACCCAGGGTTTAACTGATTAACAATCATTAACCTGAGGCCTGCAACCTTAGCCCTAGGCGCCATAAGGACCAGCTCATTAACCAAAACAAGCTGAAAGTCTAATATCTACTGTGACAGTATCTAGACTCCAGAGCTTGTTCAAGTCTGCTTATTCTAATAACTGAACTGAAAACTCAATGTAAACATGCGTACTCTTTCTCTTCCACCACTTCTAGTCTTCTGTTATTGTCACGATCCGATTGGCCCTGACCCAGATAGTTCCTCCCGCCATATTTGGGTAATACAATAATATCCACTTACGATTGTAGTAGTCTTCAGCACACCATGCAATTACATACATGAGTTATAGTTGTCTCCCCTGCCTGCTTCATCTTCCCCATCTAATTCATTTTTTTTTTGGTGTGGTTTCACTTCTTAGCCACACTTAGACCGGTTCTAAAGTTGTCATGCATTGGCCCCATTTAGTTTCCTTCTTTTTTATACTTAGTGTTCGTTTCCTCGTCAAAAACTAAGAATAAATCTGGCATAGGGCGAGACCAATCGTCATGCAACGTCGCAACCTGTGGGCAGTTTAGACCAGTAGCGCGTTACCACATCACAGGCCTCTATGACGTGGCAGGCCTCCATACCGACCCATTTAGTGCATGCCTCCTGACCCCATTTAGTGTAGGCCTCCATACTGACCCATTTAGTGCAGGCCTCCATACCGACCCATTTAGTGCAGGCCTCATAACTGTAGTGCAGGCCTCCTGATTACCCAATTTAGTGCAGGCCTCCATACCGACCCATTTTTTAAAACCTGTATACCGACCCATTTAGTGTAGGCCTTCCTACAGTCCCATTTAGAGCTACCATCCTGACTGCTCAATTTAGTGCATCCTTCCTGACTGCTCAATTTAGTGCAGGCCTCCATACCGACCCATTTAGTACAGGCCTCCTAACTACCCCATTTAGTGCCGGCACACTAAGAATTAGCCCAAATGCCCATATAGCCTTGAAAGGCTGAGCATTGTTTACTGTCGGAACGATGTCGCCCACACAGCAGTTTCCTCCTCTCCACGCAGCTGATGTGACCAAAAGGAACGGAATATCCGATACCTTTTAGGATCAACTGCTAGGCTGTACCCAAACACGGGAAATGGCTTCGGGAGACAACCTTGAGGAAAAATCAGGAGATGGTGAGTTTTCTATAAGTCTCAACATTTAGATCTACATGTGGAGAGACTTCAGAAAGTTGTCTTTCTTTTTAATAATTTGTAATGATAATGTAACAATAGAGTTCTTGAGTTTTTATGTGATTGTAAAGTGTTAAAAGCGTGCCCCATATTAGGACTTTCTTTATGCTTCATATCATTTTACTTTTCTTAAAATCTTTTTTCTTTACTAACAAAAAAAATATAAATAAAACAATTTAATGGAACTTTGATTTTCTTATTCTAATAATCGTTATGCGGAAAAACAATGTTAATGCTGTTTTAGATTTTAATTACTACTTTACGAATTGTTTATGTCTTCGAAATACAACAGAATGTGTTGTTGTTTTATAAGTCACTGTGTGGTCTAGTTTTAGACTATCTAGAATCTAGTTTAAGTCTTATCAAAGTTTCAACCTACTATCTAGATCTCAACCAAGCTGGTGATAGCAGGGCATGATGATTGCCTCTCAACCCAGCCAGTTGTAAGTACATGCGTCCAACCGAACACAAGGGCGCCAACATCAGGGGATGCGTATGCATAAGCACATAGGTTCTCAAACTTGTTCGACTCGTGGAGACCTTTATATACTCTAATCTTGACCACGGAAAAAAAAACACTACACAAACGCATTGTAGGCCTATATATTACTTATACTAGAAAGGCTAAAAAAAAAAAACAATTTAAAAAAAAAATAAAAAAAAAACATTTTATTTGAGAATTTTTTATTAAGACAATAATTTTTGTTAAAAATAAAATTTATAAAAAATAATGAGTGGGATGAGGTTGATTATGAATGTATATATGTCCGACACAGATTATAAGACAAATTTCCTTACGGACAATAAGGATTACTATTTTTATTATTATTATAAATTAGCAGCAGCAAATCTCAACGAGCACACATTTGTAGTCGGTTTCTTTTATTTGCGATGAGGTTCGTTACGACAATAAATCCACGTTTGTTCGAATAAGAAAACGCGAAAGCAACCAACAACTTCTGTACCCGAAATGATATAAAATTGGAATCTGTTTTTGAAACCGGGAATTTTCGGTATCCTATTGTAGACATTGTCTTAAGCTCTTCGCTTAATGATATTTCAATAACATGTTAACGTGTAAACTCAATTATGCTTGGGATTTGAGATAAAGAGCTTAATACCCTGTCGGAAAAAAAAACAAGTAAAGAATGTCATTCCAACTTTGGTTAAGTACGATATAGAAGCTACAGTACGTAATAGACATATTAAACAGTAGTTATTTTATACAATTTAATTTTCTTCTTTCTGCGGATCCCCTACGGTCGTCTTGAGTACCCTGGGGGTCCGCTGACCAAAGTTTGAGAACCAGGCAGTCTCCTAGTCGTTGCGAACGACATGATAATAACAAAGATGTTGAAGAGTTAATCGATGCTGCTAGTGAGCTGATTATTATCTGGATGATTATTTCGACCCCTTCGATACTGTCTTGAACCTCTAATGATTAATCACTCAAGTAATCGGCAAAGCTGTCATATAGGTTAAGGGAAGGTTAGGCGTTGTTGAATGTATTGTTGGCTAGATAAGCTGGTAGGCTGAATAGATAGATAGATAGATAGATAGATAGATAGATAGATAGATAGATAGATAGATAGATAGATAGATAGATAGATAGATAGATAGATAGATAGATAGATAGATAGATAGCCTACTCATATCGCCGAGTCGTTGAGATGACATAAGATGACATGAACTTATGTAAGAAACATCACTTGTGTACCGGCTCCCCAATACATCTAAGGGGAAGAACTCCGCACTTACAAATATATATATCAATAATGTAGAACGTATTTCCCTTATTCGATATACAGTATTGGGCAATGCATAATTAATTGACCTTTAGGTTAATTATTTAAATGAGTCACGTCTTTTAAGGTACATAAATAATTATTTTAAAGTTTCAACTTGATCCGAGAATGGGCTTGAGTGAGCTAAGTGTTCAATTATCTAAAGGGAGGAAACTCTATATATTTAGCCGTTTATGCGAGTACTGAAGGATTAATATCCCTTGTTGGTATCAACTAAAATAAATAATTACCAGAAAATATTTGACTAATTTGTTACTTTGTTTTTCATTGATTCATGTTTTGTTTATGCCAATGAATACTTATTCAAAGTTTCAACTTGATCCGACAATGGGTTTGGGAGAAATAACCTGTAGACAATTTGTACTAGATAGAGTTAATATAGGCTTTGTAAAAAAAAATACAGTTCAAATTATATGTAAGCAAAAGTTTCCATTTATTTACCAAGGTTTTGAGAGCAATACACAGTTTTGAGAGACTTATCGGTAACTCAGATGACAGATCAGTACAGCTAAGTACTTAGTTTGTCTGACATGTAGGTCATCCTATGTGATTGAATAGTTTAACCCATTAACTGCCATCATCGGGTACTTCAACCAACCTTCGATCGCTATCTGACATTGGGGAATAGAAACAGGACAAGCACAAACTAAAGCAGAAACTTTCGTATGCTGGGAAGCCAACACTAATAACGTGCAGTGGCGTAGCTAGGGTGGGGGAGGAGGGGGAGAATTAAAAAACTCCCCGGTCCCCACTTGAGAGGGGCCCCAAATGAGTGGGTTTTTTTTCACATTAATAATATTAAATATTACACAAAATGCAGGGGCCCCCAAAAAGTCAAGGCCACCGGCCAACAAATGATGGCAAATTCCTAACTATGCTATATGTACCCCCCTGCTCAGAAAAGGTTACTTTCAATTGTAGATCACTGTTATAGCTTAATAGTCAGTCGATTGGATTTTGACAGTGAAACACGTAGTATTTTTGTTGTTGTTGAAAATCAATTCTGATGGTGATCAATAATTTCTGTTCATTTCTTGTAAAGTTTCAAACATAGGAAACATTCAGCTTGAACACTCTAATTCTTGTATTACAGGTCAGAGTGAATTTCCACGTACGATGGTGTGCAAAAGTTCATTACTGAATAGAGAGGGACATTTAGGCTGAGTGCGGGAATTACCACTGAAGAATGTTCAAAATAGACCAGATTTATTTTTAAGATGATTATACTTTTAAAACAAAATTATAAATGTCAAACCAGAGTTTTCACCATAAGGCTAATTATGCAGTAAATTTTCTTAAACCAAAGATATACATAAACTGTCCCATTTTTTGAAAAATTGATAGAGACGTTTTCGAAATCCAAATTACAGCCAATGTAATGAACCCATCCAAATTGTGCAAGCTGATAAGAGGAATTCTTTAAAAAAAAAAGGGGGGGGGGAGATGCTTGAGGTTAATTTCCATCTAGAAAAGTTATTGCTTTGTATTCTGAGTAAGTACTGTAGCGTGTGTAGAGTAAAGTTCCCCTTTCAGATCTTGCGATCTATAGAGCAGATGGTGTAACGGTCATCTGTTTCTGTGTCCTACGGTTAACGAGGGTGTCATGTGGCCAGCACAACGACCAACCGGCTTAACTTTCCCCAACTAATGTTAGGTACTCATGAGAGCAGAGGCGCCCAAAGATCCCGAAATCAAAATCCGTGTCTTCACCAGGATTCGAGCTCTGGACCTCGGTTCGGTAAGAGCTTTACCGCTCAGCCACTGCGCCTCCCGTACTGTAACACAGTGAATCTAATTTAGTGCAACTATCATTTGGGAAGGAAATATAACAAGAAATAAGCTCTAGAGTGGTTCCCAAACTTTTTTGTCTCGTAGACCCCTTGCCATGTTTTCTGGTTTACGGTAGACCCCCTGCTTAACTTGCAAAGTTTTACAAAGTCATCAACATTAAAAAAAAAAAGAATTTCTAATCATAGTGAGTTAAAGAGGGAAAAAGTAATTTAAAGCAACAGACAAAGTTATAGAGCTTTTTTTTTATTGATACAATTCAAATTAAAAAACCCAATTAAAATAACATTGAATATCTATTGCTGGAATCACCAAACACACTAGAAATGTTTTTCGTGTATTTCTTGATCTTTCCCGTGTGGCACAAATATGGTGCCAGCGGAACTGTTTTCAGTAACTGAATGGGGGCGAAGGCGAGTAACTATCGCCTAAACCAGTAACTTCGGGAAGGAGGGACTCAATAGCCTTGACTTGCAGCCCACCTAGCAGAAGGAAAACTGAATTCAAACCTCCTTTGCCTTGCAACTATACCCAAACATGGGAAAACTTTCGTCGGTAAATCCTGAGGAAAAATACAAAGGCGGAGACCCTTAATCAGTTTGTAGCACAACGCTACACCCTGTCAGAACATTTGACGCCGCCGATCCCAAACTGTATGTATTACTATATATGTCGTTTGCAAGAATTACATAAGAAGCTTTTAGTTTGACAGCTATGCCATCGATGTGCCCTTGAACTGTAGTGTTGCTTACAGAAATTCTTTAATAATATCCGATGTAAGTTTATTAAAAACAGCTTTTAAAACTACAACGCTATGTAAAATCAGTGTTTTTATCTGTAGTATTCCATATATATGACAATAAGTAAAGAGATATTGTAAGACGCTTATGGACCATCATCTTCTCTATATGATGTCGAAGAGAAATTGTGTGGGTCTATTCTGAACTTTATTTTGGGTGTTCGAAAGTTTTTCAAATCTGTATCTATTTTGTCATTGTGGCATTGTCTCAAATGAACCTCCGGCGTAATTGATTACATATCGTCAAAAGAAATAAAGGCACTTAGGCAACCGTTTGTTTGACAAGGAAGGAAGGAATCTCACATTTTAAATAATCAACGCTGTACAATCTACATTTCTTTGTTAAACATCAGTTAAAATTAGACAAAAATAAGCTATTTAAATAATAATTTAAATTAAATACCATTTTTTTGTTTGAATAGTAGGATAATCACTGGATTCTTTATTTTGCTCAGTAGTATTTCACTACCCTGTTATGATTAAGCTTCTATTTTTTTGTTGTTTCTTATCAGAAACTGTTTTATTTGGTATAAAATTAAATGGGAATGCATGCTCTTTGTAAATAAATCAAAGTAAAATTTAAAAAAACAACAACAATTTAATTTAATGATTTCAAATCAACGATGGTATCGTCATTTAGGAGAAAAAGAGTTAATAGTAATAAATGTTATTGTAAAGAAAATAAAATCATCCATGAAATTAGTTCACACATTTCGTAATTCCGGCCCTGCACTCCATGACATTCGGTAATGTTAGCTGAGTTTTAATCATTATTTAATTAACATTTTCAATCTGTAAGTCATAACATGCAGTGAGCAGTGATTCCCAAAGTGGTCTATATAGACCCCCAGGGGTCTACGAAGACTTCCAAGGGGTCTACGAAAGGGAAAACATAAATTGCGGGTCTACGAGATGTCCACGGGGGTCTACGATAATAGATTTCATTTCAGCAGGTCGTGACTTTTATGTGACTGCAGTCAAGAGTCCAGTGAAAACGTGGAAAATAATTACGGAGAGAATATCAGGGCCGGCTAAAATTTGACGGATAGCTCCGAATTGAGCCCCGCGCCTGGCAGGGACGCCACAATTTACATTTGGTATATCACTACGAGTCATGACTCTTGTCACAGGCTTTTAAAGATGTAGGACTTAAAGGGTTAACAAATGTAGTATCACTTTAATTAACTCAATGGCGCCTATTGCATTTGTGTTACTTCCTCTAAATGTTGATATAATGAGCCCCCTTGATAGGCAGTCAAGTTGTTTCTGCCTCAACCTCTCAGCCTAGTAGACCATGATCTATACCGTAGAGAAAAACGTCCAACAATATGAATCAGACTTGTTTTCATCAAACCTCGGCAAAATGATGATGTCCCAGCTACAATGAGTAGTACGTTTACCCTCCATTTACTGGTTTGTTTACATACTATACAAAGAGAAGAGAAGTGGTAGAGGGGAAGCTGCATAAATTTAGCGATTTTCAAGGAGGCGATGTTCTACGTGCACTGCCAGGATGAACATACAATACTGCAAAAAGAGCATCAAGTCCAGACAGTATGTGCAACTACCCCCATTACAATATCGGATGAAAAGTTTACATTCTGAGAAAAGTATTTACACTTAAATCGCAAGCACGCATTCTCTTTTTACTATCTAGTTAAATGCAAAGAAAAAAAAATGGCTATAATGGGAAAAGAAGGTCGAAAAGAGGGGGGGGGCGAGCTGGATCATAAAATTTTCTGTGGATTGATGCCCCCCCCCCCCCATTAAAAAAACAGCAACACATACAGACACATCCCAAACCTCATACACACACATACATACTTTTGGGAGAAGTAGAGCTATCCTTCCTCCTCCCCGAAGTATCATGTTTCCTATGTCTCATCATTTTATTAGCTGTGTGGCTATGACCAGAACATCACACTGTGGACAAATGGTGAACAACAACACTGGGTGGAGCTTCGTTTCCTGTTCACTTGTTCTTCCCTCTCTAACACGTGACCTGAGGCATGACGACGATATCCATTTTCAGGGTGCTTCAAGTTTGTTAGGCCCTACCCCCCCCCTCCCCCGGCTTTGCAGTGTATCGATAACTACAAATAAACTTGTCCACATATTTCCTGTGTTGTCCTGCTACTCTCTGAGTTGTGACTGGTATGCACATCATGAAAGAACTTCCGAAACAAACTAAGAAAACAGAACAAAACATACTCCTTATACTCTTCATACTCTTCATACTCCTTATACTCTTCATACTCTTCATACTCCTTATACTCTTCATACTCCTTATACTCTTCATACTCCTTATACTCTTCATACTCTTCATACTCCTTATACTCTTCATACTCCTTATACTCTTCATACTCCTTATACTCTTCATACTCTTCATACTCCTTATACTCTTCATACTCCTTATACTCTTCATACTCCTTATACTCTTCATACTCCTTATACTCTTCATACTCTTCATACTCCTTATACTCTTCATACTCCTTATACTCTTCATACTCCTTATACTCTTCATACTCCTTATACTCTTCATACTCCTTATACTCTTCATACTCCTTATACTCTTCATACTCCTTATACTCTTCATACTCTTCATACTCCTTATACTCTTCATACTCGTTATACTCTTCATACTCCTTATACTCTTCATACTCTTCATACTCCTTATACTCTTCATACTCCTTATACTCTTCAAACTCCTTATACTCTTCAAACTCTTCATACTCTTCAATACTCTCTTCATACTCTTCATACTCCTTATACTCTTCAATACTCTTCATACTCCTTATACTCTTCAAACTCCTTATACTCTTCAAACTCTTAATACTCTTCAATACTCTCTTCATACTCTTCAAACTCCTTATACTCTTCAAACTCTTAATACTCTTCAATACTCTCTTCATACTCCTTATACTCTTCATACTCTTCATACTCCTTATACTCTTCATACTCCTTATACTCTTCATACTCTTCATACTCCTTATACTCTTCATACTCCTTATACTCTTCAAACTCCTTATACTCTTCAAACTCTTAATACTCTTCAATACTCTCTTCATACTCTTCATACTCCTAATACTCTTCAATACTCTTCATACTCCTTATACTCTTCAAACTCTTAATACTCTTCATTACTCTCTTCATACTCTTCAAACTCCTTATACTCTTCAAACTCTTAATACTCTTCAATACTCTCTTCATACTCCTTATACTCTTCAATACTCTTCATACTCTTCAAACTCCTTATACTCTTCAATCTCTTAATACTCTTCAATACTCTTCATACTCTTCATACTCCTTATACTCCTTATACTCTTCATACTCTTCATACTTCTTATACTCTTCAATACTCTTCATACTCTTCATACTCCTTATACTCTTCATACTCTTCATACTCCTTATACTCTTCAATACTCTTCATACTCCTTATACTCTTCATACTCTTCATACTCCTTATACTCTTCAATACTCTTCATACTCCTTATACTCTTCATACTCTTCATACTCCTTATACTCTTCATACTCTTCATACTCCTTATACTCTTCAATACTCTTCATACTCTTCATACTCCTTATACTCTTCAAACTCTTCAATACTCTCTTCATACTCTTCAAACTCCTTATACTCTTCAATCTCTTAATACTCTTCAATACTCTTCATACTCTTCATACTCCTTATACTCCTTATACTCTTCATACTCTTCATACTCCTTATACTCTTCAATACTCTTCATACTCTTCATACTCCTTATACTCTTCATACTCTTCATACTCCTTATACTCTTCAATACTCTTCATACTCCTTATACTCTTCATACTCTTCATACTCCTTATACTCTTCAATACTCTTCATACTCCTTATACTCTTCATACTCTTCATACTCCTTATACTCTTCATACTCTTCATACTCCTTATACTCTTCAATACTCTTCATACTCCTTATACTCTTCAAACTCTTGATGCGCATCTCTCTGCAGTACACACAAGGACACGTGACTCATACTATTTCCAACCAATCAAAGAGTTTGTCCCTTCGCACGTCTGAGATTATTAACCAGTCGTCCTTGACTGTCAAGTTAGCGTCCATGTTTTTTGTTTTCAAGACACTTTATAACAGACGTCACTGCAAGTGCAAGCGACAAGAGAAAGTAGCTTGCCCTCTATAGATCTTAATAAATCTTTTTACACATTGGCTAATAAACAAATTTAAAAAAAAAATAAGCTCATATAAACATACTTTAAAGTAAAAAGAGCTTATTAAAGGGAGGAGCCTCAAAATTACTGCCATGTCTCTCAATATTGCAAGGGTACCTCACTCGGTCAGACTCTATCACCGCCACTCATTGATCAGGGAACATGAAATGCACCAAGATACCTGTGTGTAGTCGCTGAATGAACTCTTCATGTTGTCTGTTGTATTTATGTGTATGTTTCTGTTGTGTTGTCTTTATATGAGAAACGAGTCCTTGTAATCACAACAAATTTCCGTAAGGATCAATAAAGCAGTCTTAGTCTTAGTCTTAGTCTTAGTTAACTCATTTTTTTTTAAATAAAATTTATTATTATTAATAATTAATTAATCACCACTAATTGATTAAATAATTGGATTTTTTTTGTTAATTAATTCATGTCTTGTTATCGACGAAGAATAATAGTTCACAATTTTTACTTGATCTGAGAATGGGGAGTGGGAGAAAAGAATGTGTATAAAAATGTGTATAAAAATGTGTACAGACGCAGACAGACGGAGTGTGTCCATATATATGAAATGACCTTGACATCACCTGCCCAACAGACCGCAAGGTCTGAAAGGGAAACTATACTTTTATTTATAAAACAAAATGAAAGCAGCTAAGTTATTCTACAAATGTTTCTAAGTTAGGGTCAATGATTTAAAGTTAGATATCTCTAGTAAACTGATTATCTGGAGTGCCAAAACAAGAAGTAAAGACGACACTTTACCATACGCCTATCCAACTGAACAACTTGTTGGATGTTTTAGTGTTACAAGATGAAATTCAACATCCTCGTACAAAGTCCATCGGTAGACATGTACAATACTGTACATTTACTCTATAAGAAACCAAAGTGTACATTCACAACAGACTCACTCATAATTTACATGTGACAAAGTTTATATCAGATTGTTCTTATTTAATGATTTGATTGCCAGGGGAACAAAAGAGTGTTTGTGTCTGTTTGTCCTTGCTATCGGTGTCTTGTATCTCTTTTGTGATGGTAAAATCACAAAATCCTGACACAAAGGGTGATTCTTTATTTCGAGGATCTTGTTAGCTTTTTTATAGATGTTTGTCTCAAACAACTGCCCAAATGGGGTTAGTTTTTTACCATTGACTTTACCAGCAGAATTTAGGATTATATAAAGTTTATTTTTATTTTTAATGCTCAGATTGCCATACCAGGCAGTGATATTGAAACTTTAAAGGGAAACTCCCGATTAGTTTTCCAAATTGAGCTATTGACATATTTAAATTCTGCGTAAAAAATATAATAGTAATAATTATACCATTTATTTTTATTTATATGCTTAGAAGAGTTTTTATTTTATAAATTAAACAGTGAATTCTTTACACCTCAAACAAAACAAAAAACAAACAAACAAAAAAACGGAATAATATGAGTTGTTGTTTTTTTAGCCATAGCCTACGTCACTCCCCTCTAGATCTAAACAGTGGATTCGTTTCATTAAAGAGTTTAAAAAATTAACTTTCAGGAATTTTTTACAGCGTCTTTGACATTCAAATCTAAAAGCCTATCATTATAATAGTATAAAGTCTAGTAGATTATACATTCGCTTAACTAAGGTTTTTTCTAGCTGATGAAATGGGGGGGGGGAGGAAGGGGTAAAAATGTTCCTTTTTTTTAAAAATCTAACAATCATTCGTTATTTAGAGCAAAGTAATCGCTGTAAAAGATTCACAAAGGAGGGTTTTGTCCATTTTGTTTTTAGAAGTATTTTTGAAGATTTTTTTTCTTGCTTTCATCTTAGACAAAAAATAATAATAACTGTTATTATCCATAAGACATTTGTCTTACAATTTGTGCATCACAGTGACTACACCAAACCAAACATTTAACAATAGAAAACAAAATATACATTCACACCAAATTCACTCAAATAAAGAGTAGGTAATGTTCCATGAGTTCTTAAGAGTCTGTACCAAAATTTTGGGTCCCAGATAAAAGTGTAGTTGTACTCCACTCAAAAGAGTTTACGAGCCAATGACCCGCTTCTTTTACTCTAGCACTTTTCAATGTAAACATCAATAATAAAAGATTTAGTTCCTGGGTCAAGATATACTAACAAGCTGCGTAGTGATACGAAAGCAGCTAGTTTTTTTACAAAGTTAATTCAAGTCACTCCGACTGTCTGTCTTGTACACATCTTGTACATGCTATTTCTCCCATTTCCCAGTATCGAAACAATGTACACAATCATACATTGTCGATGAAAAGACTCGAATCAATAAAAATGTACCAAATACTGTTAATGGTAGATAAGCCATGTTTAGAAAATCAGGTCGTTTGCTTTCTATAACTAACTACAAGTATAGAAAGTTCCCCTTTCAGACTTTGTGATCTAATGGGGTTAATGATGTAAAGGTCATCTGTTTCTGTGGTCCACGGTTAATGAGGGTATCATGTGACCAGCACAATGACCAACCGCCTTTACTTTTCCACAACTTATGTCAGGCACCCAGTAGAGCTGGGTGGACTCAGAATCGCCTTAAAGATCCCGAAATTAAAAATCCCAGTCTTCACCAGGATTCGAATCCGGGGCCCCCGGTTCGGAAGTCAAGCGCTTTACCACTCATCTAACTATAAGACCTTCATTTATGAGCAACTTTTAAAAAAAAAAAACGCTGTAGAGAAGGCAGCACGGAACCTTTACTCCTCCCCTCCCCCTTCCTTTCCCCACTAGTCCACCAAAGAGATTGGACCATAGCGCACTGAGCATGCTACCAGTATGGAAGTTGTGTCAAGACAGAGCGATTATTACATATATTTTCAATTACACATATCTTATTGTTACCTGTTACATATCGAAAAGGGTGGCTATTAGTGAGATGGTACTGCTAATTGGTGCCATTTCACATGATAGAAGTTTTTTTTTTAATATATTTAAAGTAAATGGATACTATACAAAATAATAATAAGGCTTGTCTTCGGGTCTGAAGATTAGTGAGGAATGAAGTATTTCCCGTGCCTGCGCAGCCCCCAGCTGTGACCTACATATTTTGGCACACCCTAGCCAAGCAAAACCATTGACCACAGGTGGTCGATTTAGTTTTTCTTTTCGCCGACTGCATCTGTCATCGGCAGCGGATTTTCTTTTTGCCTTTGTGAGTGAACTCACTCGTTCTAATGCCACATGCAATCAGGTGCTCTCTTATATTTTAGTTAAGACAATTTGGCGCCGAAGCTGGTCTTTGAAGCGTTTCCGTGGGGCACCTCTGTTACGTCGACCACCTTTTAGCTCACCAAAAAAAGACTGCCTTTTGCATACGTTCGTCTCCCATACGGGATACGTGCCCTGCCCACTGTAACTGTCGGACCACAAGAAGTCTCTCTAGACTGTCTAAGAACAGCGCTGTTTGTAAATCCCAATAAAAAATTCTATATTTAAACTGAAAACTTATGAACGACGTGATTGCAATTTGTGCTAATTTTTAGCATGAAAGCAAAAGTTTACCTTCTCGAACAAGTTCGATTACCATTATTGCTTAGTTTGTTTAAACATTACTTCCCCTGAAATATTTTTAGCTATAAAGTAATTGGAAGACTAAATTAGAGAATTAAAAACATTTGAAAAGCCTTGGATTCTAGTTATTAAGACAGCAATACTCCAGTCAAAAATTGTTTACTATTTAATACTATAAGAGTTTCGCGCTAAAGATGAAGCATTGGAAGAATCCAGCCACTGTGGCCACTTCTTTTACTGCCTGTTAGCTCTTTTGTCTTAGAATCAAAAACAAATAGAACACAATTTGTAAAGATAGATGGATGGATGTATGGATGGATGTGTGGATGGATGAATAGATAGATAGATAAATAGATAGATAGATAGATAGATAGATAGATAGATAGATAGATAGATGGAATAATTAATGGATGAATAGATAGATAGATAGAAAGATAGATAGATAGATAGATAGATAGATAGATAGATAGATAGATAGATAGATAGATAGATAGATAGATAGATAGATAGATAGATGCATACATACATACATACATACATACATACATACATACATACATACATACATACATACATACATACATACATACATACACACAAACCTACATACATACAAATATACATACATACATACATACATACATACATACATACATACATACATACATACATACATTTATACATACATACATACATACATACATACATTTATACATACATACATATTTATTTATATTATCAGAAACAGATTGTTTAAAAAAAATTGCCTGGGAGGGAAGGTGAAAGGTTGCCACCGGAGGCCAACAGTAAGATCAATATTGGGGCAACAAGTGGGGGGCAATGAGTGTAAGTCTTAATCAGCCGGTGTCATCGCCACAACTTCCACAAGGAGATAGGAGCCTTAGGACTAATCCGAATTTATCCCTCCTTCGGTCAGCAGGATAAACAAAGGTCATTCGTGTCCACCGGTGCGACAGACGTCCAGACAAAGAGGGCATTAAGGAAGGAACGGCCAAAATGTCCTGCGTCAGTTCACACAGGCTACGTATCACTTCGTTTTGATCCAAGATTCCTAGTAATGTCGGTATTTGGCAGTCTATAATTGATCTGTTTGTTGTAGTTGTTATCTGAACGTAAGTGATAAGATGTTTCATGCAATATATGTTACGACACATCCTATATCAACACGTTAATAAAGAGTATTCTAAGAAAAACATACTTTCATTACAACCAATTGGATATTAATGTACAAAGAATATAATTTTTTTTAAAACTTACAGTTACCAAACTGAAAGCCATAAGGAAGCTACACACTAAAAAATCCGACTTAAAAAAAATATTTTTCCATACAATGCCAGACAAATACATGCCATTAGGCCAGTGATGCCCAACCTAATTCGACCTGAGGTCCATTTTAATTTCTAACACTCGTTTCGCGGGCCACATGACCGAAAAGTTACAAAAACTAAATGATATTGTTCTGAAACTATTTTACCAAAACCTACTCAGCGTAGTGCTACATTTATCATTTTATGTGATATTTGACGATATTTTTTACGCGTCAGAAAAACAAATTCATTTGTCTACTTAAAATGTTAGCAACATGTTAGTTTTGTGTGGAATGTCTGTCCGTCCGTCTGTCCGTCCGTCTGTCCGTTTGTTCGTCTGTCCGTACGTCTCGTTTAGATCTCGTAAACTAGAAAAGAAAGTGAAAAATCCGACATCATAATATTTTAGACCATTCAAAGTTCTGATACAACGGCTACTTTTTTCTTTTCTGAAAGCGAAAAATATAATTTTTTAAATCACTTATGCTAGCATTTTTTTCATAAAAATACATCACTTTTACAGCGATTCACTATTAATAGAAACAAACACGGGAGGGTCTTATTAGGGGGAATTAGAATTAACCATATTCTTAACAAATTTATGCAAACGGAAGTAGATTTTTGTCAAAAATAATTTTTTTACATTTGTATTGTTAAGTTATGTAAGTTGTGTTCTACTAAGAAATATATTTACACACAAAAATATTTTTAAAGAGAAAATATCTATTTAGTATGCATATAAGTTAGACATAATTTAAAACAACAATTAATAAGTAGTTTTTCATATTATAACTTGAACTGTAATGGTAACAGGAAAATATGTGACGCTTAAGCAAAGGAAAGTTGTTGTTTTTTTTTTCCCAAAATGTTTTTTACTTGAGGAATAAGAGATTGACCCTATACAAAACAATTAGATCAATGAGATATTCATTATAAGTCATCAGTCAGGCCAGGTTCACATCTAACTTTACATTCACTTTCACCTATCCTTTGATCTGCTGGACCGTTGGGGCACCACACAAGACCTGTTAACCTTTTTTCTCCGTTCTTCTCTGTCATTTGTCTTTGATAGAATTTCATTCTGATAATAATGAAGCCTGCCTTTTTACCTTCCTGGGTGGACCACTTCGGGGGGCGGATTCTCAGTTTGTGTTTCCATACAAACTGTCTTTGTAACCTTGTTTTACATGTTTTGGATGTTCCTTCAGAGTTGAAGATAGTTTACTTCCTAGTCCAAACCTCGATGGGGGATGGAAGCGGGCAGGGTTTGAGCCCGGGACAATCGATAAGTCCGAACGACAGCCCAGCTCGCAAACCGCACGATCAGTCAGCTTTTTTAGAAAAAGAGACGTATACAATTAAAAATAGGACAGTTGTGAAGTCGTCAGACCACTGGGAAGTATCAACATCTGGACATTGATCTAAAACATGACAACTGTGAAGCCGTCAAACACTACACAAATATCAACATATGTATCATAATTTAAAACATGACAGTTGTGAAGCCGTCCGATTACGAAGGAATATCAACATCTGGACATTGATCTAAAACATAACAGTTGTGAAGCCGTCCAGATCATCTGGAAGTATCAACATCTGGGCATTGATCCAAAACATGACTTTTACTTTTCACAGTCGCTGACAATGCGTGAACCCAAAACAAAAATTCATCAATTAGTTAATTAATTAGTGTAATTAATTATTTTTTTATTAAAAGGAAGTTAATTTCTTAGTATAGAAATATAGATAAAATAAACTTTGTTTTTAAATTTATTTTTTTTTAAAGTGGATTCTATATTTATAAAGTGCAAAATAAAATTTCCTGCAACACCCCGACCTTGCATCTATTCTGATATAATTACAAATCTTATATCAACTTAATCTGTCTATCTGTCTAGTAAAGAGAATTCTACCACATTCACGGATCTAGCTGAAATTTCGCACACTTATTTATTTCAACTGACAAAATAAGAATTAATAAATAAAAAAACAACACTTAACCAATTAGTTAACTAACTATTGTTAATTAATTAATTTGTTTGTTACTGAACAAGGGAAAGAAATATTACTTGACTGGTGTGATATTTAAGTTGAATTAGTCCCCTTTAAACTTTAAAACTAACAATAGATAACTAAAAAAAAACCTTCTATTTTCATAAGCACTTCTCTTAACTGTATAGATAGTATTAGATACCACAATGTTATAAGTTAGTGTTTAGGCGTTCTATAACTAATAGTCTCGCTACAAAACGACCTACTGGCAGAGAGAAATGTCTGTTCAAATAATGCCCTGCCAGGTAGTGTTGCTAGACAAGACGAACACGATTGTGATTAATGCATTATGACCAGTATATTTCTTTGGTACGTTCAAGTCTATAAGTAATGCGGGCCTTAAATGTACTTTTGATTATTGATTATTGATAGTAAAAGTCAAGAATACAAAAAAAAATAGAGTAGCTTACAAAAAATGTTCTGTGTATTTTGTTTCTCCAAAGGGAATGTAAACAAGGGAGATTAAAACCTCTTCCCGAGGAATAGATATCTACGATTTCCGGAACGCATGTGCTGAAAACGAATAGATAGATACCACATCACACACACCTTGTGCCGCCCCTGATAAAGTTGTTAACCACACAGCTATGTATTAGTAAATCTTTACAAACGGCTGTACACTTTCCAAGGAAGATCCTGTTCCAAGAAACGAGGACAAAGTATACAGCCGTGTACTCCAGTGTGCCCCAGATACAGGTCTTCGGGTACAGCCTGGGCACAGTGTGTCAGTGGGAGTAAAGTCAGCAACAATCATTTATGTAGACCAGTGATGCCCAACCTGCAGGCATTTGAATATCCGACATTCGTGTCGCGGGCCACATGAACGAAAAGGTGCAAAACCAAAATGAAATTGGCCTAATTAATTTGTTAGAAACCTGTAGATGTAGGTATTCTAGTACGTACTAATGGGATATTTGTAGTTTTTATTTTATTTTTCACGCGTCAGAAAATGGATCTGTTTATTTACTTATTATTTTAAATGTCTTATTTTGTTTTGTTTATTTATGTTTCTTTAATATCTTATGTAGTTGTCGTTTTTTTTTCTTTTAAACAGCCAGTTTCTTTACAAATCAAATATGTCGGCTTATTATCACGTTCCGCAAAAAAAAGTAAAGATCCGTTCACTTTTCCTGGTAGATTTTGGTAGAGTCCACTTGTAGTTTCTTCGGCTGTCCCTTTTCATAAACGTACAAAGGTAAAGGCAATACTACATAAGAGAAAAAGTGAGGCCCCTAACAAAGGTAGAGATACATTTTTCCAATTTTTTTTTCAAAAGGGTGTGGGTGATTTTCTACACTTTGCGCCGACGTTTCGGATGGTTGTAACAACGTTACGGGCCCAATCTGGCCCGCGGGACTTATTTTGGTCATCACTGCTCCAATGGATCGATCCTCTCCTCACACTACTCAGAGTTTGAATTCTAGATCTAGCCATTTCGTTAGTTCTACCTTTTTTTTTCTCGCTTCCCTTAATCATAAGGCGAGCAATGCACGGTATTTGATGTCGCAAACTTTTCTTCGCAATATCAGGCCTAGAAGGTAAAAAAATACCCAGCATTTTCCGAAGATTTCAATTCAATTTCTCCTTTTCTTGACACTCTCATTTATTTTGGCATCGTGTCGTCTAAAAAACCAGGAAATATTAAATTGGCTCTTTTTTAACCCATATACTTTATTTGATCCCTTTGGAATTCACTTTGTGTTTGTTTCTGTTTTGTTTATTTCATTGGCTTGTTTTCTTAAAGCTTTGACTTTTATTCTATACTGTTTGTTGTCCTGAGTTCCTCCAAAGATCAGCTTGCACATTATTCATGGATGGACGAAAACATAGCGGAAAAAGGAAAAAACAATTTTTTCGAACTAACAAAAAGTTTTCTTTCAAATATTTCTTTTTATTTTTTTTATTTTTTTTTATATATAAAAAGCCAGTTTATTTTGTTATATTTGACTTCCCCTCCCCCCAAAAATAAACTTCACCCTCCCCTTAAAAAAATCTAAAGAGTAAATTTGATTCTTGAAGTTAATAGAAATGTAGATCTGATTGAAAAACATTGACTTGTTAAGAAGAATCGTACGAGGCGCTGGACATGTTTAGACCGATAAATGGCCCACGAACATGGGAGAGAACAGCGCCGGCAGAAGAAAAACGCCAGAGAACACACGCATATATTGAAACAAAGCAGCGTTAAGATTATTTCTTACAGTGTAGATACAGCGGATGAATACATTTTATAATGTAGGCTTATTTACTCTGATGACGCGAAAAAAAAAGACGCCGACCTTGAACGTGGGCAGACGAGACATGACAAACAGAAATCAATTAGTTAGTATACAGAAGAATTTCCATTTTTCTTTTAATTCCTTCTATCAGCTCATACTTTCTTCATGGATGGATTGTGGAAGGAGGGTGGAACTTCGTTAAAAGATAACTAAAAAAAAACGACTAATGTATTTCAAGCTAAAACGTAGCACATTTGAAGTCTGGCGAGTTCATTTGACAGAGCCTTGTGCAAGCTACCACCATTGTGGATAGTGTGCATTTTTTTTTCAATGACAAATAATTTAGTTTTCCTATGTTTGTACGACTGCACCTAATCATATGTGGCATGGTAATGCATCTCCAGTGTATATAATATGAAACACTACTTACTAATTGTTGTTTTAAATTATATTCCATTTATATGCATATTACATAGAATATTTTTCTGTTTAACAAAAAAATAAAAAAAAATTGTGTACATATATTTAGTTTCTATGACAGAAATTACTTATTTAAGTAGCTTTAAAAAAACATTTTGTATAAAAATCCAAGACTGTTTGCATAAATTTGTTAAAAATATGCTATTTTGTTCTTTCCCTAAATAGTCTCCCGTGTTTTTTTACTATTAATAGTGAATAGTTATAAAAAATAGTGTAATTTTATGAAAAAAAAATTGCATAGTTAAAAATAAAAATTTTCGCTTTCAGAAAAGACTAAAGTAGCCGTTGCATTACAACTTTGAAAGGTCTAAAATATTATGATGTCAGATTTTCAATATCATTTCTAGTTTACGGTCGTTTTAAGTTTATACCACTACTTTTGTCAAGTACTATTTCTTTCCCTTTTTCAAGATAACAAACAAAATAATTAATTACCAATAGTTAATGAACTAATTGGTTATTAGCAACCCTCAAAAGGGGTTTAGCCGCATTTAGTTTTGTGTGGTCTCTCTGTCCGTTCGTCCATCAGTCCGTCTGTTTTCTGACATTCTTTCAAAGTGACCAGCCTAGTGAAGTCTTGTATTTTTTTAGTTTGCGTTTCTAGAGGTGGATCTTCATACTAGTAAACTGTCCTCTAGTTAGTGCGTGTCCTCCACCCTGTTTCATCTTGTAAGGCACCATTGAGAAGAACTGACGGAAGCTAATGATGGAGACGGAGCTTGCGAAGGCACACATATGAGATTTAAAGAAATGATAAGGATGAAGACAGTCGAAATCAGAGGAAATTGAGCTTTGACCCCAGTCGCACAGTTATCAGTGCAGAGGCCGACACAGTGACACTTTAAAACATATAGGCCACCAACTCAGATGTAGAGAGGAAGCTGAACCGAAGAAACGTCGTCTCTCATTGGTCGCTCTGTTGAAAGAGATGAAGTGAAGGAAATTGAAAGTTACCAAGGAAAGAGAACTCTAGTTTCGTTTTTAAATGTTCTCGTTACAGGCTACTGCTCATTGATTGGTTGCGGTATATCTATGGAATAAAGTCTTAGCTTTCAGTCTGTCGATAACATTTTATTTTCTTACACTGTAATGGGAACCAGAGACACCGTCAGAAATACGCTAGTCCCACGGACCTGCACCAGTTAGAAATCAATGCATTTTCTTTGATAGGATGCTCTAAATAATGATCTGTACATATTGATGTGCAAATTATACAGAGGAGTTGAGGCGCGATGGCTGAGCGGTAAAGCGCTAGGCTTCCGAACCGGAAGTCACGGGTTCGAATCCTTGTGAAGACTGGAATTTTAATTTTGGCATATTTGAGCGCCTCTGAATCCACCCAGCCCTAATGAGTACCTGGGGAAAAGTAAAGGCGGTTGGTAGTTGTGCTGGCCACGTGACTCCGTCGTTAGCCGTAGGCCACAGAAATAGATGACCTTTACATCATCTGCCCTAAAGACCACAAGGAAGTGAAAGGGAAACTTAACTTTTTTTTAATTACTAATCTAGGGGCGTAGCCGAGACCATTTGTTATAGGAGGCCTCAACACTGACCTGCACATCAGAACCTTCGCACAGTTTTCTACGACGTGGTAAAGAGTTATTGGTCTAAACTGCCCGCAGGTCAGTGTTGAGGCCTTCTATAAGGATTTGTCTCGGAGTAGCGCAAGTAGTGTGGTGCAGTTAATGTATGAGGTTATTGTACTGCAGGTGTTTTACAGCAGGTGTTGTACTGCTGGTATTGTACTGCAGGTGTTGTACTGCAGGTATTGTACTGCAGTGTTGTACTGCAGGTATTGTACTGCAGGTGTTGTACTGCTGGTATTGTACTGCAGGTGTTGTACTGCAGCTATTGTACTGCAGGTGTTTTACTGCAGGTGTTGTACTGCTGGTATTGTACTGCAGGTGTTGTACTGCAGGTATTGTACTGCAGTCTTGTACTGCAGGTATTGTACTGCAGGTGTTGTACTGCAGGTGTTGTACTGCTGGTATTGTACTGCAGGTGTTTTACTGCAGGTGTTGTACTGCAGTGTTGTACTGCAGGTATTGTACTGCATGTGTTGTACTGCAGGTGTTGTACTGCAGGTGTTGTACTGCAGGTGTTGTACTGCAGGTATTGTACTGCAGGTATTGTACTGCATATGTTGTACTGCATGAGTCGTTGCGCAGTCTAGGTAGTTATATTGCAGGTTTTGTTGAGCAGGTAATGTTATATATATGTTGTAGTGTGGGTAAGTGTGGTGCAGGTATTATATATTAAATAATAGGTATTTTTCTACAAGTATTGTAGTATAAGTAATTAATTACTTGTTATATTTTTTTTTAAAAGATGAAAATTTACTTTTAAGCATCAAACTGCTTTTTTAGCGGCCCCCGAAAGGGGAAAAGACGCTATTAGTTTTGTATGGCCTGTCTGTCCGTCTGTCCATCTACCCGTCCGTCCATTTAGATCGCAGAAACTAGAAGAGAAAATGAAAATCGGACATCATCATATTTTAGATTATTCAAATTTCTGGTGCAACGGCTACGTTTTTCTTTTATGAAGGCGAAAAATCTAATTTTTTAAATCAATTATGCAAGCAGTTTTTTTCATTAAAATACACCATTTTTATAACTATTCACTTTTAATAGTAACAGACGCTTTGAGGCTTTTTTACAAAGGTGCAAATACACCCACCATTATTTTAAACCCATTTATTCAAATGGTTTTAGATTTTTTATTAAGAAATTTGTTTTTTCAAAATTGTATTGCTAAGTTATGTAAGTTCTGTCATAATAAATACAACATTTAGAAAAAAAAAATTAACTTTTTTTTAAAGAGAAAAAATTTATTTACTATGCAAATAAGTTGTACATAATTTAAAACAACAATTAATAAGTAGTTTTTCATATTATAGCTTGAACTGCAGGAGTATGTACAACCCACTGTAAACAAAACTAAAGGAATTTTTTTTTTTTACGGAAATGTTTTTTTTTCTTGAGGCTTTGAATAAGAGATAGACCCTTTATAAAACAATTAGATCAATTAGATACTCATTATAAGACATCAGTTAGGCCAGGTTCACATCTAACTTCACAATCATTTTCACCTATCCCTGCTGGACCTTTGGGGCTCCACACAGGATCAGTCAACCTTCTTTCTCCATGTCATTTGCCTTTGATAGAATTTCATTTTAATATTCTTTCTGAAAATATTGAAACCTGCCTTTTTACCTGCCTGGGTGGGCCACTTGTGATAGATTTTAAAACCGATATTCTTCTGAAAATATTGAAACCTGCCTTATTACCTGCCTTTGTGGACCACTTGTGATAAAATTAAATACCGATATTCTTCTGAAAATATTGAAACCTGCCTTTTTACCTGCCTGGGTGGACCACTTCTGATAAAATTAAATACCGATATTCTTCTGAAAATATTGAAACCTGCCTTTTTTTCTGCCTGGGTGGACCACTTCAAGGGCCGATTTTGAGTTGTGTTTCCACACAAACTGTCTTTGTAACCTTGTTTTTTTTTGGTTAATGGGATTGTAAACCACCACTAAACGATATAATACTTTGCTTAATTAGAAGTGTCTGTCTGTGTGTGTGTGTCATACCTGCCCTTATTAGCCACCCACCGTCAAGACGAGACTTTTGATAAAGAGATAAATGACTTGACTGTTGACAGACGTCTGCACATGACGTCATCCTCATGCTTTATGTTTTTCCATGAAATCCTTAGCGCTATGCGCCCATCGAGTCACGTGTTCCCCAGAGACTCTACACAAGTTTCATTACTCGAGATATAAAAGGCTTGGGGTTACTTATACTGTGCACGGTGAGGTGCATATTAAAGTACTTGAAGGATGTCGCAGTACAAAAGACAGGATCTATGTAATTTGATATTAAAAGTGCTTTAAAGAAACCTTTCAAGATTTTCCCATTTATCGCTAACCTGCTAGGCACTGTACAAGAAAACGTAGACTTAAACTCCATGGCCACATCACAAGGTCCTTAGGGCTTGCAAAAACCTTCCTTCAAGGAACAGTAGCAGGAAGAAGAAGAGAGGAGGACAGAGGAAGCGATGGGAAGAACAAATCATCAAAGACTGGACGGGCGTGTCATTGAAGGAAATTCTAACCAAGGTAAAAAAAACAGAAATGGAATAGTGGTTTGATGGGACAAGTTCCAAAAAGCGCATTAGGCGCCCAGACCGCACTTCCCCGTGGCGGAGGCTGTCCAGCCTGAGCAAGCCATTAAAGCACAGTGCAGGACAGGCCACTGTCCTGTTGGCTCATATTTCTTACGGCTATGGCCAAATTTCGATTCACGGTGCCCCGCTGCGGGAAAGAAGAGAAAACCGTGCCTCATATTCTGTTTGACTGCCCCAGACTTGCTGATCTCCGTCTCGACAGATCTGGGAAACCAAATTTCTCGACCTGTATGGTGACATTTATGCACTACGCAAGACAGCAGGGTTTCTGTCCAGGGCTTTTGCAAGAGAGGATTTAAACCTCTCAAGCCCTCAATCTAATCGAGTTTGATGATGATTATGATGAACAGAGAGGAATGGAGAAAGACGTTTGACATATCTTGTGTGGTGCCCCAAGGGTTCAACAGACTTTGGGATAGATAAAGGTTATAATAACAATGTTGACAAACTCATAAGGATAAACTCAAGATTTAAGCGCGGGGTCCTAACTGTGACAAGTCAAAAACTCGCTGTCAGATTCACTCAAATTTATCACAGCATTAATTATTATTTTTCATTATTTATTTATTTTATTTTAATTATCTCCCCATCCTACCCCTAAATTCTTCACCCACGCCACCTTTTCCCCTCCAGGCTAGACTTAGTTGACCACCTTGGAGATAGTTAAGGCGCGTCCTTTCATTTATCTGTCCTTGATCGGGGAAAGGTAAACACACAGTCTCTTTTGTCTTACCCGCCGGATGTCTGACATCCGCAGTTGACACCACCTTGTGTGGAATGCAAGTCACTCTCCCCCCCACCCCCTTTTATCCCACGTCTCTCTTTGATCTAGGAGATCACGCGGACCAGCAGGCCCATTGACCTTTCAAATGTGCGACTCCCATCTCAAGTCTAATTCACCCACGTGTAAGATAATTCTAAGCCTAGGACATTTCCTGTTTCCGCCCATATTCTCCAGGCCTATATAAAGTAGATCCAAATCAAGCCAGACCCTTTCACTCCTCTATCGCTGTCAATCGAGTCTTTACTATCATTTATTCTCCCTCCTAGAGGAATACCTGGTGGTAAGCCGAACTTAATCACAAGTTCCATCTTAATTACTTTTGTGCTATTTCCTCTGGATATTATCATGTGTAGTTTGTTATTTCATTTATATTTAATTAGTGCATTGTGTATATCTCACTGGCGTAAGTAGAAAACATAAACGTGTTCTATGTATTTATTTGTGTACTGCATTACCCTATTAATGCTACGTTGCTCAATTGATAGTTGATGCAACTATGTATATATTCGTACATCTTATTTTATTTTCTTTATCTCGGCTGACAACCGTGATAATTTTACTAGCGCACTAATACTGCGTCTAGGAATAAGTTATGAATTATCTCCCCTTTACTTATTTTACTCTAATGAGAGTTGCGCCGCTTGAACGGACACCCTCTCCATTCAAGCGCGCTCCATTGTTCTCGACCCACGGTCATATGTAAACAAACCGTCTTGGTCGCTGACCACCGCGCAATTCACCCCCCCCTCTCTTTCTCTATCCACCTGTGTTGTTTATTTGAGATTATTATTTCCCCTTCTATGTACATGTTTGTATTATTACATCCCCCTTTATGTACATTTCGATATTGCTACTATCAGCCATCTATTTTCCCAATCTCATTTGTCATCATCTCCCTATTGTGCTCTAAAGCAATTTCACCAATCTGACGAATGCGCCTCAGTCGAGGGCATCGATAAGATGTATGAGAGACATGTCCTAACTTGTCTTTATTTATCCGCAGCCTCCCTCAGGTGTCTGCCTATTTACCTGCCTATTTATTTGCAATCGAGAATCACCTACTGCCATTTGCTGTTCAGTGTCTACACGACACTACTCAACTCTATTACTTGGCGCTATCGGCATTGCCCGCCTATTCGACAGCCCACCTGTCAACTTGTTAGGTGCGACGTCCCTATAGACTCAGGTCTGTGTGAGACGTCATAGCTACGCCAACCCTCTGCAACTCACTGGACACATCCTGTCAACTACGCTGCCCACGGCAGATCAGCTCTGCCCGCAGTAACCTTGTGCCCACGGTAGCCGGCCACCCGCCCTACTGTGCCCACTACAGATATTAGAACTTGGGATTGAGACTCCACAAGAACTATATCACCGGCGTCCCTCTATCCGCTAGAGCGCCACCTCCAGCTGCAGAACCTCAAGCCAGGACACAGCCAGCTGCGACATCAACAGGACAACCAGCTAAGTCAGAGGACAAAGTGACATACTCTCTTATTAAGTGCAAGAGTGATGATTAAACATAGTATTCACTAGAGATAGATGCAAACCCTCCCCCTTTTTATTCTTATATGTATATTTATGTAAATAAATATTCTTCATTTTTAACTTTTGTATCTATCTTTCATTGCTTGTCTCGTTGCGTGTCTGCTCCCGATTCATATGCTGATAGGTTGGTGTGTGATAGCTTTAAAAATAATCATCCCCTAGACATTAAACGCGCCATACACACGTCACATTTCCCCACCTGTCACACTAACTAGAATGGGTTCTGTTACTAGCAATCAATTAACACGGTCAAAGTTTTTATTTCAATGTGTGAGTAATACGAATCCTTTATCTTTGCAGAGAAAAAAAATCTTTTATTTTGGAAATGGTTATGCAAAAGAAATCATGAAAAGATAATATTCTCTTTGTCGTGGAGACAAAGAGTCCTTACCGCGAGTCTCCACTAAATGTAAATTACCCATTTCTTTGTTATGACACCGTTTTGTGTATTTAGAAATTCTGCGAAATAAACATTTGGTTTTGAGGAATATTTTTCTGTACTAAGTTTCAAAAACTTAGCATGTTGCCCTACTCTAGAACATTATTTTAAGAAGATTTTTTTTTCTTTTCCGATAAATTCTCGAAATTTTGAAAAAAAAAAAAAAAAAAAACAGTTTCTATTTATTGAGACTAAATCAACACAGAATTGTCGTTTTTGTCTGAAGTACTTCTTGGAAGAAAAAAAAAAGGCTGCACTTGAATGAGTCATAAGACCTTACTTGTGACTTTACTAATAGTTTCGAACGTTTTGTCAGAAGTAAGGGTTAATACGTCCTGGCCCAAACCTCCTGCAGGAAGACAAATGTTCACTAGAAGGGTTCAAAAGCGGGACTGTCGTGACGACGGTCCGGAGTGCATACCAATTGACCAGTAATGTATATTGTAATAATCTACTCTTTTTTTTTTTTTTTTTTTTGGTCTACATTTTTATTTTTAAAATCCAACTTATAGAACCTAGGGAAAAAAAAAGAAGATGAAGAAATATGGAGAAATGTGGATAGAAAGAAAAACGTAGGAAAACAACAAGGGGAAGATTGGGAGAAATTTAGAAATAAATAGGCAAGGTCAAGGACGCTATTTTGAAACATCACTGTTGTCAATAAAATATTTTAAAATTACATTGAATTTTATTTGAGAGATCTAGACAATTTTATTTTGCAGAGCAAACTTGTAGAAAGCGTGCAACAAATATAATATATTTTGTAAAATACATAGCATAACTACACGTCTGTATGTAGGTATTTGTAGCTAGGCCTCCATTTAGGAAAATCCCCTATTTTTTTATTATTATTATAGCTTTTATATAGCGCTACTTTCATGCTTATAGCATGCTCAGAGCGCTTTTGGTCCAATCTCATTTGTGGACCAGTAGTAGGGGAAAGGGGTATCTAGGAGTTGGTTTTCCGTGCTGCCTTTAGTCGCTCAGTAAACACAACTCTGCCCGAGTCGGGTGTCGAACCTCGAGGGGGCCAAGCCAAGCCAAGTTCAAGTGCACTTGGCCTCTCGACCACGCTTCAGAATATCTACATTTTAAAATCTGACTTAATAAAATACATACACATGATCTATAGTATGATGTAGAGAGTTGTTGAACAGAAAATAGAACGAACGTTCGCAGACAAACGAACACAAAGATACACAAAACAGGATCCACATTGGAAGTATTCTAGGAAAAGTGTATGGACACTTTACATTTTTTAAATCAAATCCTTTGTAAACAATTTTTAAAAGCTTGTGCAAGGGTTATATCTGGTAGTCAAGGGAACGGCTTCTTATAAAAAAGTTCTTTTGGTTTCAGAGTATAAAGTTGCAGGAAATAGAAATGACTCATTCCACAGCACTGATTAGTGCATACAACTTCCTCGAAAAATAAAATAAAGCTTGAATAGTGTTCAGTTTGTAATCGCTTATATTGTTTATATGATTTTGGTCTTTTGAGATTTCTCAGGGAGACTGTACTCGAGGTTATATAAATAGTGTTATCAAAATGAACTTTGTGGTTTGGGATATTTGTGTGTGTGTATTTTTATCAAAGTACAGTTATCTGATTTGGCATAGTCTGCAGAGATACAAGCACACACACACACACATGCTGAGACACACACACTTCAACTCATCAAATGCACATACTAGAAACACTGCCAATTTTAAAAACAATAACAAATGTTATAGAGTAACCATTGATTGTTGTTGTGCCTCCAGTGGCGCACCTAGAGATTTGGGAGCTCGGGGGGGGGGGGGCTGACCTCTTTAGAGGCCCCTGTATTTTGATATTCGACATCAACGGCATGAAATAAAGGCGTAATATTAATATTTAATGTACAAAAAATTTAGATACTCATTTGGGGGAACCCCTCAAGTGGGGGGCTGGGGAAATTTTCAAATTCGGACCCCCCTCAAACTAGCTACGCCACTGTTTATCTCGCAGTGTTGTGTCTGGGATAGAGATAACTTCATTTTTGTATTACCGAGAAAACAAGATATACGTAGTGTAAACACAAACTGAAAGGAGTTTCCAGTCAGGGCCGGTCCGACAGGTTGCGGGACCCTATGCGAAACGGATTGTGCGGGGCCTTATTTTGCATTTGCATTTTAGATTTAAAATCGACTAGCGAGTAGGATTGGCATTTTCCATATTGAATGACACCCCGAAATGACAATTTTGTCTGTTTTAAGGAGATTTGCATCCGTTTTCAGAAGATTTTAATAATTTCAGGAGATTTTCATGACTTTTCTTATATTTTTTAATTTTAGGAGAATTCCAGGAACCCTTTAATAATAAGTTAAAATGGTTTAATTTAATAATTTACACCTAGAATTCGCATCGCGCGGGGCCTATGAAAGTACGGGGCCCACTGCGGCCGCATAGGTTGCAGTGGCCTATGACCAGCCCTGTTTCCAGTTCAGAAGTTAACTTCTCAGAACATAGGCCATAAGGGATGAAATTCTTGGTTTTAGAATAAAAGAATAGTGCAAAGATCAAAGACTTCAGCCTCTAAAGGGCTTGGTCAATCAATAAAGCAAGTTTGGTTCTGTTTTGTGGATATTTATTTGTGTTTGTAAAATGTTTTAAAATGTTTGTAAAATGTTTTACATGTTTCGGATGTTCCTTCAGAGTTGAAGATAATTACTTCCTAGTCCAAACCTCCCGCAGGACGACGGGGGATGGGAGCGGCCAGGGTTTGAACTTTGGACCAACGATAAATCTGAACGACAGTCCAGCGCGCAAACCACACGACCAGGCAGCATAGAAAATAGTTTGCTAAATTGTCATTGCTAAATCTATTCAGATCAAATTGAATATAAAAACTCGGAAAAGTCACTTATTGAACACACAAGATCCAAAGCTAACTACATTTGACTCATTGAGATCATTATAAAATTAACAAGAAAGTATATAAAATAATAAAAAAAAAATCTTATATATCTTATATTATATTTATTATATTTAATTATATTATATTATATTATATCTATCTATGTATATATGTATCTATGTATCTATCTATCTGTCTATCTTTCTATCTATCATGCAATTACATTTGCAATACATCTACACCATCAATAATAAATCTGTGCGATTTGAAATAGTTTTTGATTAGTGCTATTTCATGCTTTTAGCTTTCTCAACGCTCTATGATTCTATCATTGATTTGGACTAGTTGGGGCGGGGTGGGGGAAGAAAGAAAGGAGATCTGGGGGATTTTTACTGAAATCGATTTTTAAAATCATTTCTCTCTCTCTCTCTCTCTCTCTCTCTCTTTATATATATATATGTTACCCGCGACCCGCGGGTCTTTATTTGCGCATTACTTTCGATATAGTCACTGAGAGTGTTTTGTAAGCAATTAAACGAAATAATAATGTAATAAGTAAAGCGAATGTGTCAATGTAAAAATAGTGTGAATAATGCTATCAAATCAAAATAGCTAATAGGCTTAAATCCATTTTTTTTAAAATTAAAACATTTGCTTTTGAATAATCTAGTGGATTGGATTTAGATGTATGTTAAACGTAGCTAATGATCCTTTCACGTTATTTCAGTTTCGCTACGAAAATAAAATTAGTTTTGCGAAAATGGTTTACCCAAAGTCGATACATTCTTATCTATTAAAAACCAAAAGAGCGATAGCTTTGTTAAATGAATGGGATTATAAAGTGAACAATTAAACGAAATAATTTTTAGTACGCGATTCATGAATGAATATAGATCTAGGCCTATCTCAACTCGGCTTCGCAGCTTTCGTAAACGAATGTAACTTTAGAAAACCAATTTTGAATGTTTATTTGATCAAAATATGAAATGAATGGACTTTAATTAATATATTTATGTGTTAAAGTATAAAACTATCTGTGCGAAGAGAAGTTTTATCATCTGAGAGTTGGATTAGAGTTTTAGATCTAGGGATGGGATTATAAAGTGAACAATTAAACGAAATAATTTTTAGTACGCGATTCATGAATGAATATAGATCTAGGACTATCTCAACTCGGCTTCGCAGCTTTCGTAAACGAATGTAGGCCTAGCTTTAGAAAACCAAATTTGAATGTTTATTTGATCAAAATATGAAATGAATGGACTTTAATTAATATATTTATGTGTTTAAGTATAAAACTATCTGTGCGAAGAGAAGTTTTATCATCTTAGAGTTGAATTAGAGTTTTAGATCTAGGGATGGGATTATAAAGTAAACAATTAAACGAATTAATTTTTAGTACGCGATTCATTACGGTATTGTCTAATGAAAGAATGTTCGTCAGGAAATCTGTAGTCACAGATATAAGGAACTAATTAATGTAAAAAATGCTTTTGAAACACAAAATTGAAGGTTAATTTTAGTATATAATGAAATCAATGGATCTTCTTTTGTCTTTTCATGTGTCAAAGTAAAAAACTATCTGCGCAAAGTGTATTTCTTAAAATTAGATCTAGGTCTAAATCCTTTCTATCTTTTCTCATGTCAACATTGTAGACATGGCCTAGATCCATAAAATACTATAGCTGTAATAGAGTCGGACAACTTTATTTTTTTTGAGGGTCTTACATTTGTTTTAGGGCTACAATACATTCACTAAGGTCTAAGTTGGTACCCAAGGAACATTCCTGCCTAGTTTTATCAAGATTGGTCAAGCGGTTTTGATGTCTATAAGTAACATACATACATACATACCCCTCACATTCTACTTTATAATATATATATATATATATATAAAGAGAGGAACGACCTGAATTCGAACTCATGACTCAAGCCTACCTAATAACCACTCTGCTAGTGAGGTGCATATGAAAATAGATGACTGATTAGTTATCTATTGTTTGTTTCAAACTTACTTTAAAGCGTTAACCTATAAAGGGGACTAATTCAGCTTATACCACCCATTCAGTCAAATACAATTTCTTTTCCTTGTTCGAGATATCAAACAAAATAATTAATTACCAATAGTTAATTAACTAATTGGTCTAATTTATTTAAAAAAATGATCCTTGTTCTGTCAGGTAAAAGAAATAATTGTGCAAATTTTCAGGGTCGCAGAAATAACGAGTACAAACTTTTTACTAGACAGACAGACAGACAGATTGAGTTGTAAAAACTGAAAGCAACATGTATTTGTCTTTGTATGTGTGTGTGTGTACTTGTGTGCAAGGGTGGAATTTCAATACCTTAGCTCCGCCCCTGCATGTGATTTGACATGACTTTGTCCTTACCTCCACTGACAGTATTACAAACAAATAGCAGCTATGACCCAGAAAAGGGAGACAAACTAGATGAACTATTTTCTACTTCTCGCACTTTATTTTTCTCCTTTCACTGATAGGCCAGTGGCTGCTGATACCAGATTCTAGCAGTCATAATAAAGCTTATTATTGTTCAGAGCTAAAACAAATTGATTTGTTTGGGATTTGAAATAACTAGGATCTATGGGATTTGAGAATTGTGTCATTTATCTATCTATCTATCTATCTATCTATCTATCTATCTATCTATCTATCTATCTATCTATCTATCTATCTATCTATCTATCTCTGTCTGTCTGTCTTTCTGTGTGTCTATTTGTTTGTCTAACTCTGTCTACCTATCTATGTATCTATGTATGTATGTATTTATCTATTAATCTATTTAATTCGTAGGCGTCGTTAAGGGGGTGAGGGGATGCGAACTGCAGCGTGAGACATATATTCGAACATGATTCTGAACTGTATCTTCTGATTTCTGACTTTTCTGACTTGTTTATTAATTCTTGAGTCTCTAAACATTTCATTTTCATTTCTTAAGAGAGTCTTCTCCCTGACGTTCTGAGCTAATGCGTCATGCAGAGCTCACGCAGAGACAAAGTGTGCTTCTAGCTTGTACACTACTTAGTAAAGAGTTAATTTTTTAGAGTTTACTCATAGATTTCGTTTACCTTTCTGGTGCCGAAGTAGTGACCAAGAGTGTGAGGTGGTGATGGCCAAGATTGTGAGGTGGCAATGGTCAATAATTTGAGGTAGCAATGACCAAGATTGTGAGGTGGCAATGGCCAATAATTTGAGGTAGCAATGACCATGATTGTGAGGTGGCAATGGCCAATAATTTGAGGTTGCAATGGCCAAGATTGTGATGTAGCAATTGCCAAGATTGTGAGGTAGCAATGACCAAGATTGTGAGGTGGCAATGGCCAAGATTGTCAGGTAGCAATGACCAAGATTGTGAGGTAGCTATGACCAAGATTGTGAGGTAGCTATGACCAAGATTGTGAGGTAGCAATGACCAAGATTGTGAGGTAGCAATGACCAAGATTGTGAGGTATCAATGTCCAAGATTGTGTGGTAGCAATGGCCAAGATTGTGAGGTAGCAATGACCAAGATTTGAGGTAGCAATGACCAAGATTGTGATGTTGCAATAGCCAAAATTGTGAGCTAGCAATGACCAAGATTGTGAGGTAGCAATGATCTTTATTGACCAAAAGAAACGAGCAAAACAGATCAAAGGACTGGCTCCTCTAGTACCTCCCTGGAGCCACATTTACTTGGGTTTGAATTGGGGTAACAATCTTCCTCCAAAATTAGGTTTCTACAGTCCAAAGAGATATCGTTCTACGATATCGGCCGTGGCCTTTATACGATTGAATAGAGATCTAGACATATCAAAATCATTGATCGATTGAATTTAGATCTAGAGCTATCAGAATAATTTTTAATGAAATAAAATTTAAGACGTATGTTGAAAAAGGAATGATTTTATTGTAGTACCTACCCACTTGATACTTCTATAGTGTACATTTAAAAAAAAAAAAAGGTATAAAGTGCCTCTTTCAGACCTTACGAACTATAGAGTATATAGATGCAAAAGTTAATCTGTTGCATTGGCTGACGATTAACAAGGTTGTCATGTGGCCAGCACAACGATCATCGGCATTTATTTTCCCGAAGTTCAAAATCTCAATCTTCATTGAGATTCGATCCCGAAACATTTAGGTTTTGTGCTTCACCGCTCACCCCCCACGTTCCCACGTTAATTTAATATTTTCTGACTCGATAAGTTTGTTATTAAATATATGTTATTTCTTTTAATTAATCTAAGTCTGGGTTATTTTTGGTTAGCTTAAAAAATCCCACCAGCCAAGCGTTTGAAATACTTTAACCCAGTTTTAACTTTTTAAAAAAATCTTCAGACATGCGCATGCGTATGACCACTTTTTAAAACCATTGGTGTCGCCCCAGGCCTATCTCATAAACTGACACAAAAATCCCTCAGTCGAGACCTGGCAGTGTGCTAGACAACAGGGTGTGTGTGTGTGTGTTACGTACATCAGAAGTTCATTTACCACATTGCTGTCTAGCTGAGCAACAAGCTAAATTCGTTGTGGTAACTGCC
This sequence comes from Biomphalaria glabrata, assembly GCF_947242115.1. NCBI lineage: Eukaryota > Metazoa > Mollusca > Gastropoda > Planorbidae > Biomphalaria > Biomphalaria glabrata. The sequence continues at coordinate 20,796,997 of NC_074725.1, read as the reverse complement.
TCGTAGTTGGCCATCCTTTCTGTTTGTGTGATTCTATTCTATATTGAAGTGTTTTCTTTATTAACATTTATTTTGTTACGACTGGGACTGTGATTCTAACCCAGCAAAGCGAAACCGAGGTCGGATTTATGTACGTTATCTATGATTCGTTTTGAAAAAAATTGCAATTTTCACTTTTTCGCAATAATAGGACTATAGATCTAGAAGAGGCAAATAAAACATTAAATTTGTTCAGTTTTAACATATATAGATGAACTCAGTTACGGACTATGCTGTCGACTACATTCACGGGCGGGAAAATCTATTTTTAGTTTTCCCGGAAATTCAGTCTTTTAAGGGAAGTCTACCTGTCTTCAGAAGTAAAGGGGAATCACCCGATTGCCTTTGCCAGAGTTAGCCGCTCTGGGCTAAATTAAGAACATTCAAAATTACAAAGGGGAGAGAACTGCTCCTTTTCTGTTCTGTGTAGATCTGTATGTTTTTGGAATTTTGAGGTGAAGAAATGCTGCCCAGTGACAGAAATAGATCTTGGACACACTTAAGAGAGGCAGAGCAACGGGTGAGATAATCGTAGTGATCTGTCAACAAACTTAATAGGTAAGTATTTTTATAACAGTTTTATTTACGTAATCAAAGCTTAGAATGTGTTTTATATCTGACGATAACTTGTAAACAACATAGCTCCTTTAGCATACAGCATCCGTAAGGCTGTAAAACACTCATCAATAATTACTAGGATCTGTCATAAATTTAGAATCTAGAACTAGATCTAGTTCATAGATAATATAACAAAAATATAGGCTACATGATAGAAAGGGACATCGCAGCCAATGTCCATATCAAGTGTTGTTTGTTTTTCCTGCTTGATATTTAGATCTACCTCTATCTGGAGGTGAGGTAGCTGAGTGGTAAAGCGCTTTACTTCCGTTCTGAGGGATCCCGGGTTCGAATCCATGTGAAGACAGATATTTTTATGTTTCGGTCTTTTTAAGGCGCTTCTGAATCCCTCCAGCTCTAATGGGTACCTGACAATAGTTGGGGAAAAATAAAGGGTATTGGTCGTTGTGCTGGCCATATGACACCCTAGTTAACCATTGGACGAAGAAACAGATGACCTTTATATCATCTTTCCTATAGATCGTAAGGTCTGAAAGGAGGGGAGGGGAACTTCATGTTAGATTTTAGTCGTTTCTTCTGAAATAAAGATTAGTGCTTCCCATGGCATCACTCTTGCTGGATTGATGGCAATGTCGATGGCAGGACTCGAACATGTTATCATAGTCCAGAGCGCACAGCTTACAACTCGGCAGCATTCTAGGAAAACATATTTTTCCTTCTATGGTTGCAGATTCTTTCTTAAAAGATAAACAAAAAAGTAAAGAAGGGGGGGGGTTGGAACGGGGAAAAAAGAGGTGGTTGAAGTGGTTGTGAGTTTGTGAGTCACGTGATTTATTCAAGTGGAATCACTCTCACATTTCAAGAAATATATTTTGAAGAAAAATGTTCATACATTTGTCTGTATATTTTATTTCTATGTCGACAAGTTCCATACCACATTGTCTATATTATGTACTTTAATTGTAACCCACTGTGGCTTGTACACAATTTTAAATCTGTCTTCATCCGATAGTTGCAGAGTAATCAAGAGTAAACAAATAAATACAATAAAAATATTTTTAAAAAAACACCGAAGCTTAAAAAAGTGAAAGTACTGTGCATTTACAGCCACATATCTCAATATTGTAAGATTTATGTCCCCTTTTGGATATCAAACAAAATTATTTATTTACCCCCTAATTAATTAATTGCTTAATTTAATATATTTTTTTGGATTGATTCAAGTTTTGCTAAGATCAATGGATACTTGTGCAAAGTTTTAACTTGATCCAAAAATGGCAAGTGTGTGGAAATGGAGTGTGCTAAATGTGTACCAGACAGACAAGACAGACGGAGTGAGTTGATAAGAACATTGTGAAAAACAATGTTCACATTCAGTACTCAGAGCTCCATGGGAGCAGATGAAAGTTTGGTCCTCCCATGGGGTGTGTGCAAAGACCTGGTAAAAATTTTAAAACTTGAACAAAGACTACCAATGATAAGCTTCTTTTAGCAGGCCGGCCCTTACTTAGACTTAGGTCCTCCAGGGCCGGGCGCATTGGGCGGCAAGCTGTCTCCACAAAGATCTGACTCTAGCAATGTCTGAAGCCTCCTCCCACCTGGTGTCCACTGTTTTGAGGTCTTCAATGAAAGTGTGGGGTCAATTGATGCTAGGACGTCCCTGTTTGCGCTTTCCTCGTATTGTCCTCCATGTCATCGTAACTCTTGGTGTGCGTAGTTCATTTTGTCGGAGAACATGTCCCGCAAACCTCATGCGACGCTCTGTCACAACCTCGATAAGTGTTCGACTCCCAGTTCGGCATAGGGTTTCCTTGTTTGAGATCCTATCCATACAATTGACAGTCAGTTATATGTCAGTTATATGTCCGGCCTTAAGCATGGGCAAAATAGGCAGCTGCTTAGAGCCTCCGATTGACGCGGGCCTGTTGCAAGACAATAGCAATTATTTCAGAGAAGAAATATCGAGACCTGTGCCCAATGTTGTCGTTAGAGTACAGTAGAATTAGAGTACAGTAGAATTAGAGTACAGTACATTTAGAGTACAGTACATTTAGAGTACAGTACATTTAGAGTCAGCGCATGGCCTGAATCGAGTGTGTGTTGATGGTGTGGGGGACGAGGGAAATATTAGTTGCCTCCCCTAGTTTTCATTTGGCTTAGAAACACTTAATCGAGCTCATAGGTCTCATGCTTTTGAAATTCCAGAGCTACATTACAACATTGGTAAACATTAGAAATGAATGCAAATAAATAAAATTAAATAATTTATATATACTTTATATATACTATGTTTTTTATCCTTTGTTTTTCCAAATAATGTTTTGTTTTAAAGACGAACAATATTCAACCCAACACAACCAATGTAGAAATATAAAATATTAAATAAAATTAAACTTGATATACTTTTAATAGATTTGATATTAGATTCTCAATGTATGAATGAATATATCGTCGCAAACAATGTAGTACTATTGTTCTCAAGACAGTATTCAAAATGTCTCTGTGTGTAAAATAAACTAGTTCCCCTTTACAACTCAATCTGTTGGAGAGACTATTCATCGACCTGGAGTGTTCTGTTGATGTCACTTTCACTTGTATCTAGGCCACATAGCTTCAGTGTCTATGGTTTAAATCGTAGAGATCGCGTGAGTTCAACTCAAAACACTTAAGATCTAGCGATGATTACAGATCCATACCACCAGAGACATGTGTCAGTTTAAGAGGCTTTTTTTTCTTTCGGAAACAGTAACTAGGGAAATAAAAAAATTAAAAAACTTGGAACAATCCAACTCTGGACAAAATCTGACATATCCTGTCCATTTCCAATTATAGGCAATGGAGAGCAATAATTAGGACATGAATGTGTGCTATCACTTCCCGTTGGAACCCAGCATAGTGATGATATTTTTTCTTTAGATCTTGATACAAATATCTGATGACTAAATGCTATTTGGTGATGATCTCTAGAAAACGAACGGTTATGCTTTCAGCCAAATCATGACGAGTTATTTTATTGAAGGGAGGGAGGTGATTAAAGTCTAGTCTAGCCAGTTCTCATTAGTTCATAGCAAGGTGGAGGTAACCCTTTCAGAACGTGTGATCCACATGGCAAGTAACGTAACGTTCATCTGTTGTTGTCTTAATTGCTAACTGTTATTGAGAGTGTCATGTGACCAGTACAACTACCATCCGCCTTTACTTCCCTAACCTATGTCAGGTACCCATTAGAGTTGGGTGGTCACGGGGATAGATCCTGAAAAATCTCAAATATCAAAAGCCTAGTCTTCAACGGGCTTCGAACTGGAGACCTCCACAGGTTGGAAGCGCGTTAACACTCAGCCAACAATCCCCTCATTCCACCAATGCGCCACAGACTTTATAGATTTTTAAAAAGATAATTATCGAACTAACTGGAAATGTAATATGTGACTAGTATCTTAATTTCATCATTACAAAAGTAAATGGTATAGTGATCAACAATTCTCACGTTTTAAAAAATGTACTTGTATTCGTTGTTATTATTTCATTATTTACTTGTGAGGTCAAGACAAACGGTCGAAACGACCTAACATTTGAAAAGTTTAAAACAGAGTAGGATGGCTAAGAAAATATTATATCTAGAGTTACTTCGGGCCTAGCTTTAAGAAAAAAAATAATAAAGGGAACCCTTCTTGTTGCCAAATGGTTTAAATTCTAAGACGATTCCCGTAAAGCCTGCGGAATGTGGGAGCACATGCCTGGACAAGCTATTACAGCACTAGTGTTCTGTTGTTGTTTTTTTTTACTTTACACAGTTAAAGCCAAATGTTCCCTGACAGTGCCCCCCCTCCTCCGCCCTTGCGGAGAGGAAGAGGAAGCAGAGTATCATTTTTTTTTTTTTAAACTGTCCCAGACTTCCTATTCGACTGGTAAAGAAAGTTACACGCTCTTGACCTGATGACGTGCGTGCATTGCGTTCTACAGAAGTGTTTCTGTCCAGGGCTTTTGTAAGAGATAATATAAGCCTCCCAATCCCCCGCCCCACTGCTGCTGATAATGGGATGAAAGACTTGCTTTTGATTTAGTATATAGACTACAAACGCCTTCCAATTCAATAAATGACTTAATGTGTAAATCAGAAGTTACCAAAAAGTTTGATAAAAAAAAAAGTTCATCGTAAACACACAGAACACACCCAGTAGCGTAGCAAAGGACCCGGCTTCAATTAAAACGTAAAGTAGCAATTATACATAAAACCCTGAACCATAAATTTCAAATACAAAAACAAAATGTAATAAAATACTCAGAAAGACACAAAGATAAAGGTATATTCCTCATCCCATATGCTAGGACAAATTTTTACAAATGCCCCTCCTTCCCTGGTGCTAATAGAGCATGGAATGGTTTGCCTGAGCTAGCCAGAAAAACCAGTGACTTGGCGGAATTTAGGTCATTGGTTAATATGCATGGCTGAATGCATGATGCGTAGGACGTAATCATCTTTTTTGAAGTAACGTCTATATTATATAAGATAAGAAGATAAATCACCTGTATAAGACACATTTATGTACCATCTTTAACAACAGTTAGGACGTTATGGTGTCATGCCATTCTATCCAGTAAAGTCTTCTTACTAGTGATAAGAGACTCTAGTGATAAGAGACTATCTTTCAATGACCCCTGTGGCACAATGAGCCCATTAGCGCCAAGGTTGTTACGCTACTATACACACACACACACACACAAACTTACACACTCCTATATACATAAGAACGTAAACACAAACACACGTTTTTTTTAATGTAATATATTGTTTAATACTAGCCCGCCCTCCCAGTCACTCTGTTTGACGGCTGACACTGATTTGATTACTTTCATTTTCAAAAAAAAATTTTTATTAATTTATTTTAAATTTTGAAGCGTCCGCGAAGTTCTTTGAATCTAGTGAGTCACACGAAGAAAACCTGTGACCCGGAACATGACACTCGAAGTGTGTCGCCCGTGACAAATTATATCTTCTTTCCTTTTGTTGGTGGTGGAGTAACTACGAAATGAACATGTCAAGGCTATTCGTAGAACTCTTCAATGTCAGTTTATTCTCCAGTTGCTCTTAGAGCAGAATACCACGTGAAAGATGAGACACTGAACCGCAACCTTTCTTTCCCCTTTAAGTATGTTAAGGCATTAAGTGTGGCTATATACTTAGTAAAGTCAAAGTAGAGTACATGTGCTATTTCAAGATCTTGCAATATGTGGGAGACATAGGAAGTAAAACTTGTGTTTCTACCTCAGACTGTTAATAAGGGTGTCATGTGACCAGCACAACGACCAATTTTTTTTATTTTTCTTTTTACTTTTGATTTTTAAGACTCCCCTGCAGAGGCGTAGTGTGCAAGGCGTGCGCCAGGGGCAGGGTACTTTATTGGCGCCCCCACCCCATTTTCCATGAACATCACATAGAAGTATAAGCTGCTTGTGACGACCAACCGCTTTTACTTTCCCCAACCTAAGTCAGATGCCCTTAGAGTTGGGTGGACTCAGGGGCGCCTTATAGATCCCAAAATTCAAATTATTCTTGGCTGAAGGTACTTCCGAAAAACTAATTTATAAGTGGGATGATTTCTGTGTTTCTTAATTGCCTAATTTGTAATGATTTTATAATAATGATGTGTTTTTAGGTTCGGAAGCCAAGCGCTTAACCACTCATCCACCGCGTTTGCTTCCCCCCCCCAACTCATGGGCGTCTTAAAAATCCTGAAGTCGAAAATACAGCACCAGGATTTGAACTCGAGAACCCTTGGTTAGGAGGCCAACCCACCACCCCCTCATTTCTAAATTTAAAATAGTCTTTTTGTTTTTGTGTTGACGTTAACTGCTTGCTTTTTATCCCAATGTCACTATCCCAATGTCACTATCCCAATGTCACTATCACAATGTCACTATCCCAATGTCACTATCCCAATGTCACTATCACAATGTCACTATCCCAATGTCACTATCCCAATGTCACTATCACAATGTCACTATCACAATGTCACTATCACAATGTCACTATCACAATGTCACTATCACAATGTCACTATCACAATGTCACAATGCGTGACAGGACATTCAAGTCCAGTTATCGCTTCCAACTCAAAAACAAAGATGTACTCCTGCAAGGGTGAACGACTGGATAAACTTTTAATTTTTTTTATTAATGTATTGTCATCGACTATAAATAGTTGTGGCAAAATTTCAACTTGATCCGATAATTAAGAGCTGGAGATATTGTGTACGAAAGAGAGACAGAGTGAGTTAATACTAGAATTAAAAGAAGGTAAAATTCTCGGTACATTATAATTTATAACTGCGTTTACAGAATACGATTGACTTGAATATATAAGAGGGCAACCTTGTCTTACAACTGGTATGTTTCTTTCGTTATAACAGAAGTTGATGACACATGATTTATAAGCTTTAGTCTTTCAACTCAAGGCAGGTGTGTGGCAAGTTTCAGTTTCATTTATGGCCCTTATATGTAATAAGTCAACACACACTAAACCTAAACACACTAACACGATAACATAGGTTAGTGAAACAAGATTAGAACTCGTAATGGGCGATCTGCCAACAAAAGACATCTAGTTGGCATGCATATATATATATATATTGTTATAAACCTGGTGGTGGCACAGATGGGGGTGGTGTTTGTGTGTGTAGTCAGCCAACGCCAATCGCCCCAGGCCAGCGCCAGATGAGCGGGCGAGCGTGACGAGTTACGACGGTCAGCCGAGACGAGTTTCAACATGACGGTTCGGGAAGGATCGGCGTCGTGAACACAGCTCAGGAGCGTCACGAGAATTGTAGTCATCTGACCACCCAGAATGGTCGAGCGACGTTCTGTCCGATTCGAGAAGGCCGGTAGTGACCCTATATAAAGAGCGAAGGTATCATAGACCAGTGAGTCACAACTTCCCGATCTACAGTTCGTTACAACAAGTCCGAGACGAGACAGAGAGAGACCAGTGCAAGAGCTGATACGGCGGAGAGATATTTGTACAGTCTTGTGTTACGTGCTGGCAATTGTACAGTGTTGGCTGTTATTTATTGACATTAAACTATTACGTTACTTTGAAGCCCAGAGTTGTCAAGTTCTTTAATTTGGTGGTGTCGTTTGGTACCATTTGCAGCGAGCCTGGATAGGGAGATTCGTAACAATATATATATATATATATATATATATATATATATATATATATATATATATATATATATATATATATATATATATATATATATATATTGGTCTATAATGGCCTACGGTTAACGAGATTGCCAAGTGGCCAGCACAACGACCTACCGCTTTTCCTTTTCCCGGGACCCCCGGTTTAGAAACCAAGCGCTTTACCATATACAAATTAGCTTATATAGATTTGATCTGTATGCGCTCAGCTCCACCCCTACACATTGAAAGATTAAACATTTATTTTATTTTACCCCCCCCCCCCCCAAAGCATCTATTTAAAAACGTTAGTTAATACCAAAACAAACTTGTTGTAGTGTGGGGACATACTGGTTGTTGACACATTCAAATCCAAGTGCTACTTATCAAGCAACTGAAAAAGCGTACTATCTTGTGACCTTGGTGGATACACAAACTGGGAGGAGAGGTGAGGTGGGGGGGGGGGAGGAAGCTAAGGGTGGCCACTTAGCGTGACTACAGTTAACATGACCCACCAGGCCCGCTTAGACACACTCTGCTAAATGGCGACACCGGTTAATAGCAATTCAACCAAGCAATAAGCTTTGCAGCATCACACTCAAGGTTTATGAAATCAGAATATACAGTCGATGTAGTGTGGAGTAAACTTTGTATTGAAATGAATTGATCTTAGTGTAGAGTCTAAGCCCTGGAGTTATCTGGTGACAGGATTTGTCTGTTTAAAAACATTAGGATTAACAGTAAATAAGAAAGAATTAATTATAGATAGCGCAAGACATGAAGACAGGCTGTGCATGCTGGTACGAACTTCGACGAGTGCAAAAGAAACGAAGCTGCATTAGCCAAGAGAAAGAAAAAGAAAGCTGCCCTGTCAACTAGCCCCAGGACAGATGAATATACATGCACGAACTGTGGCAAACTCTGTCACTCCAGAATTGGCTTGATCAGTCACTCCAGATTATGCCCCATCTCAAGACGAAATTAAAGCCAGTGACTCACCTGGGCGCATCCTTGTCTTCCGAGACAGGAGCCACATAGATATAATTTATAGACAATATTATTATTATTTCTCATTGACGTTTTGATGGTATATTTTTTTTATTGAAATGAATCGATATCATTTTTTAAGATAAAATTGCGAACATTTATTTATCTTTATCTGGTTCATTTATATTTTAACAATTATCAACTATTTGAATTAGGTCTCACATTTCCAACCAGTCGGCAAGATGATTTAGTCTCTTGAAAAATACTTCTCTAACTCCACTTTACGATACTTTTAGATAATCGGATCAATGCTAAACTTTTCTTGTAAAAGGAAAAGTCGTTTTCTGAATAATATTTATTCGTTTTAAAAATTTCCCGTTCAAAATGGCGGCTCAAAAAAATGTGGACCAGACTGGGTGATCTAATCTTAGATGTGCTGTGGAAGTGACACTACTCTCTCAGTTTTAAAAAAAAATGGGGGGGGGGGCAATGAATTTAATTACTTCAGAATTGTGATTTTCTTTTCAAATTAACAAGAATACACTTTTAGTTGAACTGTAACCGTGCGGTAAAACCCGAATATTGATAGGAAATATTAGTCACACTAGTTTGAAGTTGTTTTTCAATTTTCGTGTCATAGAGTTGCATAGTATAAAACATGTGTATAAGGTATTCGTTGAGTGTGAATTATTAAAAATCATCGAAATCAATTGTTTCTTCTTGAGATTGTCAAGACGGCATAAGTGGAACTTGGTTTATCACGTGCTATTGAGTGCAAAGGTTCCCAAAGACTTTTAGTTGCATTTTACAAAATCTTAATCTGTTTTACCAAATTTTTAATTTTTAATTTTATAGGAGTATCTGGGTGAAAGTTACCGTGATCGTGATCGCTTTTCAAATGCATTTTATTAAAAAAAAAGTAGTGCGACTTGAGTTTAAACTCGAGGGATCAAGCCTCCTCCATCCAATACACTAACCACTGTGCCAGCAAAGAGCTTATCAAGCTTGAAGCACTCAAAGTATAAAGGTGTCTTATATCACCACATCAACCAAGTACATTTTTTTCCCTTTTCGATACCAATAAAAAATAATTATTTACCAATAATTAATAAACTAATTGGTTACATTTATTGGTTCTTGAGGCTTGTTCTGCCATGTACTATAGACAATTGTGCACAATTTCCACTTGATCAGAGATTTGGTGTGGGAGAAATAACTTTTTACCAGCCAGACAGCGTTGTAAAAAGAAAAGGTTTTCCAACCTTGCGAGCAATGAGGGCAGATTGTGTAGAGTTCATCAGCTTCTATGGCTAACGGTTAACGAGGGTGTTATCTAGCTAGCTCATTGACCAGCCGACTTTACTTCCCCAAACTATGTCAGGTGCCCTAAAAAAAAATTCCAGAAGTTGAAATATCAAGTTTTCGAACTGGAGATGCCTTGGTTCGGAAGCCAAGAGCTTATCCACTCAGCCCACACGCCAGTCAAATAACACATTATTGACTTTGAATTCAAAGAAGTTTCTTGTACTCTGTTAGGGCACGATTAGAAATTAGGCGCAAAAAGTTATTTGTTTCATCAAATGGGAAAAGTTTTTTGACTCGGCGACACTGACGCGACTTTCTTTTTTAAAAAAGCTTATCTAAAGGGGAAGAGCTCCGCCCTTATTTAAAACTATCCCTTATTTGATATTAAACAAAATAATTAATTACCGATACTTAATTGACTAATTGAGTATTTTTGTTTATTGATTCATGTTTTGTTAGGTGCAATAAATAATTGTTTAAAGTATTAACTTGATCTTAGAATGGGTGAAGGAGAAATAGCGTTAGAACTAATATAAAGGGTCTGAACCCAGAAAAATCATTATGTATGACCCGTTATACAGAACAAGGCATGAGCCTTTATCTTTCTAAGTATCTTATTAGGCTTTCTGTTTGATGTATTTTCATTTTTTTTTTTATACTCCCACTATTAGTCTTCTATCTTGAAAGCAGTTTACTATTTACTATAACTTTTATCACATGTGAATATTCCTTTGTTATAATAAATTTATTTGTTTAATTATAGGTATAATTTGTTGAAATCACCAAAAAACAAAAAAATGCAGTTCCAAAAGTGTCCAATCAAGTTTTCTCTATATCGAGGAAGCAATATCATTTTACTAAACGACTACATCGCTAAAGCAAACTATGAAACAGCCCATGGTCAGTTTCTGTTGCAGAATGAGCTTATCGCTGGTCAAACCTTCGACCTAGAAATACGTGGGAAAGGTCAGTGCTTGTTTTTTTGTTTTTCTATTAAATTAAACACGCTCTATTCAAGCTAATTTATTGCTTTTGAAAAAAATGTTTTTCTCTACTCGCTCTTGCCTTCAATAAGCTGTTGGCCCTTTACAAAACAATTAATTAAAAATTAGATAACCATTTTATAATATCATATAAGGTCAGGTTCACAATACACAATATATATAGCCTATATGAAAATTAAAAATTTAATAATAATAACATTACTATATCTTTGTACCCTATGGTATTATGTCGTCAGTCGGACTAACAATACAATATGGTAGAAGGCTGAACATTTGTTGCGTACAAATATCTGTAACTAAACTTTTGCTCTTCATAATTTTTCTTTTTCATCTATTTAGGAATTTTAAAAATACAAGCATTTGATTCCAAGAGGGAAGCCATGATGTGGGTCAATGATCAGGTCCCCTTAAGTCACGGAAGTATCCGAATTCGAACCACAGACCTATTTTACTACAAGATTTCTGTGCCGCTCCAAGGAAAGGAGATTATCTTGTCAACCAGGAAGGGACAAAGACAGGTAAGAAGTGTTAGCCTTCAAGTTAAAGTGATTGTCTTAGACGTCCAACACCAAAATGGAAGTATAGACAGAGAGTTGTGTGCAAATAAATGCGCTTTTTGCAAGTCAACACTCTGGCAGACGAGGAGGAGGAACACTCCAATTCTGTGAAGAGATTAAAGTTGAGCCTGTTTAAGATTAAGACTAAGACTGCTTTATTAATCCTTACGGAAATTTGTTGTGATTACAAGGACTCTTTTCTCATATAAAGACAACACAACAGAAAAATACACATAAATACAAAAGACACAACATAAAGAGTTCCTTCAGCGACTACACACAGGTATCTTGATGCATTTCATGTTCCCTGATCAATGAGTGGCGGTAATAGAGTCTGACCGAGTGAGGTACAAACGAGTTTTTGTACCGCTCCGTTCTTGTTTTGATTGACAGCAGTCGCCCACTTCGCGACGACCAGACGTAGTTCTGATGGAGCGGGTGGCCGTTGTCTTCCAAGATTTTTTCGATTTTTTTAGGCACTTTAGTTCAAAAAGTTCCTTTAAATGTAGTAATGTTGTGAGTGTAATTTTTGATGCTTTTTTAATGATGTTTTCTAGACGTCGCAACAGTTTAGATGAGGCGTTGCCTTGCCAACAAGTTATTCCGTATGTTAGCAGATTTTGTATAGTCGCGCCGTAAAAAGTCTCAAGGATCTTTAGTAATATTTTAAGACATGACTCACTTTAAAAAGACATCCTTCATGGTATAGTGGTGGCAGCACGTAGAAAGGGTCGTCCAGAGAAAATCTGACTGGATAACATTAAATAATGGACAGGTCTCTCTTGAGTTTTTGCCTCTGACCGAAAAGAATGAAGGGGTTTTGTTAGGCGAACTGTCTCAGGTGACGAATGAAATGAGAGTTGAGAAATATAGTGACACTATAGGAGCCGGCTTTTTATCAGCTTTACAAATATGTTAAAGATCATTTCAGAGTAAATAGTTAAAGGTGTGCTTCTATATGGGTTGACATTTCGTAGAAAATCTTGTTGACGCTGTTCCTGATTTGTAAATCTTCATTGTCTTTCATTGCCAGGACCGGCTGGATGGTAAAATCTTGGCTTTTGATATTGAGTACGGGGATCTGATGGTCATGGTGCTGAATGAACAGAACAACAATTATGTTGGCTTGGATGATAATTGCAAAAGGTACAGACATTGTTTTTATCCTTTTTTTTTCTTTTCTAGAAACTCAAGAAAAACTGTTTCTTTAAGACTTTGAACAAGTTAATGGTTGACGCTAACAATGAGTTGGGGTTTAATGTTTGAAATGTTTAAATGCTTCGGACACAAAGTTGGGGGGAAAACAAAAACGTTCTGTGGGACGGGCCAAGGAGCGTTTGGAGATCGGAGGTAACAAAATGCCCCCCCCCCCCCCTCGGTATCGCGGTTCAAGCCAAGACCGTTCCATTGGCAGCCAGGCATTCTAGCATCTGAACAAAGTTGTTTCAATTCGTAATGCGTTTTGATATGTCGTCAGTTTATCTAGATCAGACCTGACATAAAAATTGTTTTGTAAAAAGAAATTCCCTGCTATGCTTAGGTCAGAAAAAAAATGTAGGTTGGAATACTTGATGTTCTGGTCAGAATATTTGAACATTAGACTTAATTAATATCAGTCTGGTTCGGAATACTTAATATAGGTTAAATTACTTGAAATTTGAGTTGAAAGAATTAAAATAGTTGAAGTTAAGTAAACCTTCAGGTATCCTACGTTATAAAGAGATTGAGATTTGAGCTTATGTATTAAATAATTTCATTTTGCATTTCATTCTTTTCCCATAAACTGTAGCTAAGAATTAATAACCCCTTAAAAATGATTTTTTTTCTCTTTTCTTTTTTTTTTTTAAAGGAAACCTCAGAATTTGTGCAATTCAATTTTAGCTTTATCATCATAGGAATCCTTGAGCCTTAGGCCTCTTTTGTTAATTTTTTTCTTCATTATTAAGCATATCATGGCCACAAACTAATATTAAATATTTGCAATATTTACAGCTACAATTCAGGATATATTTATAGGTTTTGACTTTCGTAACTTGCAAATAATGTATGTCTTTATTTTTCTGTAGCCGTCACATTGAAATCAATTGTGCGCCCAAATTGTCGCATGCTTACTTGAAGCACTACAATCCCAGCTCGCTCTGCACGCCAGATAGCGGGTGCCTGAGACCCGGGGAGCAATTCAAGCTGGAAGTGAACGGACCGGAAGGCTCCAACCAGACCGGAAGCTACCTGCGCATCTGCGCCTCCAGAAGGCACGGCGAGTACGGCAATGACCCCTTGCTGCGGTGTGAAGGGACACCGAACCTGCCGGAGTACAAAGGGAAAAGGTTGATGATCAAACCCAAGGCCAAGGAGACGTTCATTCTCAACGTCGTAGACAACTGGGTGTTCGTTAACAGGTAAACTGAACCAGACCTTGGCATTTATTTGGTCAGATGATGTATAGGTCATCTGTTGTTGTTTTTTTGTGGCCCACGGTTAACGAGGGTGTCATGTGGCTAGCCCAATGACCAACCTCCTTTGCTTTTCCCCAACTAATGTCAGGTACCCACGAGAGCTGGGTGGACTCATAGGAGCCATAAAGATTCCGAAATTCAAAATCCCTGTCTTCAAACCCAGGTCCCCCGGTTCAAAAACCAAAAGCTTTACCACTCAGCCACCTCGCCTTTTCATGTGTGTGGGTGGGGGGGGGCTTAATAAAATAAACCTTTCCAAGCTAACTGAGTAGGCTGGAGTTTAATTCTTTATGTAATCTAGGTATTATGACATTCAACATTATTACACTAAAAACACCCCAATGTAGCTATCTATAATGTTTTATTTAACTACTATTAATTTAAAGAACAAAATAAGGTTGAAATGTTTTAGAGGTTTTATCTTAATGATTCGGTAATAATTTGACTATCTCTGATTGATAGATTTATGTTCCTTTTTTATTTATTCCAGAAGCGGCAGAGAATATGACAGGCTGGAGGCTCCAGTCAGCACATGTGACCTTGCCCTTTACTTTGAAATGCATAGAGTAGAGATACGACTTTGGCGTTTAAGAGGTAATTTCAAGAGGAGCAACTCTTGTACACACAAAAACATATACATCTTTACATGTTTGCTAAAAGTTCGGTATATATTATCCGATTCTTAAGTTCTATCTGATACAAAATGTGCACAAAAATTTACTAGTCGAATTATAACTTACATACATTTTAAACCAATCCTAGAGACTCTGTTGCAGCAATGCTCAAACTTAATTTTTATATTTTAGCGACTCCCTTTTTTGCTATGCGGCGACCCCAACAGTCCATAATTCTAAGTATTTGTACTTTTAATAATGTTTTAAAACTGGGATCTCGCTCTAATTGAATTACATTACATTATTACATTACATAATGTATTTTCAATTAGAGATGTAAACGTATATAGTTTTAGTTATAATTAGATAAAACAAAATTGAAATGTAATTTTATGGTATGCATTCATTTACTTAACAACCGCGTTAACATCATGTAATTATTAAAACAAGCAAAATATTTAAAAAATCCTTTTTTAAAAAAAAAAAGAATGTAGGTTATAATAATAATAATATTTATTATTATAATATCCTTTATTATCCATGAGAAAAAAAATGTCTTAAAATGTGTGCATTACACCAAACAAAACATAATTATAGAAAACCAAAATGTACATTCACACCAGACTCACTCATAATTAACATGTGAAAAGTTTATATCAGATAGATTATATTTAATATTTTTTGTGTCTGTTTGTCTTTGCTACCGATGTCTAAGCGGAAGAACTACACCCTTACAACTTTATCTATCAATAATGTGGAAGTCATTTCCGTTATTCGATATCAAACGAAATCATTGCAATTGTCAATAATTAATTGACTAATTGGGTATTAAAAAAAAATTGATTCAAGTTTTGTTAGGTACAATAAATTATTTTTAAAAATTTCACGCTAATCGGAGAATGCTGGAGAAATAGCGGCAACAGTCATTTTAGGGGACTAAACCCTACAAATTTAGCATATCTGTGAATACAGAAGGATTAATTTTCCTTTTTGGTATCAAACAAAATAATTAATTACCAGCAATTTATTGGTTAATTGATTTTTTTTAAAATTGATTCCTGACTGTTCTACGCCAATGAATATTTATGTAAAGTTTCAACTTGATCCGAGAATGGTGTGGAGAAATAATGTGTACACTTTTTACCACACTGACAGACAGAGTGAGCTTTGTACAAAAAAAAAAAGCAACTACCAATGGTACAATCTTTATACAATGTTAAATCGTTATCTGACTCCCCCCCCCCCCCTTCAAGTTGATTGCTGTTATATTGCTTTCTATAGGAATGGAAAAAATGTGTTTTTAACTAATATAACAATTTGTTTCCTTTCTTCATTCAGTTGTGCCTTTTGGAGAGAAGAAACGAGAAGATTGTCCACCTAACTACCCAGCACCACCGCCACCTCGCCGAATCCCTAGAAGACAGCCATCCTTAAGCTCGGCAACAACGGGCTTTTCAGAATTACAGTCCTCGTTCTGTTCCTCGGATTCTGGTAGCCACCGGTACATATCTATACAGATGGACAACGGGTTGAGCGCCTACATTTCTGCTGAGAGTGTTCAAGAAAATTCAGATATGGATCATCTTGATTTTGAAAGCAGCCAGTTCGACTCTGGGGAAACGTATAGACCGGGAATTCCCGGATTTTCGGCTGTACCAAGACGAACGCCACCTTTACCGCCAAAACCGCATTCGTTTTCTTCAAAAGGCAAACCTGTCGATGAAGTCAAACCACCAGTACCGCCAAGGCTTCCACCAAAATGTGCTTATGCCAATAAACCATTACCGCCACTGCCTTCACCGAAAAGGCTAGAGGTTGAAAAGAATGAACGCTGCCAAGAATGGGTCCAAAGCCTAGATATGTCAGATGCGAATGAGAATGCTTCCGCCTACACTGGCAATTTGGCTTCTTCCGTAAGCACTGATAGTAGCTTCATGATCAGTTACAGCTGTGGTGACAACGAGGAACACTACAGGCATGAGCTGAACATCACAGACACCCAAGCCCAACATATTCCCATCATTGACCCCCGACTGAGCAACGGCACTCTTAGCAACACATGCAACCTTCCAGATAGCCCTACGTCCATGTCTTCTATAGACAGTGAAGGGTTTTTCCAAGACATGACTGACTGTGACCTTCTAGTGAACCCACCGCCCTGCGGTTCGGCCAAAAAAATGAGTTGTGGTGAAGATGAAAACATGGATAAGAACCTCAGTGATTCCATGGACTCAGAAAGCAATTTCTCAGAGATGTCGACTGATGAGACAGACGTGAAGACGGTTGCCAAGATAAACAACCTAGCCTCTTGGGCGGACTCAGAGACGCATGGTGATTTCCAGCCTTTTTACAAGTCGATTCACGGGGATGATGCCAATCCTTACCCCACCCCAAGCACTACGGAGTCCGAAAGTGAAGAGGGCGCATGTTTTGTCTTCTTTGAAAACGAGCTGAATAGGGAGGATGAGGGCGTGACGCTGCGAAACAGTACCCTCCATGACAGGAACATCGTGGAAAGCTCGGTCATCAACTACTCCCAGTGTCCGTCCCCCACCAGGATAGACGGGGACATAGCCACCATTGAGCAGGGGCCAGTTCTGACCATACCATCCAACCTCGCATTCGAAAGATCTCCCACGTTCAAGAGGAACCTGAATACGTCTTCAATCAAACGTCACAACTCGAAAGAAAAATGAACAGGATCCAGTCGATTCTATTTTGTCCTGAAGCATTTATCAACCTTTCATGACTGGAAAGAGTCTTAGGTTATCATAAGTATTAGTACTTTTTCCATGGTGTGGGAACTGCTGATTTGTGAGATCGATTTGAAGACTGTAGCTGCACAGAGAGACAGCCATTGAGCTTCCATTTCGTATCATTCTGCATAAGACTAAAGAGAACACCTTTATTTTCCACACACACAAATATCAGAGAATCGGACTTGGTTTCTCTAACCATTCACCACATCTGGACTCCTTTGAAGTCATACTTAATAATGGAGAGCGGCAGTTGATTTGGTCATGTATTCATTCCTAAAAAAACAACTAACTTGACTCTTGCAATCTGTGTTCAACTTCCTCTCGCGTGACATTATGGGGACTAATTAGGCACAATAATGGCAATATTCTTCAGAAAGCTAACTTGACAGCTATTGCATAGGAGGGCACAGTGTACATTATTGTTCATAAACTTTCTTCCAATGAAAGAATGTTTTTATTATGACAAACTCTTTTTTTTTTTGGCCTATCCATACACTTTTCAACCCTCCTTTTTACATGCTTTATTTTTGTTTGTATCATTTATAAATCTTCATTATTACTGTGCGGTTATTCTCGTGAAAACGATATACAACGTTACTGAATGCTATTTAAGCCGATGCTGGTCCTCTACACTTATATTGAACTAGTTCAGTCTATAATGTAGATCTATGAAGATCAGTCGTTAGGAGATTTTCTAAAAACACATGATAGAACGTAGCAGTCTGCTTTACTATTGGTAGAACTCAATTCTGATTGTATAGTTGAGGTTAAGGCTTGAAAGGTTGATTACGGTTGTGATGTACAGAAATTGGACTTTTAATTTTTTGTAAAAGTAGATGAATTTTTTACCATTTTTAAAATATGTTACCTACTATGGGTAAATATTATAATATTTTTTTTAGGACATATGAATTGTATTTGTAACAAGTTTACAGTCCATAGCAGTAATACTATTTGTCAAACTTTTTCTTTAGTATTAACCGTTGTACATTTGCTTAGATACTGTCAATCTGTGACACACGCAGAGTCTCATGATATCTGTGTTATAGTGTTTCTGTGGCCTCCCGAAGCGACTATGGATCATCTCAGAAATGACATCAAAGCCAGGGCATAAGCAATGGTCAGAACGTTTTCTGCAACACAGCAGTTCTCTGCTCTCTCCACGCAGCTGTCCCTTGAAGGTTTGGATCAGCAGAGTCTCAGGCTTTGCCAGGGTGTAGCAGTGTGTGCTGCAGGCTCTGCCAGGGTGTAGCAGTGTGTGCTGCAGGCTCTGCCAGGGTGTAGCAGTGTGTGCTGCAGGCTCTGCCAGGGTGTAGCAGTGTGTGCTGCAGGCTCTGCCAGTGTGTGTTGCAGGCTCTGCCAGGGTGTAGCAGTGTGTTTAGTAGGCTTTTCCAGGGTGTAGCAGTGTGTGCTGCAGGCTCTGCCAGGGTGTAGCACTGTGTGCTGCATGCTTTTCCAGGGTGTAGCAGTGCGTACTGCATGCTCTTCGAGGGTGTAGCAGTGCGTACTGCATGTTTTTCGACGGTGTAGCAGTGTGTGCTGCATGCTCTGCCAGTGTAGCAGTGTGTGCTGCATGATCTGTCAGGGTGTATCAGTGTGTGCTGCATGCTCTCAAAGGGTGTAGCAGTGTGTGCTGCAGGCTCTGCCAGGGTGTAGCAGTGTGTACTGCAAGCTCCTCCAGGGTGTAGCAGTGTGTGTTGCAAACTCCTCCAGGGTGTAGCAGTGTGTGCTGCGGGCTTGTTTTTGTCTCAGGGTTGACTTTCGAAGTTTTTCACATGTGTGTTTATAGCCGCAGAGGTTTGCATTCAGAGTTTTCCTTCTCGAAGGTGGATAGCCAGCAAGGCTAACAATCCCTATTGCTAATAGAACTACAGTAAAGAGCTCGTATTTCGGCTTAGTTTGGCGGGAACTCTCATGGGCTACATACAACAAAAACGTTTCCCGACATATAAGTAAGCATTAGATGATTATCACTAACACCCAGGACCCTTTTTTGTTTCATCTACCCCC
The DNA here is from genome assembly GCF_947242115.1 of Biomphalaria glabrata. NCBI lineage: Eukaryota > Metazoa > Mollusca > Gastropoda > Planorbidae > Biomphalaria > Biomphalaria glabrata. Next base: position 20,777,504 of record NC_074725.1, on the reverse strand, counting down.
TGGCATATATATCATTTCGTAAGCGCCTACAAGAATAGCATTAGAATCCCTTTTCTAAATTAATTTGATCAATAATTCCATAGTAAGCTCATTTTAATAGAACTGACTCTATGTGTTTTCTTTACGCAGATACATTTGTACAGATTTAAAAGTATGTGTATCAATTGCTTTATATTATTTTCATTTATCATGGTGTATGTAATGTACATATTTTAAAATATGAAATGATACCTGAATCTTATAGCCGTCCATTGTTGAGCTACAGTGCGACAATGATATACGTAACTTGTTTTTTGTTTTAAAATAATATGCAAATATCCTACTACCTGTTCCTATACAATTTTCGTCTTCCCTTGTTTAAATGTGATGAAATGAAAAGCAGCAACGACAACCCGAACAAGTTTTGTTTGAGTTCTAATTTGTCTTTCTTGATGTTAAGACTCTTGGCTAATCTTGTACATATCTATGCTCATATTCCTGCCAACTCTCGACACCAGTAATACTCAATCCTTCCTTCTTTCATTGTCTTAACCATGCATTAAATACGTATACATGCAAATAGTTTAATGTGCTGGCCACATGGTAATAGTGTAGACAGCCGAGTAACAGAAACAGGTGATCTTTACATCTGTCATATAGACGAATTAGTTTTAAAAAGTTTTATTTTTACATCCATATAGTGGAGATTTTCAAGAGAAACTAAACAAGGTCAAGGACGCTAGATTGAATTTCAATGTTTCCAACTAAATAAGAAAAGTATCAGCACTTCCTTACTTCTGTACACCAGATGCGCCAAAAGCCTGGCTATTTAACGCCATTGATGACACTCTCGAATTGCGTTTTCGAGATGATATTTCTGATCAAGGCTGGAATAATTATTAATTTTTTTTTAGGATTTTAGGGCACGACTATTGTTGATAATTGCCATAATTAAGGGGAGTTGGTCGTTGTGCTGGCCACACGAAACCTTCGCTAGCCTTTGGCCACAGAAATTGATAATCTTTATCTTTCTATGCCACTACAAACTGGTCTCTGATGGAAAATGTTTGTAAGACTTGTACCATTATTTTCTTTTCATTACAAACATAATGTTTTCGTTGTTGATGCAAGAAATACTTTGGATTTCGTATGCAGTAATGTTACTTTCAAATGTATACAATAAATTCATATTTTAAATTAAAATTTATAGCGTTGTGTTTTATTTGTACATTTCATTTACAAACCAGGTATAATAAACAAAAATTAATATCATTTAAAAATCACTTGATGTATTTATTTATCTATGAATTTAGACCAATATGCTTGTGTGTTATCGCTGAATGAACTCTTTATGTTTCGTCTGTTCTATTTATGTTTTAAGTTTCTGTTGTGTTTTCTTTTAGAAAAGAGTCCTTGTAACCACAACAAATTTCCATATGGATCAATAAAGCAGTATTTGTATATTATAATGTTGTGATAGTGAGTATACCCTCTTTAATGATTAAGTTATGTTGGTAATATGTCTGCGAATTTGTAACTTGTTGTTGGTGAATGAGATTTTCGTACTTCAGTTAATCACAGTTCTTTGTTTGCGTGTTCTAGTTTCAATTCTTTCAACAATCAAATCTGCACATGTGGTCTAGTTTAAGTTTTCTTTCCATCTTCTGCGCTAGTCTTCAATAATGGCTTTCCTTTGGGTCTTAAATGTTTGTCTTGCAGCCTATGTGAGACATGGGCGTAGCCAGGGGTGGTTCTTGGGGTTCAAACCCCCCCCCCAAATGAAATTCCCCCCCCCCTGGGGGGGGAACGGAATTAAGTGCCTGATTTTTGCTTTCATTTTGTTTATTTTAGGTGAGATTGTAATACTAAATCATCACTTACCACAGCACAACCGAGGGGGTTTTGAGTTAAAAACCCTGTACCAGGGGGTTTTGAGTTTAAACCCCCCTACCAGGGGGTTTTGAGATATTAAAAAACCCTATCAGGGGGTTTTGAGATACAAATCCCTCTACCAGGGGGGTTTTGAGTTTAAAACCCCCTACCAGGGGCTTTGAGTTTAAAACCCCCTACAGGGGTTTTTGAGTTTTAAACCCCTACCAGAGGTTTTTGCAGTTAAATCCCCTCTTCTATAAAACAAAACAAAAAAAATGCAAACAGCAATCCCCAAATTCCAACATCACAATTAAGGAAGATTTTGATTTTAAAACCCCCTCCAAAATTTACGATAAACCCCTCTTCAATATAAAAAAGCAAATTACTCATTCAAAATTTTATGAGCGTAGCCAAAAGGGTTTTGAGTTTAACCCTTCCCCCCTCCAGTTGGGGTTTGAAGCTAAAAAGTACCTCTTCAATATAAAAAAAAAAAAAAAAGCAAATTACACACTATAAAATCTATGAGCGTAGTCAAAGGGGTTTTGAGTTTAAATCCCCTCCTCCAGATGGCTTTTTCTTTAAAGTTAAAAACCCCTCCAGATGGTTTTGAGTTTAAAATTCCCCTACAGAGCATTTAGAGTTGAAAACCTCTCTCTTCAATGTTATTTTAAAGCAAACTACAGTCACCAAATTCTATGATGGTAGCTAAATGGGGTTTTGAATTTAAAAAAAAAACAAAAAAACTCCAGAGATTTTTTGGTTTAACCCCTCAACAGATGATTTGACGAAAAAACTTTCCTTTTCGATATAAAATCTAAAGCGAAATACAGGCATGTAATTCCAAAAGCGTAGTCAAGAAAGGTTACACATTTCTACCAGTGGCTTGGGCTCCATTAATAAAGTGTGAATAGTCTTCTGCCGAAATTGAAAAACATTAAATGTGGCTCAACAAAGATGGCTAAGACAGATTTTAGGAGTCAGTCATAGAGATCGGGTCTAAATCAAAGAAATCATATGCCGAACTGGGAGTCGAACCCTTAGTAAGGTTGTGACAGAGCGTCGCACGAGGTTTTGCGGGACATGTTCTCCGACAAAATGAATTACGCAAAATAAGAGTTGCGGAAACAGCTTTCCGGAAAATGCGCCGAACGGCGCGAGAGGGTCTAAGTCAGTAAGAATAGCATATTAGCTTTTTGAAATAAAACTTTTTAATAGCAAGACAATGCACTGTAGATAGCTCAGAATATGCATTTTGTTGGCTTTCAATACCAGAAATAGTGCTCGGCGGCGGGGCTTCGCCCCGCGCTGGGGGAGCGTTGCGAGCTCCCCCAGACCCCCTTGCTAGTAAGGGCGGGGAGTCTAAAATAAACAATAAACGTCTTCCGAAAGGGTCAGAATGTCATAAAGATTAATTATGTACACACACACATATATAATTTTTTTCCGCGTGGGGGGGGGGTATCCCCCCCCAAAGCCCCTCCCGAAAAAAAAATCCTGGCTACGCCCATGATGTGAGAGCTCTTCTGCTGTCTCTTTCAGAGGTCATCTGCTGCCATTTACTTTCCTCTATGCGAAATGGCGCCTGAGTTGATCTTTACGCCATTCTACTTTAAACTCGTCAAAGAAGAAATTTTAACACACAAGTAAACACATCATTCGGACAAAACAATCTAAAACTTTTTCATAAATGTGTAAAGAAATGTATATCCGAGGTTGTGGTACGTTATTAAATATCATCACGTGTTTTTTTACTATTAAAAGTGATAGTTTTAAAAATGGTGTGTTTTTATGAAAATAAACTGCTTGCATTGTTGATTTTAAAAATTTAACTTTTCGCTTTCAGAAAATAAAAATGTAACCGCTGCATCAGAACTTTGAAATATCTAAAATATCATGATATCGGATTTTCAAAATCTTTTCTAGTTTCTGAGATCTAAACGGGACGTACAGATTGAATGACAGACAGACCACATGAAACTAATTCCCTTTTCAGGGGCTGCTAAAACTGAATATTTTGCCTCTGCTTACAGAAATGGACTATTGTTAGAAACTATAATGGTTCTCAACTTATCCATTTTGCAATATTAACTCTTTCTCTCCGTAATTATTTATCACATTCTGGTGGAATCAACGTTGGTATCGTCAGTTAGGAGAGAAAGAGTTAAAGAAACTAAGTAGGACGAGATTAATGAAAAGCTTATGATCTTTCTGACATAGCCTTTGAACTAGGGACGTATCAAATTGGCTCGATATATCTCATTGTTAAATCTATTGATAGAAATGTTCAGATGTGTAGATGTCTTGAGTATCATGTGTTTTCTACAGACGTGTGTCATCACATTGTCGTCTCCTCCCCATTCCCGACTCCCGACTTCCTCCGTAACCATTTCCTGCTTATGATTCACACTCCCACTCAGCCGGAAGTAGCTATTCAATGGAACTACTTCGGCGTCAATTCAATACATCAGGAAATGTGAATGGTGGAAAACGTAACCACCCTCTGCCCCCCCCCCCCCCCCCCCCGAAAACAAAAAAAAACAAAAAAAGCACCAGAAGCCGTACACAAAATAGAAAGTCAACAGACTAGATCTAATATGTGGTGATGAATTTAACTTTTTAAAACCTAGATCTCCATTTTTTGACTTTGTTGAAGAATGTCATCCAGTACATGAAAATAATGAGCTGATGTAAGAAATAAAAGAAGACAAAGTATGATGTGCGAACCATAAAACTTAGTCATTGTCCTAAGAATTGAGTCTATGACTCTTGGAACTCTAGGCCTATGGAAGCTTGTCCTAAGAGTTGAGTCTAAGACTCTTGGAACTCGAGGCCTATGGAAGCTTGTCCCAAGAGTTGAGTCTAGGACTCTTGGAACTCTAGGCCTATGGAAGCTTGTCATAAGAGTTGAGACTATTACTCTTGGCACTCTAGGCCTATGGAAGCTTGTCCTAAGAGTTGAGTCTATGACTCTTGGCACTCCAGGCCTATGGAAGCTTGTCTCCGTTTGCCCGTCTGAACAAACTTCTGTCTTGGAAAGATCAAAGCAGATGCAAATTGTTACATCCCCATCGCCGGTGGCTGATATTAGATTAGAAGAGAGGCCAGTGTCCAAGCACACCGGCGAAATTTCCCCCCCCCCCCCACATTTCTTCTCTGTACCATATCAGCCGTGCCGGTGTGCGCCATAAAAACGGCCCTTCTAGGAACGCTGTGTGGATAGTGACTTGTTTGTTTGGGCCTTCTTCCTTTCTCACCAGAGCAATGGACTCGGCCCTTAGGCACCCCCATCTTTTATTTCTTCCCTATTGGCCTGTCTCCTGTAACGACCGTTTCCACTCGAGCGCCACGTTGACCCAGAGAAACATTGGTCGGGCGAAACAAGAAACTTGGTTTTCATCTAGTCTATATATATATATAATCTTTTGAGTTTTTCTTCCCCTTGTATTAGTGTCGTAGCGTCAATTTAGGGGGCCATTTACGGTTATTCACAAAGCTTCAATTAACTCTTTCTGTCTGGTAAAAAGTTTGCACTCGTTTTTTTCTCCCACACCCATTATTCGTTGGCATAGACAAGACTTGAATCAATTTGAAAAAAATTAACAAATTAGTCAATTAATTACTAGAAATGATTAATTATTTTGTTTGATACCAAGAAGGGAAATTAATCCTTCAGTATTTACATATTTGGCTAAATATTTAGGGTTAGAAGATTGTACACATTTTTTTCTCCCACATCCATTATGGATCAAGCTGAAAATTTAAACAATTATTCATTGTACGATAACAGAATATGAATCAATAAAAAAATTAATCCATTTGTCAATTAGTTAATGGAAATTATTTTTTTTTTTAAATCGAATAAGGGAAATAACGTTTACATTATTGAGATTCATAGTTGTACTTGTGGAGTTTTTCCCCTTACATAAGCTTTTTTAAAGTTTTTTTTTTTATTTCGCTGTTTTTTTTCCGCTTAATCCTAGACCCGAAATGATAAATGACATCCACCATGCCATTGCTCTATTTCCACTATCAGCTTTTCGTCCTAAAACCACCAGTTAAAGACTGAACACCACAAGTATAAATAAGCTGAATTATTATTTCGAGCCGTAGGGTACGGAATTCCATAGGTAAATTTTTACAGCATCATGTAGTGGCGTAGCTAGGGTGGGGGAAGGGGGGTCCAAAGTCGAAAGCCCCCCACCTCCTGGCCTCCACTTAAGGCTCCCCGAAATAAATGTCCTAATTCTTTTTTTATATCAAATCTTAAATACTACGCCACTGCCACGCAATCTTGCTATACTAGACGGCATTGATAGATACATTATCTCATCCTATTAGACTTTTCCAAGGCCCTTCACCACCACAGCTTGCTTAAAAATTAAAATATTTTGGCATTGATGGTTCATTGTATCATGCTTGTATCATGCTTGTATCATGCTTGTATCATGCGGGAAGCGTGGTCTAGAGGCTAAGTACGCTTTAACTCGACTTGTCTTGGCTACCTATGAAGGGGGCTCGAAGTTCGACACCCGACTCGTTCAGAGTTGTGTTTACTGTACGCCCAAATGCAGCACGGAAAACCTACCCCCAGATACCCCCCCCCCCCCACTGGTCCACAAATGAGATTGTAACATAGCGCTCTGAGCATGCTATAAGCACGAAATTAGTGCTATATAAAAGCTATAATTATTATTATTATCAGTGGATTAATGATTATCTGATTGGGAGAGAACAAACTGTAATAATAAATGGCTCTAAATCAACACCAATCAATCATCTTCTTTTGGAAGTAACGTCTGTATTACATAAGATAAGATGATGTTATTGATACCCTTGTTGCACAGAAAGCACGACGTGTGGCGATATTATTGAGATTTTTAAATTTTATGCAATAAAACAACGGTATTATTTATTTTAAAAGTCTTAATGATTTTTTAAATTTTATTTTACTTATATACTGTAGGGTTCGTATCCTTTTGAAGACTGGGATACATAGCTCTAATGGGTACCTGACATTAGTTGGGGAAATGTAAAGGCGGTTGGTCGTTGTGCTGGCGACATGACACCCTTTTTAACCGTGGGCCACATAAACAGATGATCTTTACTTCAACTGTCTCTTAGACCGAAGGGTCTGAAAGGGAGAAATTCATTTTTACTATTTTAATTAAGATACAAAAATATAATCGCCCTCTTCAAATTTGAAAACATAAGGATAGATATAAATTGATAATATTAGCCAAACACTAACCTGGCCAGGGCCATACAAAGCTTAGAGCCGTCCTCGCTTGGGGTAACCTCCGTGGTCCACAGATATACATTGTAGATGACAGCTGCGCTGAGCAGGACGATAGAGATGTTGGTCGCCGCACGCCTTGGCGTGCAGACTGTTGGGACCAGCTGTGGCTGGGCGATGCGAACATAGTTCTCATGAGACACAAGGACGATGAACCATACAGAAGTGAAGCTGCAGGCGTAGGTTAAGAATACTGTGATCTGCAGGGACAGAAAACAACAAAGACATGACAGAAATAGTTTCGTTTTCGTGCTAGACGACTTTTTGTGGTAATAATTGTAGAGCTACGTAGGCGGCGCGGTGGCTGAGCAATAAAGCGCTTGGCTTCCGAACCGGGTGTCCCGGGTTCGAATCCTGTAGAAGATTTTTTTTTTTTCTGTATCTTTAGATGGTCCACTCAGCTCTAATGGGTACCTGGCATTAGTTAGGGAAAAGTAAAGTCCGTTGGTCGTTGTGCTGGCCACAGAAACAGATGACCTTTACATAGGTCGCAAGGGGAAAGTAGAATTTTAATTTACTTTTCCCGATGCGGAGGACACTCAAACCTTACATGTGAAGTTGGCATCAGAAAGTTGGTTTGTATGTAAGGATTTGATGTCCAAAGGATCAAAGGAGTTCTTGTGCCTCTTTCTGGATGTGATCCATGTCTTGTATCTTGTCTGTAAGAGTAAATTGTTAGATCGTCTGACTGTCTGTCCTGTCCGGTCTATCGTTACAGCAGTGACTTGTGATTTAGGAGATTATTCAAGGTTTGAGACACGAACAACCAGAATGTATACATTGATATATATCACACACAAAAAAATGCATTAACAAACAAAACATTGCGAGTAATTGAACAAAAAAAAAAAGCAATTTGAGCTTCCCTGGTAAAGAATTTCGATCAAGTTTCTAGCATTCGTCTTTGCTTGGGGTTTTTTTTTTTGGTTCTGGCTTGAGCTTTGCGTTTTTGAACTTTCCTCGACCTTGACAATAAACTTTCTTGTATCACGTGATACATCGAAATACCTATTACGACATTTCGGTCTCTAATGGACCTCATTCACCAATCGTAAACAAACAACATTTAGCCAAGTGATACTCTATCTCTTCTATACAAATTACGCAATCCATAAAGGCTGTCACGTGATACGCTTTTTTCATTGTTTTATCAATATTATCATGTGGCTAAATGTTGTTTGTTTTCGATTGGTGAATGAGGTCCATTACAATCCAAGTTTTCATAAACTTAAAGGCTTTAGAAGTAGGATAGACTTAAAATAAAGAGTGCAGCTTTTCATATCTGTAGGTCATGACACGACAGCTCCATTGCACTTTGTATACAGTTTGTGTATGGTAGATACACGGGTTGGAGGGGGCCACAAAACGACACACTCTGGACTTACTAAGAAAAATGGCGTTGGACACATTAATGACCTACTCGCCCAATGCCATCTATTGCTATACAGACAGAGTATGTGGAAGATATGTGACAGATCTGTGACTATATGTGTCAGCTATTTGCCAGGTAGCAATGTGCCAGGTATTTGCCAGATATGCAACTTGTATGTGCCAGGTATTTACCAGGTATATAGCTAGTATGTGCCAGGTATTTACCAGGTATATAACTAGTATGTGCCAGGTATTTACCAGGTAAGTATCTAGTATGTGCCAGGTATTGGCCAGGTATGTAACTAGTATGTGCCAGGTATTTGCCAGGTAAGTATCTAGTATGTGCCAGGTATTGGCCTGGTATGTAACTAGTATGCGCCAGGTATTTGCCAGGTAAGTAGCTAGTATGCGCCAGGTATTTGCCAGGTAAGTAGCTAGTATGTGCAAGGTATTTGCCAGCTATGTGTTTTCTTTGTATCATGTTTATTTCAGATGTGCGCTACTAATGCGCTAAGTATGTATCATGTATTTTACAGGTTTCGTCACGTATATGCGACCTTTATTCAAATTTATTTGAACCAATTTTCGTTTTGAGAAATAAAAATACGATTCATTTTCCCGGTGAATGAGATAAAAATTGAAAATAATGAAAGCAATCTTAATATAAGAAAAACACGCAACTGGCTTATTCGTAGGTTTATTTTTGCTAGACTAACATTTTCTGTCTTCACTTGAAAACTTCTAGAAGATTAACTTTTTTTTTGTTTGAAACAAGATAAACATATGAAATTATTTTCTCTAAAGACAATACCGCCTTTATATAACTTATAGAACGATGTTTTTTTCGTAATGACCAATAGAGTTTTAACAAAAAAAGAACAATTTTTTAATCCGCCCCTTTCTCCCCCCCCCTCCCCCCGAGAAAGCATCCTGGTTAAGAGAATGTTGAAATTTACTAGACTTTATACTATTCCAATGTCTGGCCTTTAGATCTAGACTTAGAAAACGTTGCGCGAAATGTTTAAAGTACCCGAAGATATAGAGTCTTTTTAAGATAAGTAGGCTATTTTTTAGTTCACTAACCATGTTTAAAGTAAATTTTTTATACTTTAACAAATGATAACGGTAAAACTAGAGTTTTTCCCAGGGTTGCCAACGAGCTAGAAATTTCTTACAAACGATATACACCCACTGTTGAATTTCTAGGAAAATCGTTAGAGCCGTTTTCGAAAACCGTGTTCGCCCAAACGGTTTTGCCTTTGGAATGTGCGACTTGAATGGTCAAAACGAAAACAATTCATCAAAATGTTTCCCCAAATACACAGTTATATATCTTGAAACTAGAGAGTATCACGTCTTATAGACCCCCATTTGTTGATCATGTCATGTAGACCATCAATGTTTCCTGAAATACACAGTTATATCTATTGAAACTAGAGAGTATCACGTCCTGTAGACTTCCATTTGTTGATCATGTCATGTAGACCAGTAATGTCCAGCTCGTGTGACAGTTGGAGAAACTCGCCCAGAACCAAGATGCCTGGATGAAGCTAGCTGGTGGCCTATGCCCCAGAAGGGACCACAGGCAGAGATGAGATGAGGCCCGTGCATCCTATTCCGTCTTTCAAAACGTCTTCCCACAGTGCAATAAAGTAGCCCCCAGGCTCGGTTCTGTTTGACTGGCTTTTTTAAATTTTATTTTGAAGGCAACGTGGTCCATCATGGTCCATGACACCATGTGGGAAAGCTTTATGACCCGCATGCCGAAAACGTTATAGATGCCTGGTTGTGTCGTATTCGCTCTTGACTTTCGTATCGGTGAACTCGGGTTCGAACACTGCCAGATGCCGGGTGTTATAATATTCAAATCTAAAGAAACGTCTGAAGACTGTCAAACAAATCAATAGAGCAGTGTAACTCTACTCAAAGTATACTATTAAGTTAAGTTTAAGTAAAGTATCGAATAGCGTTAAATTTAAATAAAGTATCGAAAAACGCTAAGTTTAAACAAAGGATTGAATAACGTTAAGTTGAAATAAAGTATCGAATAAATGTCAGCTTAGACAAAATATTGAATAGCGTTAACTTTTAAAAAAGTATGGAATAACGTTAAGTTTACATAAAGTATCGAGTAGCACTGAAGTGAAACAAAGTATCGAACATCGTTAAGGTTAAGCAAAGTATCGAATAACGTTAATTTTAGCAGAAGCGCTTACAAATATCTCATCATGCACAAGAGTTTAGGGCCTACCAGGAAGATAAGATGACACAAAAGGACCCATTCTTTCCTTTCCTAACCCTAGTAAAATCTAAACAGCGAAATTAGGTTACTTGAAAGTTTTAAGCTTTTATACAAAAAGACTGTAGACTTATTATCTGTGTTAGGACCTAGAGTCATTATTCACTCTATCAACATATCTATAGATTTTTACGATAGATTTTAAAACATTACTCTCCATTTTTATTTTTAGATACAATTTAAATTCTTTATGTCATAAAATTAGGCAGCAATAAAGAGAAAGGGATACAGAGAAATAAAAACAGAACACTTTTTTTATTTTAATTTTTATTACTCTTTGAATAATTATAACGGTCAAACCAAAGTTTTTCCATGTGGTCAATCTGCTTGTAATCTCTAGGAAAATTGTTAGAGCCGTTTTCGACATTTGTGTCCACTCATTTTTTCACTTGAAAAATATGAAAGCTGATAAGAAAATGTTTAAAGTACATAGACGATAAAAAAAATTCCTACATTCTGAACTTTGGATACACAAAATGGCTAGCTATTCGCCATAGGAAGAAATCGTCAATTAGTCAAGATGCATGTTATTGTGACGCTTTCTCTCATTCAAACTTTATGAGAACCCTTGCGTGACAACAACAAGATAAACACAAATTCACTCACCTTTAAAATTTAAATCACCAAATCCATCTTTGCCTCCTTAAATTGAGCGTCTCGCTTAATCTGTTTATTTAGGTCTAAATAATTGCTTCCCAATAAATTGTGAAGCGTTCGTGTCATGACCTGATCCATTAACTATCTCATTCATTTAGTTCTATTTGCGCAAATTTAAGCATGAATTATTTGTATTTACAAAAGACAATCACAGTAACTGTAAAAATTTATAATTGGCTATCATGATCTATAACATCTACGATCTCCCTTTCTCAATGATTACATACTACAATATATGTACTTGCATTTTGCAACTAATTACAATTTTTTGTTTGTTACAAATACATTTTGGAAAACGTTAACAATAATTGATCTGAAGTTCGATTTCTTTTTTGTTGTTGAGATCTAGACACTGGGAAAAAATTGATAGCTATTACTTTAATTAGTGCAAAACCTGTAACAAGGATTATTATCTTTAAAACAATGTTTGTTTTATTTTGTTTGTTTTGTTTGTCTAGATACGTTTATAATATTAGCTTGATTATGGTTATAGTATTGAAAATCAACATTTTGTCTAATTGATTGTCGTTTGAAAAAGAAGAAACACAAACCTTGTGAAATACGAACAAGTTTAAATATATGCGTTTGAAATGTTGGCTCAATAATCTGATACTTTCTAGGAATGGAAAACAAATTTGTTTTTTTCTTCTTCCATTACAACTTTTACTGTTATCCTCAAGCAATAAAACTAACTGTTTACTTAAATTTAGTAGTTTTTTATACCCTCTGAATATCTTTAGCCCGGTAACAGAAAGATTTGAAGCTTAATACTAGCCAGGTAATTCGGCCCTTGTAGGTGGTGAATGGTTTTAAAAGTCATTTTGAGTAGTCTTTTATTATAAGTCAAAATCTTGGTTTCACTTATTTAAATATTTAGTTTTACAATTTTCAATTTAGACCTGATTTATCAACTATGCTAAACGGTACCGCCAATATGAGCGATACAATCATGTGGGACTTGAACAGTACAGCCTCGACCACGTCCGCACATTATCAGATAGATAATAGCGAGGAATTGTTGCTGGTATTAGAATATGTATCGCCCGGTGTTTCTATCGTCTTGGGGACGGCCGGTCTTATTTTTAACGTCATCAACACTCAAGTCTTCACCAAGCAAGGGGTCAAGGATTGTGTCACCATCTGTCTCCTGTCCTTGTCACTCACGGACAACGGCTCTCTCTGCTGCGGGTTGATGGCAGCAGGGTGCCGAATTTTTAAAGCGATGACGGTGTCAGGGGGGGAAACGACATTTTTCGTGGACCCCATGTCGGTGTGGTTGCTCTTGGTGCAGGGTCAGTTCTGCTTCTATGACTTGTCCACCTACACGACTGCATTTATAGCCATAGAGAGATGTCTCTGTGTAATGATGCCTTTTAAATTCAAGTCAATCTTCACTTTAAGAAATTCTCTATTCATCCTTCTCTCTTTGTACGCTGGAACCTTCTTTCTCCACGTCTTTCTCTTTGCGTACACCGAGTTTCGAACATTGTACAACCCTAAGTTCAACATGTCCCAGTCCTTCATCTATTACAGCCCGCTGCGGCTTCTCCTGGAGAAATACCTGCAGATCATCAACCACCTTTGCCTACCATGTTTTGCCTTGCTTGTGATACTAATCACGACCGTCGTAATGATCAAAGGACTTATAAAGTCTAATAATTTTATGAAGAAGTGTGTAGCACAGACATCGCCAAAAGCAGCAGATTTACAGGAAGTAGCTGAACAAGAAGGTGCCATCTCTTCGGAAAATCCCACAACTGATACTGTCAATCACAAACACATCAGAGACAAGCATCCCAAAAATGGGCATACATCGATTCGTATTAAATCTAAAGAAGACTACAAGGGAGTTAGCGCAAGAACTATGCGCGTAGCGAAAATGGTTTACATCCTGGCCATTATTTGTTTTCTTTGCGACGCTCTGCGTTTTACGATCATGACCTCGTTCTACGCTGATGCGGAAATGCGTCAGGGCGGGTCCAAAGTCTTGGCGTTCAACGTCTTGTGCGCCCTGGTCTTTTTGGTGCAGATCGTGAACTGTTCTGTGAACGTAATCGTCTACCTGACGTGCAACCAGAGCTACAGGCAGATCTTCTTCTCCCTGTTTGTATTGCAATCCAAAAAGCCCAAAACATCGTATCAACTTGGATCTTGTCGCTCTCACAGTCTCGTGACACGGCAAGCCAAAAGAAACTGCAATCGATCGTAGCTCAAATGTAGAATTAGGAATTACATTCATTTAATGCAAGAACTCACAATACAAATGATGCAGTGCACAATTATTCCAACAACCAAGAAATATATTAAAAAACCATTATATGTTATTCCTTTGATTGACATGCCTTATCTTCAGTAGAGTGTTTCCTATTTGTTATGGAATGTGTGTGTGTGTGTGTTTCTATGGTGATGGTGGGAAGAGGTTAGCGATTGGTTGTGAATGATGCAACATCGGTGGCATTGTCGTCATTAGCTCTTAGTTAGGGTAGACAACTCCAGAACGTGAAATTGGAAAGCTGTGTTGTAGTAGTGAGTTACATTTTAGTAAAATAAAATATTGTGACTAAATTCTAGTACATTTATTTTTATTTCATATCAACTTGATTTTGTCTATCCTATACTCTTATGCGAGCAACTCGTGTATGTATGTATGTATGTATGTATGTATAATGTATATATATATTTATATATATATATAAATTTTATTTCGAAAACGGCTCTAACGATTTTCTTTAAAATTTCCCGGTATGTGCATAATAGTGAGAAAAAAAATCTCAGCTCATTGGTCACATCGGGAAAACTCGAGGTCGACGGTTATATCGGTTTGAAAATGGCTCATTATCGAAAAATTAATTTTGGCTAGAATGTTTTATGAATGAAATTTTCTATATGACGTCAATGGGAAAAAAGCTTGACACCGCTTAGGTCACTCGGCTCACAGCAGTACACTAAGACATTTCTTCGCAAACAAGAACAAGTTTGAATGATTCTATTGGCTTAATTAAACATTTGCGCACCATCTTATTGTACATTGAGCCATTATGAAACTATGGAAGAAAAATAATGAAATTAAATATCTTAATGTATAATTAGTTATTGTGTTTTAAAGGCTTTATAAATTGTTTACACTTTAACTGCGTACACCAGTAGGTAGCTTTTACTTTGTTATTTTGCTGGTGAATTATTGAAATGTGTTTAAGCTTCGAAGTCTGCTGTCCAATACCAAAACATAGGAATGGTCATAACACAGCTTATCTTTGCCTTACTTGCACAACCAGGGCCGTCCCTAATATTTGCGGGGCCCTATTTGAAATGGATTGCGCGCGGACCAGTAAGGGTAGGGATAAGGATAATAAGTGAAAATAAAATTTTGTATTAGAAAATAAATTCGTATTTGCATTACATTTTTATTAAATGAAAGCTGACGATGCCGTTTTTTTATATTACGCGTAGGACTGGAGTTTACCATATTGATTGACACCCCAAAAAGACAATTTTGTCTTTTTAAGGACATTTTTATAAATTTCAGGAGATTTCTAGGAGCTCCTTGAAAACAAGGAGGCCACGGGAACCCTATTATAAATTATAATAGTTTAATTTAATAATTTACACCTAGAATTAGCGCGGGGCTTTTGAACCTTCGGTGTCTACTGTGGCAGCATAGGCCTAAGGCTGGCCCTGATGATATCCAGCTCGCGGTCAACGAATTTTCATCACGCTGCTGCTTTTTTTTGGTTAACCTATAAACCTCGGTAAAACAGAAGTCATGTTTCAGAAGTCACCCAATAAAACCTACTCAGCCCAAAGATCACCGCGCATAGACATCCCTTAAAGCGGTAGATAACTTCACATTATCTGGGAAGCATAGTATCAAATGACGCATTGCTTTAAAGAGAGGTTGATAAGTTTGGGGGACGAACATATTTTTGGCAATCTTTTTTATTTTAGTAAGATGAAAGGTTGTCGGAGTAACAGAGATGCCTCACAATAACGCTTCTTTAATAATACTAACGCGATGTTTTTAAGTCTCTTAGGAAAAAATGCGCGATTTTACTTTGTTACTAGGTACACGTTTTACACTATAACGTAGAGATTTTGCATCACTTATTGATTCTTACTAAAGCCATAATAATAAGGCTTGTCTTCGAGTCTGAAAAATTAATAAGGAAATTCAATATTTCCCGTGGTTGCGCAGCCCCAGCTGTGACCGACATATTTTGCCATATTCAGGGCAAGCATATCCATTGTCCGCAAGTGGTCGATTTAGATTTTTTGTTCTCCGTCTGCGTTTGTCCTCGGCAGCAGATTATCTTTTGGTTTCAAATGTGTATCCCGCGGCCTTCGTGAGTGACCTCGATTACCTTTTAGCTCACCAAAAAAAAAGACTGCCTTTGGCATACGTTCGTCTACCATACGGGATACGTGCCCTACTCAATGCAACTGTCGGACCATAAGAAGTCCCTCTATACTGTCCATACCGGCGTTGGCTAGGACATCGCTGTTTGTAGTGCGGTCCTGCCACCGTATGTCCATGATGGAGCGCAAGCATTTTTGGTGAAAGCACTCAAGAAGTCTTAGTTGTTTTCTGTAAAGTGTCCATGTCTCAGAGCCAAAATGAATATATTAATTGCAGTATTAAATGTCAGAAAGTAACCATTTTATAAGTTATACTGCAAAGACTTTCTTCCAAGCCTATAATAGCCCAAAAGTTTTACACGAAAGAAGCAATGTAAAACGTTAAGACGTGAGCTGTGGTTTTCTATAGGCCTACTGTTGGGGGGACTTTCTATTCTAATCGCCATGTACAATTACATTGAGAACTGACAGAACGAAAAAGCAACTCTTCGGATTGATAGTCTTTACCCGATCGTTCATTTTCGTAATTACAACCATATTCCCAACATGACTTCGGGTATATATCCTTCCTTGACAAATTATTCATCCGAGCGAGGCTCTGTCACCTGATATTATATATTATTATTATAATAAAATGTGTATTTAGTATTGTTCGCAAGGAAGTTACTTTAGTTATTTCAAGTTTATTAGTTAAGATTTAATACGCCTAAAGCGGTTTAGTTGTCTACCAGAGTTAGGTGCTTCGCGTCAACCACCAACAAGTGCTAAATGCTGTATGATATATTTGAATATTATTGGAGATTTTAACGATAAACTAGATAATGCCAAGGATGCTAAATTAAACTTCCATGTTGCCAACTAAATAAAAAGAATTGACCTTTAACCTATAACCCTTTCTCAATATGTGACAGTTGATCTTGGTATTAAATCTCCTATATCACCTTTAGTTAGTTTCCCATTTGTTCATAATTAAGTTTTAAGTCATGTAAAATGTTTGACATGCCTCGGATGTCCCTTCAGAGTTGAAGATAGTGTACTTCCTAGTCCTAACCTCCCGCCGGATGACGGGGGATGGCAGAGGGCTGGTATGAACCCGGGACCATCAAGACGACCAAACAACAGTCAAGCGCGCATACCGTACGACCGAGCAGCCATTTTACCTGGCATTAACTATCCACCGCAGCTTCTATACAATCCCCGTGAGACAATGACTCCTTATGTTCTTCGTGGATCTATTTTATGCATCTTGACATTTGAAATGAGACTAAAACAATACATACGAAGTAATGCTTTTTTTTTTGGTGCCTAAAT
Organism: Biomphalaria glabrata; assembly: GCF_947242115.1. Taxonomy (NCBI): domain Eukaryota; kingdom Metazoa; phylum Mollusca; class Gastropoda; family Planorbidae; genus Biomphalaria; species Biomphalaria glabrata. The sequence continues at coordinate 20,760,369 of NC_074725.1, read as the reverse complement.
AGAGTGTTTATAGTAGTCTTAGATTGCGCACACAAAAAATGTAAATAGCATTAGATTTGACCTCAGAAAAATGTATACGCTTAGATAACGAAACACAGTTTCTACTTGATAAAATGTTTAATAATAAAATGTTTAAATCTAAATTTAGTATTTAAACTATTATTAATAAAAGATGAAAAAAAAAAAATAAACAAAAAGTTTTTGATGATCTATCATTTTGTCGGCACGCTACAGTGAATTATTCTATAAACTTTGACAAAAATCTAGATGAAATAAGCAGAAGAGATATGTTCACAGTATTGAAGTCCAAAAAACGTCCGCGAGTCTGGAAGCACCTGAGGCGCCCTGACAGCACTTCCCCGTGGAGGGGGCTGTCCAGGCCTGAGAGAGCTATAGCACAGTACAGGACGGGCCATTGTCCTGTTGGCTCATATTTGTCACGTCTATGGCCAAACCTTGACTCACGGTGCCCCCCCCCCTCGCTGCGGGGAAGAAGAGGAAACCGCTCCTCATATTCTGTTTGACTGCCCCAGACTTTCTAATCTCCGTCTCGATAGGTCTGGGAAACCAAAAATTCTCGACCTGTATGGTGGTGACATATATGCACTACGCAAGACAGCAGGGTTTCTATGTTTGAAAACATTCAAATATTTTGTTTAATAGCGAGTCTCTAATGACTAGTGATAATTTTGTTTTCACTATCGGAATAGATAAATAAATAATAAGCGAATAAAAATAGCCACGTTGGAGAGGCAATATATTTCTATGTGCATTAATTAGCAATATAATTACAGTTTTGTTTGCTTTCCTTCCGACACAAAAGAAATTCCTCAAGTCAATGTAATGTTTTGTTTTAACAGGCTTATTGATCTCTTTGTCTCTCTCACGTCTAGGGTTGCTAATGAACAATAGTTTGAAAAGAAAATCTGACGACAGTTTCCATAATTATATCACTGATATCAGATAAGCCTTTGTTGTAAGAGTTAATAAATTTTTTGTATAACTAAATTTGTAGCCAAATTTTTTTTTTAGTTTTTTATCTCCTAAACTATTTATTTTTTCTTATAGAAGAAATAATAGTTTCTACTTCAAATAAAAAATGTATTTAATTTTTATTTAGAAAAGTTTTGCAGTATTATACATCTGTAATTAAAACTTTCATTAATTCTGAAAAATCGACCAAATGTAATGTTTTTTTTAAAATAATGTTTTCGTTTCACAATGTGACACAAAAGAAAGGCGAAATCTTATTGTTTATGTTCGTATATCAAGCTGTAATTATACTGTGCGTAAAGAACACTTCTATATAGACTTCACAGTAGAGATTATTTAATGCAGATTTTATCTTTTCAGATTTTCGCGTTTTGATTCACGTAGCCTGGCAGTTTTAACTCTGAAAAAAAAAGGCGACAGAACAAATAATAACATTAGCTGTAAAATTTTTACAGGTGTTGGAAGATAATTTATTTCTTAGTCCAAATCTCCCTCATTGTGACTTGTGACTTGTGGATGGCAGTAGGCAGGATATGAACCCGGGACTATCGAGACCATCCGAACGACGATTCAGTGCGCATACCACACAGGCCCCCGTTGGCAGTAGATGTACAAAATAGATTGTTTTAAATTTTAGGTTAAGAATAGAATCTTTACGTCCTAATGTAACTGTCTTCATTAGTTGTATTTGTTAATTGTTTAAAGTTTGGACCTATCAGTGTATGTGAAATCTTCTTGTATATTGGACAGTAAGTAAAGTAAAGTTCCCCTTTCAGATCTTGTGGTCCATAGTGCAGATGATGTAAAGGTCATATGTTTCTGTGGCCCACAGTGTCATGTGGCCAGAACAACGACCAACTGCCTTTATTCATCCTTAACTAATGTCAGGTACCCATTAGAGCTGGTGGACTCAGAGGCGCCCGAAGATCCCCTAATTAAGAAATCCCCAGTCTTCATCAGGATTCGAACCCCGGTCCCAGGTTCGGAAGCCAAGCGCTTTACCGCTCAGCCACCGCGCCTCCTATATTGGGCAGCTACTTCTTATTAGAACTTTGATAGCAATACAGGATACAGAACAAATATTTAAAAAAAAAAATAAATACTTGGTAGGAATGATAAGAATTAAATATGTTTATAAGTACTAGTGCAACATGGTCTAACTCGACGTCACCAACGACGTCTGCTGCTCATCAAGCAGTCATGAATAACAACGTACTACTGGTCCTAGAGTACTTATCTCCCGCCCTTTCTATAATTCTTGGATCCCTGGGACTTGTGTTCAACTTCATCAACACCAAAGTGTTCCTCAAGCAGGGCGTCAAAGATTGTGTGTCCGTCTGCCTTCTGTCTTTGTCATTTTCAGACAATGGTTCTCTGTTATTTGGTTTGATGGCCGCTGCCTGTTTTTTCTTCTATGCCCTGACAGATATGTCTGGATTGAAATATTTTATTGATCCCATGTCCGTGTGGAGGCTTTTCGTGCAGGGCCAGTTCTGCTTCTACGACTTGTCCACCTACACGACCGCCTTCATCGCCATCGAGAGATGTCTCTGCGTGGTTCTTCCTTTCAACTTCAAGTCAATCTTCAATCTCAGAACATCGCTATTGGTCCTTCTGTGTCTATATACCGGTACATTTCTATTGCACATGTTCTTCTTCGCATTTACCGAGTTCCGAATAATTTACAATCCGAAATTTAACATATCCCAGTCCATTATCTACTTTGGACCCACGAGACTCTTGCTGGAGAAGTATCTACAGGTCTTTAACCACCTATGCCTGTCTTGTGTAGCCATGCTGACGATATTGGTAACTAGTGGGTTGATGATCCATAGACTTCAGAGAGCTAATAAGTTTAGAAGACAGAATGGGCTTAAAACTGTTACGAAAACATTAACGCGAAATCTTCAAGTAATTCATCCGGAAATCTCCGTGCTTTCAGCAAATGTTTCATGCAATAATATTGTCAAGGATAAAAATGTTACAGTGATACTAGACAATGATATTTACCCACCAGGGAGATACAAACGCAAACTAGAAGAGAATGGACTCAACGCGCGACATCTGCGCCTTGTGAAGATGGTCTACACCCTGGCCGTTATATGTTTTCTGTCTGATGCTTTCCGCTTCCTGGCTATGACTACCTTCTACAGTGATCGTGAACTGCGTCCAGGGGGAGCCAGAGCGTCAACGGGCAACATTCTTGGCAACTTTGTTTACCTGGTGCAGATAGTGAACTGTTCAGTCAACATTCTGGTGTATCTGACCTGCAACCAGAGCTACAGACTAGTGTTTTTGTCTTTGTTCAAATCTTAGAATACTGGAAAGTGAAAGTTTTTCCGAGTCCACAGAACTGTTTCTTATGATTAGCAGGTTGTAACGTGGAACAGTTTTTAAGGTAAAATAAAGTATCACTTTAACATCTTGCTATATATATTGCAGATGATGAAAAGCATTCTATTGCCGACGGTTAACGAGGGTGCCATGTGGCCAGCTCAACTATAAACCGCCTTTGCTTTCCCCAACTAACGTCAGGTACTGCATTCAAGTTGCATGGACTCAGGGGCGTCCTAAAAATACCAAAATTAAAAATATCAATCTTCACCTAGATTCTAACCCGGGTCCCATTGGTTAGGAAGACAAGCACTTTACCACTGAGGCACAACGACACGTCTTTAGGGTACAAATCAGTGCGACACATTTTTGATATAACAAGAAAACATCAAATTTACTTTTTAGAAAAACGACAATAACTCCTTAATACATCATAAAAAGACAATAACTCCTTTATACAACATAAAAAGACAATAACTCCTTAATTTATTGAATGTATAACGCCTACATGCAGAAATACCCGAAGATGATTAGTTTGTTTAAGCATGGTATAAGAACAAAGATTTTCTAATTCTCTAGCCAAATTTTAAAAAGCTAGAGTTTTGCCGGTGTGGCCAACGAGCTAATAATTCTTTTCCCGACGATATACATTAATTTTCTAATTTCTAGGAAAATAGTTAGAAAAAGTTTTCGAGAATGTCGTGCACCCATCCTTTCCCCACCGAGAATATTCCACCCTAAAAATGAGGCTTAAAGAGAAACTCCGATGTTTTTTTCAAACTTGACTAAATAAATATGTTACCATTGTTTATAGAAATGCTTAGAAACATTTATATTTGATAAATTAGACAGTGAATTCTTGACATCCCCCGCCCCCCCCCCCAAAAAAAAAAACGGGGTTCTTTGAGATTTGTGTTTTTAGGTTCGGCTTAAGTCACTTTCCCTAACAATACTGAAAGTGAATCTAGATCTAACCAATCGAATCTTTTCATTCTTAGAGTGGCTGTTAGGCTTATTGATGGCCTACTCCAGAGCTATGTTAGTCACTGATACACTAATGTATAGATCAAAAAGCATTAGGTTGACCAATGCGAGAAAAAAAAGTTGCATTTTTCACCCACACCCCTCTCTGTTCCCAAAAAGTAAATAGATCGTAGCGAACTTATTCTAACCAACTGGTCAGTTCAAGGCTAGCCTAGAACCTGAGTAGGCTACGTGTAAATGGCCACGACATGACGAGAAGTGTTGTTGAATGTTGAGTGGTCAGGCGAGAAAATACATACTGACATTGTTAGTCAAGCATATAGATCTATTTTTAACACGTATTTTTTTTCTTTGCTTACAAGATCTAGATCTAACTGCATAGACTAAGATCTATTTCTTTTACAAGAATGTAAACTTTACTGTACTTTTCCGTTATACAGTAAGTCAGTAAACGTCTTTTAAAAAATGAAGGTAGAAAATTTTTTCGAAGATTTTGATCAAAGAGGAAGAATAAACGTAGATATATACATTCTTTTTGATTGTGCATAGGTATGTGGTGTCAAAACGTATAATAGATATAATCATACCAGTCGGAGCTGCTACGATCTAAGGTCTACAGCTATAAGCATTTAGATCTCAAAGCTTTATAATAACTAACTCTTGTGGAAAAAAAGTATTTTCATCCACACTCCTCCCTGCAGAAAAAGTAAGCCTAAATAGGCTGGGAGTCCGACTTATAGTAACAACCTGGTCACATATATGTAGGCTAAACATTTGGGGCTATTCTGACGTCACATAGAAACCCAGTAAAAATCTGACAGTGCGCAGACAAATTGCGTCAGATGAAAACATCAAATACTAAACTATTATTGTAAATAAAATGAAAAAAAAAATATTCCTAGACTATATGATATCAAAAATGTTAACATCATCTGAGTTTCCTTTTAAATAGAGTTACAGGTAAAAAGAAAAAAAAAACGAATTAATCATTTTAAGATAGTATGCATAATACTATATTATTTATATTATGAAATCTGCTAAAATAACTCTTAAGTACATAAAAAGTAAACAGCAAACAATTTTAATACAAGAATGATATTACACATCTTTTTCTTGATACAAATGTGGTTAAAAACATAGTGAAATTTGTCGTAAAACAATCAAGGCGAAACATCTCTTAGAAAGTTTTGTTATTGGTCTAATTTTTAAAAATAATTTTAAACCAATACGAAATGAGGCAGATTCAAATGTCAGAAGGTATAAGAAAACTCGTTTGGCTATGGTTAAAATTCTGTATTATATTAAATAAAGCTTTTATTTTAATATTTCAGCAAAATGTGCTCACAATTACGATACTTTAGTTCTGATTATCCGTTTATTTAGACTACATTTTGCAAAATTTGAGAAGAATTAGCATGCAATGTTTTGAAACTCTGACTATCGTTTTCAAGAAAGTCTATCGAAGGTGAACGCTCTTAAACATGCACGTACAATATCCGATATTATTATAACATCTTGAGCTTCTAGTTATTCTTTGCCTGTGACGGAATTTATTTTCGTTTTTACAAAGCTTCTATTAACTCACTCTGTCTGTCTGTCTGTCTGGTAAAACGTTTGAACACGTTATTTCTCGCACACACATTCTGGGATCAAGTTGAAATTTTGCACAATCATTTCTTTTACCTGATAAAACAAGAATCAATAAAAAAAAATCAATTAGTTAATTAACTATTTGGGAATTAATTGTTTTGTTTAGTATCTCAAACAAGAAAAAGAAATTGTACTTGATTGATGTGGCGATATAATTTGAATTAGTCCTCTTTATAATTTCTAAAGAGAAAAATTTGAAACTAACAATAGATAACTATGAAACCTTCTACTTTTCTAAGCACTTCCTTTGCACAATTGTGGGGTTTTATTACCAGAGGAGGTTTGATGAGGCTTTAGCCCTATAGTTTAAGTCAGGTCATTAGTTTTTATTTTGTTTTACAAATGCATTTCAAAAGCGATCACAGAAATATTTACACAGATACTCTCTTCTTTCGCCTCACACCCCTTTCCAACTGGTCCAGACAAGTGATTCAATCATTGCATAGTGAAAACGCTAAAAGCATGAAGTTGCGCTAAACAAAAACAATATTTATAATCTCACAGATTCCATTCAAGATTTGCTATTAAATTGGTGATAAAACAGCTTTGGGGATGGTTTCTTTATATAGTAAAAAAAATCTACCGGAAGTAACTTTACCCTGCAACCAAGGACGCATCGGGGAAAAATATAGGCTTAGTGCGCATTGTGGGCAGTCCCTTTAAATATAGTCTATGGTCTAGATATATTACAAATTTAATTTAATGACTGATCCACACTATTTTAATACAATTAAGCTTAATTTAAGTTTTTTTTTCTTTAAATAAGTATTATTTTTTTTTACATTTTTCTTGTTAGCAAACCAAAATGCATTGAAGTCTGCATGAAAAACATTCTCTTAACAATAATCTTGTTAGATATATTTAGGGCTCTAAAAATGTTTAAGCGGTTAAATATTGCTAAACCTTTTTTGATGCTTCACTATAAGATACTGATTTTTCGTTTTTTGTTTTTGAGTATCGATAAAATCCAGGAATATAAAAATAACAGAAAAGTTTTGCATTGACTTGTAAATGTTAGATGTTCATCAGAAAAAAAAAGGTATGTCAGCGGGGTGTGGAAGCGCGTTGGCTGAGTGGTAAAGCGCTTGGCTTCATAATCGAAGAGTCTTGGGTTCGAATTCCTTGCGAAGACTGGGGGCTTTTTTTTTTATTTCGGGATCTTTTGGGCGCCTCTGAGTCCAGCCCGCTTTAATAGCTACCTACGATAGTTTGGGAAAAGAAAAAGCCGTTGGTCGTTGTTTTGACCACATGACCGCTTGTTCACAAAAATAGATGACCTTTACATAATAATCCGCCCCATTAATCGCAAATTCTGGGGAGCAAGCAGGAGATGGCTGGGGAAGGGTTCGAAACCTGGACCATTTAAGTAGCCTGGAGTCCATAGCACACAGTCAGGAAGGCAGACTATGACATAGGCTTCTTTAACATCGTTTGTCTGAGACTTTTTAAAAATATATTTTTAGTAGTTTACAGATTACCTTTTTTAAAAAGATATATTAATGTTGAAGAATTACCTCGTCACCATTGATTCAGTGTTATATATAAATAGAATGAGACAAAATGTTTTTTTTCGTAATAGACGTGATGAGCAAGAGATGAACGCTACAGTCTGGAGTCTAGAATGAAAACTGAATGCGCAGAGTTATCTTTCCTTTAGCTTTAGAGAAGATTCATTTCATAAATTGTTTTTCGCAGTGCAAACGAATTCACAAGAAGATGAAAAAGATTTCTGTTTATTCGAATGAAGTTTGTATTTTATACAATACAAAAACATCGCCTCCACAAGAAAGGGGCCTCCACAAAAAGAGATAAAAATATATATCAGAATTTCGACGGGTTGAAACCTGTTTTGTTGGGGTTTTTTAACATTTTTTTTTATTTTTTACGCTTTGCAAAAATGTCGTGGTTAAGAAGTGTACGCTTGTAGCATGCTTGGAATATGTAAATACAGCTCTGAATTTACGACAGCACTTCTACTAAGTGCCTTACGCTCCACAAACTCAAAAATGTACACTTTTTTAAAACTAAAATATACATATTAAATATTTTGTGAAAGAAATGTGAGATTAAATTTACAAGAATTCTATTTCATTTTTCTAAACTATTGCCTGCTTTTAGATATAAGTATTTTCTTTTAGAAGTGCATCTTTATTCAAGCTTTCGAAAAAATGTAGGGGGCCTCAACAAAATCCTGACCCGAGGCCTACAAATACTAAGTGGCGTAGCAAAAGATTTGGGGCCCGGGGGGGGGGGGGACTTGGCCTCTTTAGTGGCCCCTGTATTTTGACATTCTACATCATAACATGGCGTAATATCTAATATTTCATGTAAAAAAATTCGAACACTCATTTTGGGCCCCCCTCAAGTAAAGGCCCGGAAGGCTTTTCAGATTCTCCCCCATCCCCCCACCATAGCTACGCCACTGCATATACTTAAATTCGGCTCTGCTTTGCGTAGTAAAAACATTGTATTTACAAGTTAGTTATTGCTTTCGATAAAACCGTACGTTAAGACAAAACTTAGGCATATAGCCCTAGTAGTTTTGTTTACAGAAGAAGCAATTTTACAAGCGTATTATATTAAGAACAATCTGACAAGACACTAATCTCGATATCATCTCCAAAGATTTTCCTAGAAATTAAAGAGTTGATGTATATCGTTGGGAGAAGAATTACTAGCTCGTTGACCACACTGGACAAACTTCAGCTTGAACGTTCGAAATTTTTAAAGTATGAAAATAAAAAAAATTAAATTTGGCTAGTGAACGAGAAAATGTTTCTTAAATGGACTATACGAAGAGTTTCATAAATTAATGTTCAGAAACATTTATGCGCAATGTCTTTCTACTTTAGATTCGTAGTAATAGCATTACAATATTATACAGATTTAGTTGATCTATACATTCGCTAAACCAAATTTTTTTTCTTTTTGTCCTAGATGTTTAGATATAAAAAGCTAGCCAATGGAAACATATTCATGGAGATACAAATTTGTTTAAGTAAAAGGATCCATAAATATATCTGCACATAAATAACTAAGAGTGAAGCTCAAAGAGGAGAGATATTTTTTGTGTAAATAATGAGCTTCGTCCGAAGAATGTCTCCAAGTCAATGAAATGTCTACTTCTCACTTCTGTTCACTGTGCCCCCTTTAAAGGATTGATCATTGAAAACACGTTTTTTTATTCAAAGGAAAATTAACAATTATTGAGGGTCTCTGAGTTACAGATGTCACGTGAGCAGCCTCGATCTCAACATCACAGTCTAGAGGGAAGTTGTCAAGCAACGCGACGTCTTTGTTTCCAGACTATGAATTCAAGATGCAGTACTGATCAAGCAGTTAAAATATATTCCATTGCTTTCAGTACCGTCCTATGATAAGACATTAGTTATAAGTAATCTTGTGTGTTTAAACCAGAATGAAAGATCGAATTCCATTGTATGATAATGTAGCTTCAGTAAACAACAGAGTTTAATTAGGACATGTTCTCTTTTTGCCGGACCATTTTTAACGTAGACCCATATATACATTTTCAGATGTACAACTGCTAAGTCTATATTCAGTTGTCGTGAATGAACGACCCCTAAAACAAAGGATTCACTTCAGCTAATGTACCGTAGACCCTTATATAAAGGTTCAGATGTACAACTCCTTCATCTTTACTCAGACGTCTTGTATGAACGACCCCTAAAACAAGGAATTCACTTCAGCTAATGTACCGTCAACATTGGAGTACTATACTGAGTCACCTTCACCTTGGTCAACCCTCTATTTATTTTCGTCAATAGTATTAGTCCTTGTCACCCACTGGTCAGGTCAAGGTCGATCATGTGACGTACCATTGAAAACACAAGATTAGAAGAATGTTTCCAGCCACTCTGTCAACACTTGGTGATTGGAACACTGAAGTTTAGCCAGTTCTTACCAATCGTTTACTTGTTGTTGTTGTTTGTAAGTTCCGGCTTACATTCTGTAAGACGTTAAGCAATGAATACAGGCAAGTAGAGAAAAAAGACGAGAAAACGAACCGGCGAAGCACTGGGGCGATATAAGGGAACCTAAACAAAAACGTAAGAAACTAAACAAAAAAAAGTCGAAGATTGTCATCTAGTTTAAAACTAGACAAACTAAACAATGTCAAGAAAAAAGACGAAGATTGTCATCTAGTTTAAAACTAGACAAACTAAACAATGTCGAGAAAAAAGTCGAAGATTGTCATCTAGTTTAAAACTAGACAAACTAAACAATGTCAAGAAAAACGCCAAATTGAAAGATCACTGTTAGCAACCTAATAGTTCAAAAGTAGCAGTTGATCTTCAAATAAACTTTTCAAGCTAAATTACTGTTTCCTTTTAAAATACGGCTGTAGTTGCGCCAGCGTCATAAACCGAACAGCGAACCTTTATTACCCCTCTCTATATTCATAGTATTTGGTGTTTTTGACAGATGAGTTCAGAATTTGGATTTTGTACTGCCTAAAATAGTTCAAAGTGAACACAAATTTTCCTAAACTTTTCTTTTTAGATTACACGAAGATAAGATTTATATATATATCTTTTATAGTTATCCGTCGAAGACGAGACTCTCTGACTACTTTTGCAATGATTATTTGCTTGTTTGATGATCACAACAAATGTGTACAAGAGCGCCACCTACTGGGGTGTGTATGATCTGTGGTGTAACTAAGACACAAGCGTGCTGAGGCTGATTTAATTACAAGCGAAATATTTGAACCTTGATGAAATTGTTGAACATTGATCTGTTTGATTGGCCAATTAACTACTCACAGGTGACAATGACGCTACATCAAATCAAATATTTTGAAAGCTAAAAACAATATTACGCTAATCCAATTACGACAGTGACATAACCCAATTATATCTTGACGAGGCAAACAGTCGTCAATGAAACTGAAAAAGATCTTTGTATTTATGTTTATTTTGTTTGTTTGATCTCACAAAGCTAACATTATTTTTTTTTTACCAGGACTTAGTTTTTGTGGGGGGTTTTTTGTTGATAAGCATTTCCTCAAATTAAAAAAAACAAATATTCAAGGATGTGTAAATGTTTATTTGATATGGTAAATCATAAATGAAACAAAGTGAGGATAAAAATCACCTGTAATTTCCCTTTGTTCACTGTTCAGTCATGACAATATCTTCTTGCTAAACAACTCTCGGGGGTGACTACTACTAAGAAACTACCAAAGAAAGATGGCAAACATTGTGGAAGACATAAATGTATCGAGTCTGATTCAGGCCAATTCTACTTTAGTCTACACATATGAAGTGACTCAGTCCAACTATAACACTGGTGTACTGCAAATTCTGGAATATTTATCGCCTTCTATTTCTATCGTCATAGGGACAGCTGGCCTCGTCTTCAATGTCGTTAACACTAAAGTCTTTCTGAAGCAAGGGGTCAAGGACTGCGTCACCATCTGTCTTATCTCTTTGTCCCTTACGGACAATGGCTCTCTTTTATGCGGACTTCTAGCCGCTTCTAGTCGTATATTCAGGGCCGTAGCAGAGTCGGAAGAGTTTAAAATTTTTCTAGACCCCATGTCGTTGTGGTTGGTCTTGGTGCAAGCTCAGTTCTGCTTTTACGACATGTCAACCTACACGACAGTTTTCATAGGTATCGAGAGATGTCTCTGCGTCCTGCTGCCTTTTAAATTCAAGTCGATCTTCACTGTAAGAAACTCACTCTTCATCATTCTCTCCCTTTATGTCTGCACATTCATGCTGCACTTGCTTCTTTTTGTCTACACTGAGTTCCGAACAGTCTACAATCCTAGATTGAACATTACTCAAGCTTTTATCTATTACGGTCCAGTGCGGTCCATACTGGAAAGGTACATCCAGTTTATCAACCACCTCCTTGTACCATGTGTGTCCCTCTTGATAATATTGATAACAACTGTCGCCATGATCCACGGACTTCACAAATCTAATCACTTCAGAAACAAGAACGCTGCTCAGACTTCGGAAACTAAACCAAGTCAGCCCGAAGACTTCGAAAGAGAAGTTTCATACTTTTCGGAAAATCCCAAAGCTAGGGACAGAAAGTCCCTTACAATTAAGCTAACAAATGCTCAAAGAGCGATGCGTGACAGACCTAAGAAATATTATTCGGAAATCAGCGTGCGAACGATACGCGTAGCGAAAATGGTCTACACTCTGGCCATCATGTGTTTTGTTTGCAATTCTTTTCGATTCGCTGTGATGACCTGCTTCTACGTTGACCCGGAAATGAATGCTAGGAAAACGAAAGCAGTAGCTTTTAACATCGTCAGCGGCCTTGCCTTTCTGGTGCAGACTTTAAACTGCTCGGTCAACATTCTTGTGTATCTGGCGTGTAACCATAGCTACAGGCAGATTTTTTTGTCTTTGTTTGGATTTCAATGTCAACCTAAGCCTTAGATAGACAAGACTTCTAGCTTGTAGAAGACAAGAGCTCATACAGTTGAAACCAAAGAAGTGCTTACTTGTATTGCTCTTAGAGAACATTTGACATGGAATTTTAAGAACAGTCGCCTCTAATGGGGAATATTAGACATGGGGGGGGGGGGCATATCCATAAATAGCAAGCTTTTTGGTGTATCCGGCGTGCAGAAAACGGAAGCATGTTTAATAAACCGTATAATAAAGTCCTTGCACTTTTCTGCGATGTAGAATCAAGTTCCTAAACGTTTTCACTTCTAGAAATAGTAAATAAAATGTTTCTTGTTTCGTTGGTATTTCTGACTTTGCAAATGACGTCCTTGACATTGTTTCTTCATATAGCTTTCATTTCTCCTTCGTTCTTAATCTATATATATAATTCTCTTCTTCCCTAAACAGGTCAAACAAGAAGTAAAGGAAAGATCACTCTCTTATTTCTGCGGATAGTCACCCCAGGAAAAAAAAAACAAGAGGGGTGGGGGGGGGGGAACACGTTTTCACAGCTCGCTACGGATGGCTGCGCGCTGGACTGTCAAACCCTGCCCGCTCCCATCCCATGCTGGAGGTTTGGACTAGGAAGTAAACTATCGTTAACTCAGAAGGAACATCCGAAACATGTAAAACATTTTACAAACACTAAATAGCAGGGCCGGACTTAAGCATTGTGGGGCCCTATTCGAAACGGATTTCGCGGGGCCAAGTTTGGGTAGGGAAGCGGACAATAAGCCAAATTTAAGAGTTTGTATTAGAAAATAAATTCGTCTATGCATTTTATTAATTCCTTACTACGTACAGAATTACTTTAAGAGCCTTGCGTATAGCAAAGTCAAACAATATATTATAATAATTCTGTTTCCCACATAGATCCCGCTCAATAGCAAGAATTACCAAATGTTTCAATCTATCTTTGAGAATTGTTGACCTCAAGTAATTCTTCATTAGTTTGAGGCGCGAGAAGCTTCTTTCACCTGATTACACAATTACGGCTAATGCATAATGCCGTTTGTATTAATAGCGCGTAGGATTGACGTTTTCCATATTGAATGACACACCAAAATGACAATTTTTTTCTATGTATTTTTGTATATTTTAAGGACTTTTTCGTATATTTTGCAATTTCGGTAGATTTCCAGGAGCTCCTGGTAAATCGACAGGAGTGCGCGGGAAATCAGTTTTAAGTTATAAAATGGTTTAATTTAACAATTTATACACCTTGAATTAGCGCGGGTTCCATGAAAGTGCGGATACTTCGATCACATAGGTTGCAGTGGCCTAAGACCGGCCATGCAAAATAGCGGCGTATGCTATGCCGCCGGTCGACTAGTGTAATATAAAAAGCGGATTTCTATGATTAACTTTTGGTGTAAGAATCTCCAACATGTTAAATGATTTCATTGTGGTAATCAGATACTCATTAATCATTATAGGCATATTATAGATGTTCTGTTAGTTCATTTTAACATGTCAAAAAATATTTGAAAGTAATTCATTACACTTAAAAAGAAGCTCGTTCGTTAGTTCATACTTTATGTATTTTGAAGATAGCATAATAGATCTACCAAAGTCTCAGATGCTGTATTCTCAAAATCGCTTAATAAAAATAGAAACATAGGAATGAGGGTTCTCAGTTGAAAGATATATACCACATAAAAGTGAACCAAATCAAGAAAGCTTAAAAGGCTGCAACTTCAGGCAGTCAGGTTCCTGTATAATCCAAAAGCTATTTATTTGAAATGCATTTAGTGGGTTTCTTTAAAATCGCTAAAATATCATCTCATTAAGTTTTTGGGTAATTAAGTCATTGAAAATATATTATTTATGATAGCTAAGGACAATTTTTGTTTATTGTAATTAAAGTTTAAGTCTACAAAATTAATTTATGCCTCGGCATTCCTTGAAGGAACTCTTGAGAGTGTCTTTGTAACGCTTGTATTGACCTCCCTAGGAACTCTTGAGAGTGTCTTTGTAACGCTTGTATTGACCTCCCTGAGAGCGCTTTCCTGCACACAACTCCCCGTACAGAAGTCGCTTGGGAAGGCGTTTGTCTGGCATGCGGACTACATGTCCCCCCTCCCCCATTGAATTGGGACCCTTTTACTGTCGCAATGATACTGTGCATGTTGGACAGCTTTAAGATTTCTGTGTCTGGTATGTGGTCGGACCAACGAACCTAATGTATACTCTTTAGACAGCGTAGGTGGAAGGAGTTTAGCTTTTTGGTGTGGCGGGAATATATTAAAGTTAAGAATATGTTAAGTTCTGGGTGTGAGGGTTAGGAGAAATGATGCTCCAATTTACGAGCTGGTCCAATTCAACGTCATAGATGCTAGAGTTAGCTGGCCAAACGAATGTATTGGGAGGCGTTCAACTTTATATCATTATATTGTTGAAAGTAAGAATAATGGCTCCATGGCAAAAATGAACAATATATATAGCCTGGGGACAAATAAACGTCCGAAGCCTGTGGGTAATGCCAGTTTCAGGTAAGTGAATTGATTTTAGGTTCCAAATGTATTCACAGACTTTGTAAAAGGATGTTTGATAATTGAGAGTTTTGTTGTTAATGAGTAGCGCAGTAACGATGTACCAATCTGAACAATGCTACCATTTGGTTATTTACATATTCTGTTTGTCCGTTGTTTCTTGGTGGGTAAACATAAGAAACCGATGTTAGATTTAATTGTTAAGTTATGCACAAAATCTGCCGCTCCAGAATTGGCTTGATTAGCCGCACCAGATTCTTCCCCGTCTCAAGACGAAACCAAAACCGGTGACTCATCTGGGCTCATCCATTGTCTTCCTAGACAGAAGGAGCCAAATATATGCGCAATTGAGCGGAAAGAAACGTAACGTATCGTTTTACTAAACGAATCAAATGTTCAAACTTATTAAAGACTTAAGTTTTTTTTTCAGGGTTTTGGTTTTGGTCAAAATATTGAATAAACAAAAGCTTTTAGTAAAAAAAACTTTGGGATATAACCCTTTTTGTTTGTTTTTTTCCAATTCTTTTTACTCGGTAACTCTTAGGTTTAAAATAAATAGTGTAGGTTTTTTTTTTAAAGAACAAAAGAAAAACAAATTCGACAGGAAGAATTAAATAAAAATACCTCTTGGGATTTGAGCTACAGACAGACGGATCATTAAGTTAAACTCCGTAAAGCTAGACGTGTAAATTACTTGTAAATTAGCTGCCAAAGGTCTCAGGTCAATTTCGCTGTGCGCACCAAGAAAGTGGATTGTAATGGACTAGACCAGTGTTTCCAAACCTATTCCTTAATGGAACACTTTGTACATCGTGGGTATTTATCGGAACACTTCGTCGATTCTGGGTATTTATCGGAACACTTCGCACATTCTGGGTATTTATCGGAACAGTTTGCTTTTTTTTTGAGAGATTAATTCACCTGGTGACCTACTAGTTAATTATTCCAGTAGTTCGTGGAACACTCATTCAGGCCTCACGGAACACTAGGGTTCCATGGGATACAATTGGGGAAACGCTGGACTAGACAGACACTCTCTGTTAGATCAATACACCGTTTTTTAAAGTTTTAAAATGTGTGCCTGTATGTGCGAGTGTGTGCAGAAGGTGATTTTTTTTTTGGGGGGGAGGGGGAGAATCACTGTTATAGTTCAGAGGTATATTGTTATATTTTTTATTTAAATTAGATTTAGGTAATACATCTTGCTCTTCTTTTTTATCTAGATTTTTTTATCAGCAATTTATTATTTATAGATGTAGGGAGGTATGTGTTTTGTATGTTTGATTGGCTTGCTAATGATTGAGGAATATAGTACATTTTTAAATCAGACACAGATTTATGTATTTAATTGTATTACTAAAAAAAAGAAAAGCTCAATTTTATCACAGCATTTAGTATTATTTATTTTATTTTAATCCTTTTTATTTTCGTTTTCAAAGTTCAAATTTACCCCCAAAACCCCTTTTCTTTGACCACATTAGCGACCAAGTTGTCATGTTCCTTGGCTTATCTCCCCTTCTTGGTACGAATGTCAAACCACATTTGCTACTCACCAGTTTGCCATCTGGGCAAGTTTCCATTATTCTAGTCTAGTGTCAAGTCTGTCAAATGTGTTGACTTTATCACTAGCGCGTGACGATCAAAGCTCCTTTCATCTTGCGAGGCAGCCAGACTGTCCGCTCCGCTTTGAATAGACCTTGAGCGCAAGTCACGCTTGACCTCTAGCCAGGTGTTCTTAATACCTCATTGGCAATTAAGAGGGAACCGCTAATTTTGACCGGATGTCACATTATCTATCTTGCCCTATCACGTGATCTATCACATGCTGTCCTTCCCAATCCCTATATCCGGCCAAGTGTTATATAAGGCTCAAACTTGTCCAATCCAGTTTAGAGCGTTGTGGGGGTTCACTTACAGACTCCATTCAGTGTGCTCTCCCTTACTCTCTTGTTATATTCACTTGGACCTTGTGTCTGATTGCGGCTGGAGACGCCGACTGATTCCTGCCTGTCAAAGAATCCCCACACTTTCTGTTTTGTGTGAAATTCATGCCTATTGCTGAATCCCTATATTTTCTGTTTAGCGGAATTATGGTCTGCTACTGGACCCGAATCCTTTTTTCGTCCCAGCTACTACATGTGGATTTCTGTTAGCCCTCCTGGCTCAATGTGACGACTTCCGGAACTCCTGTTCCTGTGTGAACCCATCCTTTACTCCGTGGCTGGAGGAAGGAACCTTGGCATAAGCGAACACTGAGTACTAAGTTCTTACACCTGAAGTCAATTCTCATCACCTGCAGCCTGCCTCATCATCGTTGATTTTGCCCCACTTCCACGGTGTCACTCCCACTTTGATGGCACATATAATTACTAATTCAACTTCAGTATTTCGGCTGGTGCTGGTACCTCCTAAGCTGATGCTCAGGCTAGCAGACTAAAACAGTCTACAGCACCAAGGCAGAGGGATAAGCTTCTAAGACAACGACCAAACATAGGAACTTAAGAGCTAAGTCGTAAAGCAATAGGGCATTTACACATTTATACAGTCAGCAGTCAATAGGAGGATTGAATCATCTCATTTATCTATACTTACTTTATAGGTTACTTGAGGATGTATGATAGTCCTCACTTTTGTAATCCTTTCCCCCTTTTAATTACATGAAACAATTGTATCTTGTTAACTAAAGAGATTCTTGTCTCTATTGTATGCTACCTTAGTGTTCTGTTTCCGACCTGTAACGCACGCTAGTCTATGGTGGCGTTAGAAACCTTTAGACCTAACGTCACCAAAACTTTTTTAAAATAATGAATTGATTTTAATTAACATCCCCCCCTCCCAAGCATCTCAACCAGGAATGCTAGAATTCTTGCTAGGACTGCGCGCCAATGCAGTTATTCTTTTCTACTTTGTTCTAGCATCAAGTTATCCATTGCCCTACAATTGGATATTATCAGATCCTTATCCAACCAGGCTGACACATACTTTAAAAAAAAAGTATGGATGGCTGTCTGGCCCTGCGGTATTTGCGCTGGACTGTCTCAAGGGTCCGAGGTTCATACTCCGCTCGCAGTCCTCCCCCGTCGTCCTGCGGGAGATTTGAGGTAGGAAGTATATTAACTTCAGCTCTGAAACATTTAAAACGTTTTACAAACATTTTAAGGTAATTTATAGAAACCTCGTGCCTCTGAATTTTTTTGCCAAGATGTTTCCGGTTGCAGCAGGTTTCGTTTGCTCATTGGCCTCCGGGAGGTTTAGTGCCAAACAACTTACTAGGAAATTAAATAAAAGACAGTCTTTGGTATAAGTAATAAGAACAAAGTGTGCAATAGGAACTACAGTGGTTTATTGACTCTCGCAGATCCGAATTTCTCATGAAAAAAATACATGTATCTGCACGGTAGCCGATTAAGGAAATACTGTATGTTACATAACAGTGCTGTATGACTATTTATTTACAAAATAAACAATTTTGATTGGTTGCTTTCGGCTACCTGTGTTTTTTTTAATGCCATGGTGAACTGTTAAACAGTGAAAGCCGCTTAGATGCTGTCTTAACCAAAACTGAACGGTATTTCAAAACCAAAAATGTCATGTTAAAAGCTAACACGGTGATTGATATCATATAGATGCCAGGAAATATTAGCAACAAGTCCTAGTTGATGAGGACTGGTCTCTGGTTTTCGAACCTAACGATGACAAAAGAACCTTCTACCGCAGGGCCCCCTTAGGAGCGGGGCCTGCGGCAATTGCCCCACTTGCCACCCCCTAAGGCCGCTACTGCATAGACATGGCTTTTTAGAAGACGACTTTTTGGTGACCAGACATTTAAGATGATTTGACTTCAATTAGTTATCAAGGTTGTATGGGTTAAACAGACACTCACTTCCAAAATTATTGAGAGAAAGAAGAGAGAGCAAAAGGGGGAGAGAAGGTAGAAGATCGGATAGAGGGGGGAGGGAAAGGAAACAGAGTGAAAGAGGAGGAGAGAGAGATGGAGAGAAAGAAGGAGCGAGAAAAATAAAGCAGAGAGGGACTACGTGGCAAAATGATAGAGGGGCAGGAAAACATAATAAAGAAAAAAAAAACAGAGAGACGGGAGAAAAAAGAGAAAGTTTCATGTTCGCAGTGTATCATTTCAACCTGACTTCTCATAGTTTGCACTATGTTGGTCTATTCCTGAAAGTGTTACATAAAACGCAAGGTCATTATGATACTCTATTACTGGAATGAAAGAATGTCTAGGTTAGACATTCGTGATATTCTAATGGGTATTTAATTGTGATATAACTCAAGTCATAATTAACTAGGTATAAACAATATAATAATAAAGAAAAAATAATTCTGATTTACTTTCTAAATTTGTTACTTTAAAAAATTTCAGGCTTCGATGTAAATGTTATATTAATATGACAGACCCTGCGTGAAACAAAACATTGTTACATGTTACTCTATTTCCTGTGGTAACTTTAGTCGTTGTTATGATAATAATACACTTGACTCATACTGCTCATACTGCGCTTCAATTATGGAAAACAATAATTATAATATATGTCATCATCATCATGTAATATAAATCAATGTCAAGGCCAAGTTCTAGGAATAATACAAATGAACTCAGCGTCATTCTCTTCTGAAACATCTTTTCTTTGGCATTTATTCAAAAATAAAAAAATCTTAGTTTTAAAACAATGAAAAAAAGATCATTAACTTTTTAAGTTGGTCTAGCATTAATTTATCATTTGCAAGAATAATTTATCCCTGATTTTTTTTTAAAATAAATGAATTGAGATTAATTTAATAAGGCTCAAACCAAATTTCTCTCTGATTTCATTTTCAGTAGAACACAGCTGGACCAAGTTTTTAGGGTAGATCATTTATACATAGTTATAAGGGGAGATCATCGGGGTTCAATTTATAAGAGGTACAACACGGTTTGAATATTTTCTTCATATTCCTTGTGTTCGTTCATTTTCATCGGCCCAAGAACATTTTGAGATGTATTTCAACTATTTAGTCAAATGCTTTCGAGGATAAGGGAGATTGATAGAGAAACTAGTACTACTAATATCTCAAACGCTCCGACAACAAACAAGTCAGTTACCTCGGCTGTTTACCAAGGCGTCTCGAATAACAACGTGAAGTTATGGCTGGTGTTTTGGTAATATATGTAAATTCTTTATATCCTCTCGGGAGCACTTGGTTTGATATTCAATGTCATTAACGCTAAACTGTTTGCCAAGCAAGGGGTCAATGAGTGTGAGTTTGCCTTCTGTCTCTATCCCTGACGGACAACGGTTCTCTCTCTCTTTCGGGTGCCACCTTTTTAACTCTGTGTCACTTTCAAGATGGTATTTGCTAGCCCATAGTCACTTCTGTTTCTATTACTTATCCGCGTACACCACCACATTCCTATGCGTGTTGCTGTCTTTTAAATTCAAGACTGTGTTTATAGTGTTTATTAACTCACCCCATCCATGTACTACGTCCGTCATCCTAACACCATAATATTCTATATTTATATTTTGTTTAGTTTTAAACAAGTAACATAGAGAATGTTTAAATAAAATAGAATAAACATTTTCTCTTTTGACGCTGACCACTATTATATATGTGATGACTTCACTTTTAATAACTCATGAATGAGAAGTTCAGAAATATGGGGATTTTTAAACCTCAACTTCATTTCCTCTCCCACGCTCTTGTTGGTTTGGTTTCTTTCATGTATAAATTTACTCATAGTATAAAAACTCCAATTTAATTAATAGATCCCGATTTGGAAACACTAAAAAAAAACAGTCTAGACTAGAATTCTGGATCTAGTTTGAGAAATAGTGTGTGCCTGTGTGTAGTCGCTGAATGAACTTTTTATGTTCTGTCTGTTGTATTTATGTGTATGTTTCTGTTGTGTTCTTTATATGAGAAAAGAGTCCTTGTAATCACAACACATTTCCAAAAGGATCAATAAAGCAGTCTTAGTCTTAGTCTTATATTGTGAATAAATAAATTGTATAAGTATTACTGCAACGACTGGACCCCATGATGACCTGCTAACTGTCGTAAAAAAACGCAAGCTTAAAATCTATGGCCATATTACAAGGTCTTCAGGGCTCGCAAAGACCTTCCTTCAGGGAACAGTACCAGGAAAAAGAAGAAGAGGCAGACAGAGAAAGCGATGGGAGGACAACATAAAAAAATGGACGGGCCTGCCATTGAAAGGATTCTAACTAAGGCAAAAGACAGAGAGAAATGGAGAAAGATGGTGCCCTAACGGTGCAATAGACTAAGGGCTAGGTAAAGGTAAGGTAAGTGGATAAGTATTATTATTTGTCACAAATTCATTCTAACAGTCCAGTGAATGATTTCTTCCTCAGACGATGCGCCAAACTGCTTGTTGACGTCTATTTCTTTATTTAACTCTACTCGTGTGGGAGGTACCAGTGAGGCGTGTTGAAAAAAAAGACAAAAAAATTAATATTAAAACTATAACATTATGAAAAATAAAGAACAAACCAGAGTTTTCACTCTAATTTTGCTAGCATTTTTGTTTCTCTAAGATGTTCTATAAACTGTCACATTTCTAAGGGAGGAGCAAGCATTACTTGTTAAATTTCTACTTAGAAGAAGTTAATAGATTTGAAGGTGTAAAAAATTTGCAAAATTTATATTTGACTATTCAGAATCTAGAGGGGTGCATGAACATTGTTGGCCATCAATTCACGATAAGTCTAGGCTAGTATACTACAACATAAATTTTTTTTAAAGCTGTACCTCAGCGGAGGCACTACTTGTTCACTCGCTACTTAAAAGATAATTTATTTGAAAGTGCAAAAAATTGTCTAGAATTTGGCTACTCAGAATCCAGGGTGTGCAATTGCACTACCTTGCACCCCTCCTACTGGCGCCCATGTTATACGGTCAGGGTCTGCGGAACTTACAAGTTACCAAGATAGGGCCAATAATTTATCAAAGATAGACAATACAACTTTTTAGTATAAGGCCAACATCTTATCAAGCTAGGGCTTACAACGTATCACTGTAAAAACAAAATAACAGAGAACAAACTGTCTCCATCACTATCATACAGCTATCTACAGATACTTAGCATATCTCAATTGTATGTAAGTATCATAAGGCTAAACATCTAAGCACACATCTCTAAACATCACATTTCTAAACATCACATCTCTAAACATCCCATCTCTAAACATCACATCTCTAAGTATTACATCTCTAAACATCATATCTCTAAGCTCACGTCTCCTATAGAGACCTCCCGAGAAAGAGTACACTTATTAAAATACTCAAGAATTTTATTATTTTTAAATGAAAATTTTAACAATCATTAGTGAGAATTTTTTTTATTTTTGTTTCTAAATAACATTGCTGTTGTAACGCCTTTCTTGGGATATACTGACATCCATAATCTACTCTTCTCAATACGGAAGGAAAACTCACTCTAAAAAAACACTCTATTATAAAGCGTAACAAGTAATTTGAATTCCTTTCTATAAAAAACTACACAATCCAGAAGAAACCCCCCAGGATAAGATGTTAGAAGTTTCATCTTGGGAATTATGCAGTTCTTCGATTGATCAGTAACACTTCATCCGAGAGCCCCTGGTTTGTGAGATCAAGTAGAATGATTCTTACATTCGTTTGAGCTGATTAACTCTTTTAGTTTTAGCTTGCACTTTTAGCAACCACTGAGGGCTGGACGTGGAGAACATATGTCAGAGTACATCTTACTGGAATAAAAAAATATCAAAATCTACTGCATTGTTTACGCTTATCTTCTTATCTTATATAATACAGACGTTACTTCAAAAAAGAAGATGATTACGTCCTACGCGTCATGCATTTAGTCATGCATATTAACCAATGACTTAAATTCAGCCAAGTCACTGGTTTTCCTGGCTAGCTCAGGCAACCCATTCCATGCTCTAATAGCACTAGGGAAGAAGGAGTGTTTGTACAAATTTGTCCTAGCATATGGGACGAGGAATGTGCCTTTATCTTTGTGTCTTTCAGAGTATTTTATTAAATTTTGTTTTTGTATTTGAAGATAATGGTTCAGTGTTTTATGTATGATTGCTACTTTACTTTTTAGCCTTCTGTCCTGATGGCTTTCTAATTGGCCATGAGCTTTGGGAGAAATTTAGAATTGTGAGCTTTAAAATAAAAAAAAATTGTTATACAGACCAGAAATCTTTTCATGCATTCTCTACACAAAGAATTCCTTTGTAGAGCACTTGTCTACTTACAATCTATTTTTTGTCTGCAACCTCCTTCCGCTAGGCGGGTGGCTGGATGGTAAGGCAGTTGGTCCTTATGCTTTTGTTATGTGCTAATTTAATATGACTTCGACTATGTATCAATTATTACTTAACATTAGCCACAGAACATTACAAAATAGAAATATACTTGATAACTAGTTTCACTTGAATACAATGGCACTTTATTTATCACTGGGAAATCCGTCCAGTCTTCCCAAAACGTTGCTATCTCTAACTACTATTCAAAACACAGCCTACTAACGCCATGTCGCCTAAGTCTACCACGTCATTAGTCTGTCTTACTACGTCACTACTTTTACGGTCGCTAAAACAATACACAATACATTTGTCTAACAAAACTAACCTACTCTCTAAACTAGTACATATTACTGGCCACATGACACCCTTGTTCACGGTCGAGCATAGAAACAGGCAATCTTTACATCCTGGCATCATTACCTACAGATTGCAAGCTCTGAAAGGGAAACTGTACTTACTTTGTATTAACTCTTTCTCCTCTAGATGTTCAATGTTTACGTCTGCAATCCAAAGTTCTTTATCTACACATTTCGTGCTCTAATTTATGTACTCTAACCTATCTACAAGACACGTACAGAGATTTTAGAATAAAACATACCCTGAACTGTTGAAATTAATCTAATAATATTTATTAAGTATAATTTAAGGTGGTAGATGTGGCTTAAAACGCTTGACTACAAGGAGGCCAATCGAAAGAAGCTCTATCCAAGGCAAAAGACAGAGAGGAATGGAGAAAGACGGTTGAGAAATCGTATGTGGTACCCCAACGGTCCAACAGACTAAGGGATAGGTGAAGGTGAATGATGATGATATTATCCTCAGAGCAGTAGGCACACAAATAAAACTCATCAGACATTCGATGCCTATTATCGGTTCTGTTTACCTTCTAATTCAAACTTCGTCTGATCTGGGACTTGATGTGTATTCTACATTCCAAGACTATAAAGCCGATTATTTAGCATTGACTCCTTGTGCCCCATCTGCGTGGAAAAAGTGAAAATCTTTTTTCATAATCTAATTTTAATGTCTTTTGTTTGTTTGACTTGCCGATTCCCGCTTCGACACTTGCTAGGGCCCTAAATGGGAGGCTGCACAAATCGATGTGACGCTAAGGACTTTATCTAATAGAAGAAAGGCAATCCTCATTGAATTTTGATGCTGCCGTGCGAGCTGTGCGCTTGCTGGCTTTGTTTGTAAAATGATTTGTTTTGAGCTTAACTCCAAGTTATTTTAGAGAGGCGCGATGGCTGAGTGGTTAACCAAACCAGGGTTACCGGATTCGAATCCTGATGAAGACTGTTTTTTTTTTTAAATTTTGGGATCTTTGGGCGCCCCTGAGACAACCAAGCTATAAGGGTTTCCTGACGATAGTTGGGGAAAGTAAAGGCGGTCGGTCGTTGTGCTAGGCACATGACACCCTCGTTAACCGTAGTCCAGAGAAACAGAGGACCTTTACATCATCTGCCCAATGACCACAAGGTCTGAAAGGGGAACTTTACTTTACTTTATTAAATCCAAGTTCTTAGAAGTCTAAACTTTCCCAACACCACACAACGTAATACATGCAGACAAAACTTGGGTAAATGTAATTTTCTTTCAGAGCATTTCTGAGATGCCAACTTTGAATTGTTTCAACGATTAGCACCGGGCTTCCTTGAAAACATAATGATGATTCACACAAATATAAACTAACGGTGTTCATTCTTTCTTTTTTTTTTGGTTCACAGCGTCCTTAGCAACGACACAAAATGGTTGGTACTACATGTTCTATTACCGCGTTATCCTTATTATTTGCTTTTTGTAATTTTCGCGTCTTTCAGTTCCACCGACTGATTCATTAAAGTTCTAGGTAATTAGTGTGACCTGGGTGAAGATCTTTCTTCACCCCATGGCAGGCTTTGATCTAAACCGAAACAATATATCAGTTAATTACAAGAGTGATGTTTTAAAAAAATAATAACTGAGTCTGGTTGTTAGCCATCGATTACTTTCAACCAAGTAACACCACCAAACCATCAATTATTATTTTTTTAATTTGTTAATTGTAAACAAAGGGAAAGAGAGATTTCTGGACTGAAAAGGGGGTTTCCCCTATCTGTAAAAAAACTTCGCAGAGGAAAAAATGATTTTCCTAAAATGAAAGCCATTAAAAAAAAAAAAGATTTTACTTGTATACTCTGGTTATTATAAGTAGCATTCAATATGTATAATTATTTTAATTTCCTTGAGATTTGAACAGCAAAGGTAAAAGAACTTAAAAGCCTCATGAATACATTTAGTGTCCTTATAGAATCACAAGATGTCTCAAAGATAATCCAAATTGTAAGCATCTGTGAAGAAGTTACAACTATTGTTTTCTGTAATGTACTTGATATCAATACGTATTGCTAATGAGATCATATTAGTTTTGAAATCCTATGTGCCCCATCATAGTGCAGGGGCTTAAATGTCTACACACTAAGTAGGTCTACGACTAATTAACCCATTCACCCTGTCTACTCATTATTATTGTTTTGACTCAAGACCAATTCCTTAGTGTTGATACATAGTATCGAATTGTTAGACATAGATAACACTTTCTTAAATACAGTGAAATAATTTTACGTGATCTATTAAATAGGTTACAGTGTAAAAGCTCACTTAACAGTACAATAGGAAGCCTGGCCGAGGGGCTAAATAAACTTAAACTTTGACTTGCTTTGCTACCTATGAAGGGGGCTCGAAGTTCAATACCCGTTTCGAGCAGAGTAGTGTTTACTTAGCGGCCTAAAGGCAGCACGGAAAACCTTCTCCAACATACCCTCACTCCCCCCTCCCAAGTGGTCCACAACTGAGATTGGACCCTAGCGCCCTGAGCATGAAAGTAGCGCTATATAAAAGCCATAATTTATTTATGGATCTTAAACAAAAATATACAAGCAGTTTTAAATTTGAACATTTTCCAAACCTTTGTATGAGTAAGTTATACAGACTTTTCTTTCTCTTCTAAACTGAAATATAGATAAAAGAATTCCAGATAAAGCACTTGGTTTATAGACAGGATTTTTAGATAGACTTCAGAAATTTGAAAGCGTGTATTTGCATGTAATACAGGTATTTGCATGTAGTACAAGTATTTGCATGTAGTACAAGTATTTGCATGTAGTACAAGTATTTATATGTAATAGAAGCATTTATGTTTCGTAGATGGAAATGGATTCCCCAGTAACAAGTTTATGGAATGAAAGTGCTGTCAAACCGATCACGTCGGCTGCTTACCCAGCAGTCAATAATGACATTGCATTGCTGGCCGTGGAGTACTTCTCCCCCGCGGTTTCTATCATTCTGGGCAGTACTGGACTCATTTTTAACTTTTTGAGCACCAAAGTATTCCTCAAGCAAGGGGTCAAGGACTGCGTAACGATCTGCCTTCTGTCTTTGTCTCTGACGGATAACGGCTCTCTCTGCTGTGGATTGATGGCTGCAGGATGCCGTGTCTTCAACGCGGTGACCTCCACAAGTAGGTTGAAATTTTTTGTTGATCCCATGTCCGTGTGGCGGCTTTTGGTGCAGGGTCAGTTCTGCTTCTATGACCTGTCAACATACACTACTGCCTTTATCGCAATAGAGAGATGCCTTTGCGTGATGATGCCTTTCAAGTTCAAGTCAATCTTCACCCTTAGAAGATCATTTTGTGTCCTTTTCATTTTATACTTAAGCACCTCTCTGTTTCACGTTTTCTTTTTTGCGTATTCCGAATTCCGAATCTTCTACGACCCTAAACTGAACATCTCTCAGATCTTTCTATATTACAGCCCTCCACACAAACTCGTGCTGGAGCAGTACCTCCAAGTGTTTAATAACTTGAGTCTTCCCTGTGTCGCTCTCCTGATTATATTAATAACTTCTGTCGCGATGATCTACGGCCTTCTCAAATCGGAAAAGTTCCGAAACAATAGTCTCGCTGTTACGAACACAACGAAGACTGCAAAACGCCGACTCGAAGATGTCAGAGATGACGTTGCAGTCACTGCCGGAAGTCAGTCATTTTCAGAAGTTTTGAATGAAAATAACGACAACGAGACTTCAGCGAGATCTGACGATATCTGCCAATCACGTCAAGGTAAAAGTAATACCGAGTCTAAAGGACAGACTCTACGCAACATGCGCGTGGTCAAGATGGTGTATATCTTAGCTTTCATCTGTTTCGTCTGCGATTCCCTGCGATTCGCTGCCATGACGTTATTCTATGTGGACACGGACATGCGCCCTGGAGAACGAAAAGCTTTGGCCTTCAACGTTATCAGCGGGTTGGTGTTTCTGGTGCAGATCGCGAACTGTTCAGTTAACATCCTTGTCTACCTGACTTGCAACCAGAGCTACAGGCAAACATTTTTGTCTCTATTTAGGTCAAAGACGAACTATTATTCTCGGGGACAACACAGTCATCTTGAAACATCTAAAATAGTCGTATGACTAGCAGGTGGAGCTTTTCTACTTAGACGTTAAATGTGAGAAGTGTTACATAAGTCGAAACATATTATGTTACAATACATCAAATTTACAATAAAATGTACAATAACAATACAATTTATGTATGTATAAATGTATAGACAGACAGACAGACAAACAGATAGATAGATAGATAGATAGATAGATAGATAGATAGATAGATAGATAGATAGATAGATAGATAGATAGATAGATAGATAGATAGATAGATAGATAACGACAGAGAGACAGAGAGAGAGTCAGAGAGGAGAGATTAATTTGATAATTAATTTGTATTTACAAATAATTGCATATTAAAATTTCATGAAGACAAACATTTTCAGAAAAATATCCACTCAAACTCAAAATTTTTAATAGCGACATTAGTTTTTACAATCTACACATGACAGATGGGAGTCGCGGTGGCTGAGCATTAAAGAGTTTGGCTTCTGAACCGGGGGTCCCGCATTCCAATCCTAGTGAACACTGGGATTTTTAATTTTGGGATCTTCGGGTGCCTCTGAGTCCATCAAGCTCTAATGGGTACCTGATATAAGTTGGGGGAAAGTGAAGACGATTGTACGTTGTGCTGGTCACATGACACTCTTGTTAACCGTTAAACAGAAATAGATGACATTTACATCCTCTGTCCTATAGATCACAAGGTCTGAAAGGGGAAATGTACTTTACTTACAAATGGCAGACATAAGGCAGAAAAGATACAGTCATTTTTTAAAGCAGGGGTGATTCTCTTGCCATACATTGAAAAACTTGAAAATGTCGATTACTTTCAAGTAATACTTGCACTACAGTTGGTGCATGTGTTTTGTGTGTTCTTGTTTGAACTAGGTGTTTCGTGGCACTAGATCTTACCCATTCTACTGGCTTTGTAATGGATGCTCTAGATAGGGATGACACCTTCACACTAGCGCCCAGGGCGCCAGCGGGTGTTAATTGGTCTCTGTAGTCTAGGACTGCTGGAATAAATAGTTAATTCTACGGATGGCAGAGAGACGTCAGTAGTCACTTCCATTCAGACGCAATTCAAGGGCCGGTCAGTTCGGACTGTCTATTTGTTGCCGGACATAAGGGAAAGAGCTATAAATTACGGACATACTTTTTGTTTTCTTTTTTTAATATTATTTTTTTTTAGCTTGGCATATTTGATACACTAGCTTCAGGAGACAGACGATCAAAAAAGCTTTGTGATTATTGAACCAATCTAAACAGAATAGTTTTAGTATGGCGTTCCATATTGCCAAGAAAAGTGTCAGAAAAAAAACTTTCTAGAAAGATTCTCATATGTGTGTGTGTGTGTGTGTGTGATAGGGCAAGAGGGTCTAAACCAGTTGTTCCCAAACTTTTTGTCTCGTAGACCCTTTGCCATGTTTTCTGGTTTTCGGTGCAAATTCATCAACTCCATTTTTTAAACTAATTTCTAACTGTAGTGACTTGAAGAACGAAAAAGTTATTTAAAACTTCATAATAAGTTAATAAGATCTATCTTTTTTATTGATAAAATTCAAATTTAAGCCAAGTAAAATAACAATCAATATGTATAACAGGAATGACCAAACACACTGGAAATGTTGTTTTTTTGCAGGTACATCATCCATCGCTACGGATGTTATGTTTCATATAAGAATTTGTTTAAACATTAAATATTAATTAATTAATTGGTCTTGAGTATCATTGTGAACGTTTTCATCGATAGCAGTTTCTCGTATATTTCTTGATCTTTCACGTCTGGCTCAAATATAGGGTCCGCGGAACTGTTTTCATTATCAGAAGATGGGGCGAAGGCGAGTAACTGGCGCCTAAACTAGTAAGCTTTTGGCAGAAGGGACTTATTAGCTTTGGCTTGCAAATCACCTGCTAGAAGGAAAACTGAAATCAAACCTCTGCTGCCTTGCAGCTATACTCAAACATGGGGAAGGTTTCGTGGGTCAACCCTGAGGAAAAATAAGGAGCCGGCAGTTTGAAGCTTATAGCAATATACCCAGTCATAGCCTTTGACGCCCCTGGTATCATACTGTATTTGTCGTTTGCAAAGAATTACATAAGAAACTTTTAATGTTATAACACACCCTGGGACTGTTGCTTAAAGAAATTCTTTTAATAATATCAGATGTAGGTTTGTGTAAAACATTTTTTAAAACTACAATGGTTGGTTGGTAAAATCAAAGTTTTACCTATAGTGTTATTCCGTATTTGGCTATAAGCAAAGAGATCTTGTAAGACGCTAAGAAATCACCATCTTCTCTATTTGATGTTGAAGAGATCATTTGTGGGTCCATTCTGAACTTTATCTATGACTGTTCGAAAGCATTTTTTTTTTAATCTTTGTCTTTTTATCATGGTGGCATCGTCTCAAATGATCCTCCAGCGTAATTAAATTCATACCATCATAAAAAGTCACTAAGACAACCGCTTATTTGACAAAGAAGGAATGAATACTAATTTTAAATAATCAACGCTGTACAATCTACAGGTATTTTTGCTAAACATTAGTTACATGTACACAAAATTAAGCTTTTTAAATAAGTATATATATATATAATTCTCTGCTTCCCTCAAGAGTTCTGACGAGAAGAAGAAGTAAAGGAAAGATCACTCTTTTATTTCTGCGGATAGAGTTATCCTACGAACTTTACGAGCCTTGCGTGTAGCGAAGTAATATAGTATATATTTCCTACATAGATCACGCTCAATAGCAAGAATTAACAAATGTTTCAATCTATCTACGAGAATTGTTGAACTAAAGTAAGAGGCGCGAGAGGCTTCTTTCACCAGATTCCAAAATTACGGGACAATGCCGTTTTTTTTTATTGCGAGTAGTATTGACATTTTACTTATTGAATGACACCCCAGAATGCCAATTTTTGTCTATATATTTCAGGAGATTCCTATGATTTTTCTAAAGATATAATAATTTCCGGATATGTCCAGAACTTTTTCGTATAATTTGCTATTTCAGGAGATTTCCAGGAGTTCCTTGTAAATCGACAGGAGGCCGCGGCAAATCTGTTATAAGTTATACAATGGGTTAATTTAATCATTTATACATCTAGAATTAGCGCGGGTCCTATGAAAGTGCGGGGGCGCAGCGGTCGCATAAGTGCGGAGCCCACTGCGGTCACCTAAGGCCGGCCAGCTCCATATGCTACGCCGCCGGTCGACTAGTTGAAATTAAACAACAAAAAATTTTTGAATAGCAGGATACATATTTAAAAGATTACCTAAGGTGTATGAAATAATTACATTATCAGGTTGTAAAAATTAAAGTCACGACGTGCTTAAATAAAATCAATTATCGTAGACCCCCGTGGACACCTCATAGACCCCCAAATTATTTTTTTCACTTTCGTAGACCCTTTGGAATTCTTCGTCGATCCCTGAGGTCTATATAGACCACTTTGGGAATCACTGGTCTAAACCATACTCACCACATTTTGCCATATTCTGGATTAGGACAATGGGGGTGGAAAGCAAAAAAAATATATAAAATATTTTAAAAAGAAAAGCTTATAAAAGAAAAGAACCGCTAAATTACGGCCTTTTTCTAGATGAAGCAAGATTTATTTCCCTTTTCTATATAAAAAAAATTCCCACTATTTAATTTAATGGGAAGTGGGAGAAAAATAAACATGTAAAAGAATTCTGTCAGACAGACAGACAGACAGAAAGAGTGAGTTAATATAAGCTTTGTAAAAACAACCGTTTCTATCATACGGATGTGTAACTCTTTGTTCTAATTAATAAGTGTCAAGGGTCCTGGCAAATGAATGGAGGCTTACAAACAACCTGGACCGTCTTTCCCCCATATCCACAACGAGATTGGATCAGAGCAAACTGACCATACCTGTGTTTGAAATAAGAGGTGCAGACGATTGATTGATAAAATCAAATTCATGTAAACCGTAGAAAGAAAACCGGACGTTTTCACCACTTAGGTGAATGCTTGACGGACGGAGGACATGTCCTCCTTTTTCCGGGCGTCTTGTGACCCTATCCATTACATGACTTGGACCAACGCGTCACCACAGACTTCTCTAACGTATCTGACAGTCTGAAGGAAGCTAGAGCAATAAAAACCTGGCATTTTATGTTTCAATGCTGTCTGGTTGCATTATTGATTTCTTGAACAAATTTCACTTTTAACTTTTTTTTTTTGGTTCAAATGGACCTGGAACATGGTAATTTAGAACAGAAATAAGTTTTTTTTTGTTTTTTTTTTTGGCTGTATTTTTTTCTTTTAATGTAGTTAGAAAGCTCTTTGTTCTGGCTTAAATTCAATTGTGTGTATGTGTAAGCGCTAAACTATGAAATCGTCACACTGTCAGTGCAAATATTTTCTAATGTACATAGAAGTTCAGAGTCGCGCAGCACCGTATTTTCACGCATATAACCCGCGGGATATACAAGTGTTTTTTTGCCAGCGGTTGGCATCTGTGCGGGGTATACTAAGGTGCGGGGTTTACAGACATTTTTTTACTCATAAACATTACATATAACGGAAGATCTGGACAAACCGGTGGGTCTTTGTACAACATCCTATAAATACGACCCTAGGCTCGTATTTCACATGCATGTTGCAGTCTATGTATCACTTGTCGGGACAACAACAGGAGCACGATTACGTCTCGAGGGACAGACGTCTGGTGAGCAAGAACTTTATGTACCTGTAGTTTACGGATTTACGGTATATAAAGGTGCGGGTTGTACGATTTTGTTTTTACTTATTTTTGAATATGTGTGGGGTATAGGCGTGTGCGGGTTATAAGCGTGTGTGGCTAAATACAAAATGAGAAAATTTGCGTTCATTAAAAAAAATGATGCAAATAAAAAACTATTTACGAACGGCATATATGACAATACAGTTGGTGAGAGAAAATTGTGAATTATTTGTTGAGATAAAGGCAGAACTTCAGAGGCGAGTTGTGTTTCCCGGGGCGAAGTTGATGATGTAACCATGAGGGTGGATGTGTTTGGTTGTGTACGCTGAGGAGTTTCTGATTAAGCCGCGGGGGTGGTCTGGTGTCATTCAAGGGAATAACAAAATAAAAAAATTACATTTTTTAAACAAAACTTATATAAGGGAAAAAATCTCATTTACTCTCAGATCTCTTAATACTGCAAGTTCTATTTCTCTTTTTCTAAAAAAATAAAGCACGATTTGATTAACTTATCTGTTAATTTTTTTATTGATTCTTGTGTAATCATCGACAATTTATAATTGTGCAAAGTTTCAACTTGATCTGAGAATGGGAAGTGGGAGAAAAACAAAAAGGTATGAAAGAACCCTGACAGACAAACAGACGGTGAGTTAATATAAGCTTTGTAAAAAGGAATGGTGTGTAAGCTAATAAACAAGATTGGCTAGAGACTAGTGAGTTATATCTGATTTTAATTTTAATTTCAAATGTATAATCTACTTTCAAGTTGGCTCGGTGTTTAGTGTTATTAAAAGTAAAATTCAAGTTTTATCCAATGGAGAGGTCAGTTCAAGTTTATGTACCATTTTATATTTCAAAATAAAAAACGCCTT
This sequence comes from Biomphalaria glabrata, assembly GCF_947242115.1. Taxonomy (NCBI): domain Eukaryota; kingdom Metazoa; phylum Mollusca; class Gastropoda; family Planorbidae; genus Biomphalaria; species Biomphalaria glabrata. The sequence continues at coordinate 20,727,152 of NC_074725.1, read as the reverse complement.
ATATCGGTTTAGTTCTACCAGCTCTTTGGAGCTTAAAACCAACGACAGAGAAACAACACTGATCTGTCGTTTTAATCATTTTCTTATTTATCTGAAAAATAATACAACTTGCTAGTAATCTATATTTATTGATTGGTACACACATTTAAAATTTTCGCAGATTTTTTTTTAAACTTTTGCTTCTTACGTTTTATAACTCTGGTTTCTTCCCCTTTACGGCTGCCAACCGATATCTGATATCTGACTGCCTCTATCAAGGGTGATGTAGGGATTATGTATGTGAAAATAAAGGCAGCTCCATCCAGGGCACGAAGCACGGATCTCCGACTTGCCACACCACTGATTTAAACAAAGAGACCCAAATCATCCAGATACCAACCTATTTCAGCGCATCTATCTTTTTATATAATATGACTTGACCCATTCTCGTATCAAATTGAAACCATTATTCGTTGGCAAAGACATGAATCAATAAAATAATAACCAAATTTGTCAATTGATTACTGGTAATTAATTATTTTGTTTAATATCATAAAGGGAATTTAATGCTTCAGAATTTGGCCCAGTGAGGCTGCTCTGTCTGCCTTATATCCGGCCCTGAAGCAATTTACAGCTACACCGAAGGCATGAAATAAAAGACTAACAAATAATTTCTCAAAAATTTTAGAACCCCTGTTTATCTCTGGATGCGGTAGTTAATAACTAAATAAGATTACAATAGAAAGTGGGCGACTTCTATTCTGTAGAAACTAAATTCTGCCTTTTGTTTTGCAATGTATTTACATTATTTGGTTTCGTTTAACAATGGCCTTAATGGGACTGGGTCATGTAAATTGATATAAAAGGGAAATTGATTTTTTTTAACAAAGAGAAAAAATAATGGCTTTGTGTCATTGCTGATGTATTCTAAACTAAGTATAGCACGACTGGATTAAAGATACATCACTAAGTCACGCTACAACAGTTGCTGCAGGGAGTGCCCACGGTTGTATGGTAGTGTATCGAGACTGCAGCGAGCGTGATAATTCAAATGGTTGGGTAAATTAGACTTTTTTGGGCTTCGGTGGCTGTTTTGGAGAGGGCTTCCTTAACAATGTGTACGTTGAGGCGAGGCCCTACAGACTAGAACTACTAATATCGAGGGTGTGAGTTGATGATGGTTTGATTCAGAGGCGTTGCATATTTTAATATCATTGCATACGTGAAGCCTTTCCCTGAATCCCTAAAAGAAGTCAAAGATAGGTCTGACAAGGCGAGGAAGCACGACCATGTCTACACTTAGGTTTGGCCACACCAACATCACACACTCCTTTGTGCTAAAGAGAGAAGAACCCCCACTGTCTGAGTACAGTGACTCTTATCTCACTGTAGAACATATTCTCCTTGATTGCCCCAGATATCAATATTCTAGTCACTTAATTATAGAATCAGTATTTGAGTTTGTCGATAGTTTGGTTCCTTGTTTTTGTTCTTATTTGTAAGGTCAATATTACATCCCCCATTGTAGTGTGTTTTATGGTCCGTTAATATTGGTGTGATTATTATCATTATCATCATCTGTTCCTTTACTTAATGGATGATGTTCGCATAACCCAACCCCTTCACTTTTCCTGGTCAGGTTATAAAAAAAGAGGCCTATCCATTCTTATAAGCTGTCTAGCCAGCTTTTCTTTGGACGATCCATTCTTATAAGCTGTCTAGCCAGCTTTTCTTTGGACGATCCATTCTTATAAGCTGTCTAGCCAGCTTTTCTTTGGACGATCCATTCTTATAAGCTGTCTAGCCAGCTTTTCTTTGGACGATCCATTCTTATAAGCTGTCTAGCCAGCTTTTCTTTGGACGATCCATTCTTATAAGCTGTCTAGCCAGCTTTTCTTTGGACGATCCATTCTTATAAGCTGTCTAGCCAGCTTTTCTATGGACGATCCATTCTTATAAGCTGTCTAGCCAGCTTTTCTATGGACGATCCATTCTTATAAGCTGTCTAGCCAGCTTTTCTATGGACGATCCATTCTTATAAGCTGTCTAGCCAGCGTTTCTTTGTTTTCTTTGGACGATCCATTCTTATAAGCTGTCTAGCCAGCTTTTCTATGGACGATCCATTCTTATAAGCTGTCTAGCCAGCTTTTCTATGGACGATCCATTCTTATAAGCTGTCTAGCCAGCTTTTCTTTGGACGATCCATTCTTATAAGCTGTCCAGCCAGCTTTTCTTTGGACGATTCATTCTTATAAGCTGTCCAGCCAGCTTTTCTATGGACGATCCATTCTTATAAGCTGTCCAGCCAGCTTTTCTATGGACGATCCATTCTTATAAGCTGTCCAGCCAGCTTTTCTATGGACGATCCATTCTTATAAGCTGTCTAGCCAGCTTTTCTTTGGACGATCCATTCTTTCTGCTACCTCCACTGTACATTGAAAGGTAGATTGAGAATGAGTCATGTCTGACAATATGATCGAACCAGCTCAGCTTTCCTTCCTTCACTGTATTCAAGCCAATTATAGTTTGATCTTTTTATCATCTTACTCTCTTTGTTGTTATGCCTGTCATGAAACTCTTTAATAATTATTTTGCACCAGGTTCAGGGTTCTGAAAATATTTCCGAATTGTTTGCCCATGAACTAAAATCTGAATCATGGTTTAAATAAAAATAAATCGACACTTACAAATTTTCTCTAAATGATTTAGAACGTATTTCCCTTTTTGATATCAAACAAAATTAATTAATTACCAATAACTAATTGACAAATTGGTTAATTTGCCAAATCGAATCATGTATTGTCATCGCCAATGAATAGTTTTGCAAAGTTTTAACTGGATCCGAGAATGGGTGTGGGAGAAATAACTTCAAAGTTTTTACCACACATACAAAGTCACGGACAGATATATTGTTAATATAAGCTTTGTAAATATAGAAAACTTAAAACATTGTAAAAAAAAATATTTAAAAGCATGTAAACTAGTCCAGCTCATTCCCTAACTTAAAAGATTGTAAAAAAAAATATTTAAAAGCATGTAAACTAGTCCAGCTCATTCCCTAAAAAAAATATTTATTCACAGGGTAAGTAAAAGTATTAATCCGTTTGGTCTTGTAATGGCGACGGCTTGGTTTCCCGCCAAAAGTGTAGTATTAGGAATGTTATGTTTAAATAAATAATAATCCAATATTTTTTTTAAAATGTAGTAAAAGAAAACAGCAACAAAATATGGCTATACATAAGGAAAAGAACTCTGATCATTTTGAGTCATGTATCTCGAAAATGTAAGTTGTTGTTTTTTCTCTATTAAACAAAATTCATAAATGACTAACTAATCAATGAAATATTTTTTGTTGTTCTTTTATGTTTTGCTAGGCACAATGAAATATTGCGGAAAGTTTCAACTTGATCGGAGAATGGGAATTGAGAGAAAATAAATGTACAAACTGTGCACCTGACAGACAAACGGATTGAGTTGATATTAGTAAACTGTGTTTAAAAAAAAACAAGCATGACGCAATATTAACAAAGTAATAATGAACATAGAATTGAAAAGTTGCATTGATTTTCGGGTTAAAGTAGCCTCAATTGTTGGGACCACGCTGACCTGTACGAGGACTTTGAAATGTTTAAATTAGCACTAAATCTATATATATAGAGAGAGAGAGCAATCTGGCTGGGCGTCAATACCGAAGCGGGAATCTATCTAACAGATTACGCTTGTCCCACGCGCAGACCAGCGACACTCTCCGAGTGCACAGTACTAATTACTTTCAGAGTGGCCTCTTGGGATCTCCTTGGAGTAGGGGGAGGGGGAAAGCTCCTCCTGTATGCCGTTGAGTGTTAGCCTCAGGTTTTGTTCAGTTGAAATGGTAAAAGAAATTATGTGAGTGCAAGAGGGAGAAAGAGAAGGGCGCGGGGGGTGGAGAGTGAGAGAGTGAGAGAGTAATTCAATTAGAGGACTTGGGCGTTGTTAAAGGGGGTATATAAAAAAAAGATCGATAAAAAAACAATGAGTGAACATAGAGTGGACATAGAGTGGACATAGAGTGGACATAGAGTGAACATAGAGTGGACATAGAGTGGACATAGAGTGAACATAGAGTGGACATAGAGTGGACATAGAGTGGACATGTCTTGATGAGCTTTTGAACATCCTAGTCCGAGACATATTTCAAGTGTATGAGCGTACTGTTCCCGCTACTATCTCTTATCAGGTCTCATAACTACATCACTCACAAGGATGTGCATTGGTATAGTATAACAGAGTACGTTGATATAAGGTTTGTAAATAAAACTTAAGAGATTAGTGAAAAAAAAAGATTTAAAAAAAAAAGAAAAGAAATATGCACGATTACTATCCAGGCTGATGTCGCTGTCTTGGATTCTCATGGTAAACTGTTGGAGACTTTCAAACCACGAGTGACCTACTTCTTTGAGTGGCGTGATAAGGCAGAGAAATTAAAAGAACGACGTTGATTGGTTTGTCAAAAAAAAAATGTTAATTTGATATTCATGCGCAAAATATAAATTTATCATTGTTTGTTTGCCAACTGCGTCAACAGTAGTCATAGAATATTTCATAATAGACTTATTGAAACAGTAGTGAGGGGTTAGTTGATTATTAGTCAAATTGTCCAATCGGATTAAACTGGCTTTTAGCGAAGAAGTTATTATAATTGTATACAATGTTCATTTTGACAATGTTGTCTCACAGACCTCCGGGTGTGCGTGCCACAGTTTGAGAACCACTGCGCTAGATTATCATTTAATCACATCCGTTTGTTGTGGGGTCAAGACACCTTGAACTAAGCTTGCCCAACCCACTCCCTCAGCCGGACCATACGAGTCAGGAATCCGAGCCTCTGAAGGATGCTTTCGTATTCTTATACTGTAAGGGAAACCTAAACACGAGCGACCATCTGATAGAATTATCATGTTGTGGTTTCATTTGTAGATAGATAGATAGATAGATAGATAGATAGATAGATAGATAGATAGATAGATAGATAGATAGACAGACAGACAGACAGACAGACAGACAGACAGACAGACAGATAGATAGATAGATAGATAGATAGATAGATAGATAGATAGATAGATAGATAGATAGATAGATAGATAGATAGATTGATAGATAGATAGATAGATAGATAGATAGATAGATAGATAGATAGATAGATAAATAGACAGACAGATAGATAGATAGATAGATAGATTGATAGATAGATAGATAGATAGATAGATAGATAGATAGATAGATAAATGAACAGTTTACTTACCTGACATATACCAGTGTTGTTAATGACTCGGACACCTACTCGATAGAGCCAGACGATAAAGAGAGACAGCAGAAACACGGCGTCCCCAATGCATTTGGCAGTTAGATAGAGGCAGCAGGAAGTTGATCTGAGCTCCTTGGTCAGCAGCGTGATGGTAGCCAGGATGTTACCAGATATACCTGTTTAATACATAGCAGGAGCCTCAGAATCTGAACTAGTTGGTAACATATCAAAGTACATAAGCTTAAGAACTTTATAGGTCATTGATGAAATTTACAATGAATCCAGGACTACAAAAAGTTTATAAAGGTGACAGTCAAATCTATAGGATAATATAAGTCATTAATGTGGAAGGAGAGATGGGCTGCCAATAATATAAGAGAATGCCATATACTCGATCAGTTGACCATAAGAATTGCATTAGTTTTAATAAAAAGCAAAAAAATCCTTTAAAAAAAAACTAAGCTTAGCTAATCTTATCTTATATAACACAAACGTTACTTCAAAAAAGAAGATGATTACGTCCTACGCTTCATGCATTTAGTCATGCATATTTACCAATGACTTAAATTCTGCCAAGTCACTGGTTTTCTTGGCTATCTTATCTTATCTTATCTTATATAATACAGACGTTACTTCAAAAAAGAAGATGATTACGTCCTACGCTTCATGCATTTAGTCATGCAAATTTACCAATGACTTAAATTTTGCCAAGTCACTGGTTTTCTTGGCTAGCTCAGGCAACCCATTCCATGCTCTAATAGCACTAGGGAAGAAGGAGTATTTGTACAAATTTGTCCTAGCATATGGGACGAGGAATGTGCCTTTATCTTTGTGTCTTTCTGAGTATTTTATTAAATTTTGTTTTTGTATTTGAAGATTATGGTTCAGTGTTTTATGTATAATTGCTACTTTACTTTTGAGTCTTCTGTCCTGAAGGCTTTCTAAATTTAGTGATTTTACTAAAGGTGTTACGCTAGTCAAATGTGAATATTCGTTTGTTATGAATCTCACTGCTCTATTTTGTGTCTATTCCAGTTTCTTAATGTTTTCTTGAGTTGAGGGGTCCCAAACGGAGGATGCAAATTCTATTAATGGCCTAACCAAGGTTAAATAACATTTTAGTTTTATGTTCTTATTTGATTTATAGAAATTTCTTTTAATAAATCCTAATGCTTTGTTTGATTTTTTTTATAGTTTCATCAATATGTGGATTCCATGACAGTTTTTCATTTATTATAACACCTAGGTATTTTGCGTTTTTAGTCTGTGTTACTGGTTTACCATGAATAAGATAAGTGGAATTAATTTGTTTTAGTTTTTTTGTTACTCTTAACAACTGACATAAGGAAAGAAATCCGCACTTACAACTTACAACAATATCTATCAACAACATACGAGTTATTTCTCTAATCGATATCAAACAAAATAATAAATTGTTTAATATTTTAAAATTGATTCATGTTTTGTTAGGTACAATAAATAATAGTTTAAAGATTCAAATCCGACAATGGGCTTGGGAAATTAACGTTTTAAATTATCTAAGGGGACCTAGCCCTACCTATTTAGCCGTATCTGTGAATACTGGAGGATTGATTTATCTTGTCTGTATCAAGCAAAATAATTAATTACCAGTATGTGATTGTCTAATTAATTATTTTTTTTATTGATTCGTGACTTTTCTATGCCAATGAATAACTGTGTAAAGTTTCTACTTAATCCTAAAATGGTTGTGGGAGAGATAAACATGTACAAATTTTTTACTAGACAGACAGACAAACAGACATAGTGAGTTGATATAAGCTTTGTCAAAATTACTTCGAACTAATCTAGATTCATTCATTTCTTTGTCTAATTTTTATTTTAAAATATTTTCAGAATTAGACTAGAAAAAAAAATAACTTTCATTTTTTTTTAATTCATTGAAATGTAAAATCTTTAGATATGTTTGAACGGTCAATTTGAGTCCGATAGAGAATGAGCCCTTTGTCAGAGTAGCAAGGTAGGGGCATACCACAAAATCCCTTATAGCTTGTTTTGACTGAGAGGAACAGTCCAGGTTTGCGGTGGGGTAGGAGGTGTGGAAGTTTGAAAGATACTTTAAAGGAACTTCTTAACAAATTACTCGTGTTACGTCTGCAGTTCTTCTGACTACCGAAGGTAAATTTTAAAAAAATAAAAGAAAAAAAAAGATTTCGTATTTTTGAAATGTTTACTTAGACCCCGGATACATTAAAAGAATTCCATTATCCATCTTTAAATTCAATACTGTTGTTTTGTTTTAGCTTTTTGTTACAATTGACCTACATTGACGTCTTATTCCTTATTAATGTGGTTGTTTCCCTTTTCTAAGTCATTCCCAGGGGGAGGCAACACTGAAACTGAAATTGTAATGCATGCAGACGTAACGGAAGCTCTTACCTAATGTAATAATAAACGGTTCCAAAACTGTCTGGACCCACAAGATCCACCGATAGGCTGAGGCGTCGTGAAGGTTTAAAAACTCCAGGTCTGTAGTCTCGTTGGCACTGGAGATAATCGGCTCTGTCATGTCTGACAAATGCCAGTCCTGTTGACACCTACGCCATGATATTTTTCAATTATCTTTAGCCACTCACTATTCAACAAGCCGTAATGGTACTAGACATCGTAGACTTTGTTAAAGCCAAGCTATGGAGCCACCAAGCATTTTCAAATTAAAATGAAAGTCATTGCAAAAAAAAAAATTCGTTAAAAAAATGTGTCAGTATCCATGTGCGTTGGCGTCAATAATGCAAAGGCAAATCAGGAAGTCCATTAAACGTATTAGAAAATAAAAAGACTAGACTCAGGACTTATTATCCAGTGGCTTATACATTCATTTGATTTGGAGTAGATCTAGTACATTCCAAAACAATGTTCGTATTATAACAAGATCTAGCCTGATCCTTTGACTTATGAGAACCTTTGGTCCTTGTCTTAATTGTTGAATTGTTAAGCCACATAACTTTTGAATTCATAATTGGAGGTGAATTTCATTTTAGATTTTATCTGAAACAAAGCAAAAAAAAAAAAAAAGCGAAATGTTAGACTCATAAAGAAAAAGAAAAGGGCAAATTTACACAACAATCCCGTAGACCCACATGTCCCAGGTTTTACGGCTGCACAGTAACACCTATTCTCATGTTGGCAAATTATGTCTTTTACCTGATAAAACTAAGATCAATAAAAATAATAAACAAATTATACAGTAACACAGTAACACCTATTCTCATGTTGGCAAAATTATTTCTTTTACCTGATAAAACTAAGATCAATAAAAATAATTAACTAATTATTTAATTAATTATTGTTATTTAATTTTTCTGGTACCTTGAACAAGGGAAAGAAAGCGTACTCGACAGATGTGTTAGTATATGTTAAATTAGTCCCATTGAACCTTTTTTTTTATATAAAACGGTTGATAAAATTATTTGTAATCGTACACATTTATTATTGCTGGTCTATATTTATTACATATTTAATTAAATGAATGATCCAAACTAATTGATACGACTACGCTTAATAAAAGTTTGTTTCATTCAAAAGTTTTTTGTTTTTTTTTAAGTTTTTCATGTTTTTATTTTCTAGGTTTCTTTCTAAATAACTCTCCCCTACTGGTAGTGGAAGTAAGGCAGAGGAAGCCGTCGCCTTAATGGAAGGATTGGATGCTACATCTCGTAAATGTTGGGATTTCTTGGATAGACTTGACGCGAATCTTATCGACTTAAAGCTGAGTCGAAGAAAGCTGGGGAGAGAGTAATGGAATCAATGCGTCCTCTGGTATTAACCTTGGTATGGAGTAGACACACATATATATATATATATACAGGGCTGGACATTAGAAACTGGGGCGCGGTGGCTAAACGCTTGGCTTCTGGAACTGGGATCCTGGGTGCGAATCTTGACGAAGACTGGGATTTTCAATTTCGTGATTTTTTTTTTTTTGGGGGGGGGGGGGGCGCTCTTGATTCCAACTGTAATGGGTAACTGACTTTGGTCGGGGAAAGTCAAGACGGTTAGTTTGGTCGTTGTGTTGGCCACAAGATAACCTGCTCGACAATGATTGGTCAAAAAACAAACGGATGACCTTAACATCATCTGCCGTCTAATTCACAAGGTCTGAAAGGGGGGCTTCACTTTAGACACTAGAAGAAGATCTGAAAGACTAAAACATCAAGAAATGTCAGATATTAAAACATATAAAACAGTCAGACATATGGAACGAGAAATAAAGAAGATGACAGACTATCTGAGAGAGACGAACAGTCGGATAGATTGTTGTACATGACGAACACGTTTTTTTTTTAAATATAAATATATACGTCACTAAGCATGTCTATCGTACACACACACACACAGACACACAAACACACAGAGTCGCTCTCTAGATAAGTACATACTTTTTCTTTACCTTTACCTATCCCTTAGTCTGTTGGACCGTTGGGGCACCAGGCAAGATTTGTCGACCGTCTTTCTCCATTCCTCCCTTTTTTTTGCCTTGATCAGAACCTCTCTCAATGGCAGGCCTGTCCATTCTTTAATGTTGTCCTCCCATCGCTTTTTCTGTCTGCCTCTTCTTCTTTTTCCTGGCACTGTTCCCTGAAGAAAGGTCTTTGCGAGCCCCGTAGATCTTGTAATGTGGCCAAAGGTTTTAAGCTTTCGTTTTTTCACAATAGTAAGCAGGTCGTCATGAGCTCCGATCGCTACAGTAACCCTGTCTCTGATTTCTTGGTTTGTGATGCGGTCTTTGAATGTGATGCCTAGGATCCTTCTGTAGCATCTCAATTCCATTGCTAGGATCCTCCTCTCAAGCTCTGCATTCAACGTCCACGACTCGCAAGCATATAAAAATGTGGCCATGACCAGAGAGCGCATCAGTCTAATTTTGGTGCCGAGGGCTAAGCCCTTATCTTTCCATATTATTTTAAGTTTTGAAAGGGCTGCTGTGGACTGTGCTATTCGAGCCAATAATTCGGGTTTTGTTCCCTCATCTGAGACAATAGCTCCGAGGTATTTGAAGCTGTTAACACTAGTTAGCTTTTCACCTCCAATACTGATGCCTCTTTTAAAGCCCTGATGGCTATTGGTCATAATTTGAGTTTTTTCGGCATTTATTTGCATGCCATATGCTGCAGAAGTCTTGTCAATGCGCATCACCAGGTCAGCTAGTTCTTCTTCTGTCCCTGCTAGGCCGTCAATGTCATCTGCGAAGCGCAAGTTAGTAATTCTTCTTCCTCCAATGCTAACAGTACCTTCATAGCCCTTGAGGGCATCTTCCATTATCCTTTCAAGGAAGATATTGAAGAGTGTTGGTGACAGTAGGCAGCCTTGTCTTACTCCAACTGTGGTTTTGAACCAGTCCCCAATATTATTGTTGAAGTACACCGTACATATTGATGGATATAACCAGACTTAGACTTAACAACCCAGGAAGGTCCACATAGTGTTGCTCTGTTTCCATTAACAGGGAGTTACCAAGAAACTGTCGTATTGTAAACCAAAAAAAGTCAAGAAGGCTACTCAACATAAGAAAGGGTTTAAAACAACACGCGAAATATTTAAAATCTTTTTGAAGCGTATATAAAGGGGAAGAACTCCGTTGTTAAAGCTATCAAACAAAGTAATTAATTACCAATAATTAATTCACTAATTGAGTATTTATGTTTATTAATTCATGTTTAGTTTGGTACAATAAATAATTGTTTAAAGTGTCAACTTGATCGGTGAATGCGTGATGGAGAAATAGCGTTCACAATTATTGAAGGGGACTAAACCCAACAGATTGAACCATATCAGTAAATACTGAAGTATTAGTTTTCATTAAACAAAACAATACATTGCAAGTAATTAGTTGTCTGATTGTTTACTTTTTTTTATTGATTCATGTAATGATTGTGCGAAGTTTCAGTTTGATACGAGATTGGATGTCGGAGAAATAACGTGTAGAAAACGTTTTGGCCAGACAGACAGACAGACAGAGTGAGTTGATAAAAGCTTTCTAAAAAATATCCAAAAAGTACATAAGAAACACTTTTTAATATGACAATTTTATTTTCATTTGTCGTCATTGACAGTTAATACACTGTATTACTGTACTGCACCTATTGAATCTGAAGTTATACAATTACAGTACCATATTGTGCTATACGTTTAGGAGGGAAACCTCTGTCCTGAATACTACAGGCAATTGACATTTTAAAATTTTGATTATAATGAAATTGAAAATACTTGCCAGACTTTGCCCATGTTGTAAAACTAATTATCTCTATTTAAGAAATGATACAGATCATTTATTTTAAACTTCTATAACTTTATGGTAATATAGTATCATATGGAATGATTCTATACTTAAAATTATCTTCCCCTAGTATTTAAAAATATCTTCACGCTGAGATTTTGGTTTTGTTTTGTTTCCTCCCCTCATTAGCGTGCTAACAAGAAGAGATCGAAAACTTCCTTGAGCTGTTTTCCAGTTCAGGCCCTTGGTCTCTTACGGAATTAGTCATTACTTCATAGTGGAAAAGGGCGGACACGCAAAATCCCTAAAGCCAGTGGCATTGGTAAAGTGGACCAGATGGTCAGTGTCCTTATTTTCACCCATAATGTTTTGAAGTTTTCTTGTTCTAGTTTTGGTGTTTGCTATTTTACTGCAAAATAGGGCTCCACGGCGTCTAAAAAAAGTGTTCGAGATGAACCATAGTCATTCTACGACTGAAGGAGCCCAATATATATAATATAATTTTACTGCAGCCACTTTGAAGAGCTCCTCCCGGTCTTCATTTTTAAAAGAACATTTTTAGTCTAATAATGTAACACCGCCTCCAATATAATACAGTTTCAGAGTGCTATCTTTTTGTTTATTCCAGCTATTAGCTTACATTTACCTTTCAGACAAAAGGTGGAAGGTAGATGGAAGTGGGTTAGAAGATGCAAGTCAGAAGGTAGATGGTTGATTGAAGTTGGTTAAATGAAACAAGTCAAAAATAAAAATATGGACAATTATAATGCACGCTAAAATTTTTGCACGAAGAAGAAGGGCAAAATGCTAAGTTGATAGAACGTCGTGCTAGTAACGCGAACGTAGTGGGTTTGAGGATTCGATCCCTTTACCGGCCGATTTGTTTTTTTTAACGATGAACCAATCCCATAGGATTTTATCTGATCATAACGAAGGAATTGATTTATACAAATGTGATGCTTGTTCTTGCTTAGCCATTTTCATCCTCTTGAACTTTGAACTTATAAACTCATAACCTTTCCAAAGTAAATTGGGGGGTGGGGGGGGGGGGGAAGATGTTCACGATCAACTATTACAATGTCAAGGACGCTAAACTGAACTTCACCTTTGCCAACTAAATAAAAATAAATAAATAAAATGAAGCTCTAATTTAAAGAATATCTCAATATCATTAACAATGACAGTTGATCTCCGTATATGATTTCTCTTGTTACCGCTAGTTAGTAGGACATTTGTTTTAGAATAAGTTTTTAGTTATAGAGTCAAAGTCTAATGCTTCGTCCATTTTGAAATTATTATAAGCAACAAACAGAAGACCTTAGAAAATATGATTCTGCAGCTCTAAAAATGTGTAAAAAGCTAATCCAATACCTCCACAGGAATACATAGGTCAGTGAACACTTCCTCCTTCAATTAGTACACCGGATACTCCAAAATGATTGCTAATTATAAATTCTCTGCCATACATGACAATCTCCTAGTCTCTTCGTAACAGCTCACATCATGATAACAGTTTATTACAAGTAGTTTAGAAGCTGTTGAAAAGAACATTGTGAACGAATGTCGAAAGAATCTTTGACTTTGTTAAAAAACGCAATAAAATGTTGTATAGACTGTCAGACTTTGACCGAGTGGACTACTTTGGTGGTGGTTATGGTCACGACACTTTCAGCTACCCAAACTAACGGTCTATGTGGTATATTAGTTTAACAACATTACAGAGATAGCAAAATTGTGACCACAAGATTAATGTAGAAAATACAATGAAATAATGAGACCACTTAGCAACATTTTAGGCACTTTACAGACTTTCCTACAACGAACGATATCAGGTTAAAAAGAAAAAAGAGACTATGGGAAAATAACATTGAATAATGGAGGAAACTTACCCTTTCTCTCTGTCTCTTTCATTTTTGTTCTCCCTTTTTTTCTTCTTTTCTCTCTCTTTTTTTCTCCCTATCTCTTTCTCTCTCTCTCTCTCTCTCTCACACTCTCTCTCTCGCTTTTTCATGATCTTACACGGAACAGTACCAAGAAAAAGAAAGAAAAGTGGGAAGATAATATCAAGTAATAATAGAGCCTCACCCCTAACTTTTTGATTGGTAGAAAACCTTATAGAATAACAACTTCTTTTAGTGTTGACCTAATGGCTTACAGTCTGCAAAAGTCCCTGATGCACGCCACGTTCCACTGGGTACAAGTCAATGGACTGAGAAGTAGCCTAGATCTCAGACGACAAAAACAAACACCAACCGAACGGGTAAAGAGACTTGGATAATTCAGTACAAACTATTTGTAGCGGCTTTACAACGACCCACATACCACTTTGGTCGGGAGTCTGAGGTCAAACTGTAGATCTACTGAGACGTTTGATTTTGTTTTTCTCTAGCCACTGGAATGAAATGATGGAATGAAAAAATACTACCGAGATTTAATCAAGTGAAGGAGGTATCTGGAAAAGTTAAAAATCGATAGTTGAGCTTTTTTTTTTTTGTCACTAGATGACTTAGAAGAATTTAGTTCTCAAGCTTATTTTTATGTGAGGTTTAAGTCCTAATTATTTCTTTTTTTTTTTCTCTAAAAGACATCCACCTGTCTGCAGAGAAGAAGAAAAGTTCTAGTTGACAGTTCCACTAACGTCCAACATTTCAAGTTCATAGCATCGCGGAACCATTTAAAGAAGACAAGCAGAGTGTACACTGTTTACCTGGTTTATACTGAGCATATGTTGTCAGGCACTGTATTGCTGCCATGGCCCACTATTACAACGAAATCGATGTATTTATGATTATAATTTTGATTGTAGAACTTGAAATAATTTGAACAAACTTCTTTTTAAAAACAAAACTACATTTAACTTCTATTACAATATGAACAGATTTCAGCTTGAGATGAAATAATATAAATCTAGTAGTAATAATATAACATGGTATTTGAAACAAAATCTAACTCACTACAACAACACGTCCCTTACTGTTTCAAATCTCTAGATCGTCTCACGTTCTTAACATAGATTATGACAGAGCCGCTTATATTCCATCATTCTACAGGACTAACGAGAAAACCATTTTTAAAAAGCTTCTATTTAGTGTCCTTGCTTCAAATAGTTTGTGTTAGTCATATAATTAAATTTCTAATAGATCTGGGGTTCTAGGCTAACAATAATAAATCTATGCGATTACAAATATTGTTTCACCAATATGTTTTGTTTAGCGCAATTGCATGGTCTTAGATGTCTCACTACGCTATGATCCTATCCCTTGTGTGAATCAGTTGGGAATGAGGTGTCCGGGACAAGAATGGGGTAGCTTGGTCAGGGTTATCGTGACCGTGTTGTACGACTTCGAGCTCAGGGCTCAAGCCTCATCAAGGGGACAAACGAACTTATACCACCAGATGTGTCAAGTACGATTTCTCTCCCTAGTTCAATACCAAATAGAATAATTAATTACCATAAGTTAATTGACTAATTGGTAAATATTTTTTTTATTCTTTTTTTTGTCACTTACAAGAAATAATTGTGCAAAATTTCATCTTGATTCAAAATTGGGTGTAGGAGAAACAACATGTAGAGACTTGTTACAGGTCAGACAGAGCGAGTTGAAATAAGATTTTTAATAATAATAAATATTTACACATGCTGTATACTTTAAAAGAAATACACACACTCCATAACTAGAAATGGGAAACGAACCGAACCCGATTCGAACTAACCTAACCCTCACTTACGACCGAACCGAACCCGAACTTTAAAACTGATTGGTACAAACCAAACCGAAAGAACTGTCCTTACCTAACAGACCCGAAATCGATATTTTCAATATTTTTACAATAAAAAAAAAGTTTAAGTTTTGGGTGACATGAATTGACAGTTGTTTTTGTTTTTATCTTGGAAAATTTATGTTTTTGTCTGTTTCTAGCCGTGTCCTTGACATCTTGTGTGTGCACCTTTCCTGCATCAACACAAATAGTACCGTACCATTTAATATTTGTGCATTAATGAAATGGGAGAGTCAAAGAAACGAAAAGTAGACTCTGAATGTAGAAACTGTATAGAAAATACGAAAAACATGCATATATGTAACTCTGCCGGACCAAGTAAAACAAAGGACGTTTGGGCCACGAGGCCTTCATCAGCTACAAAACAAACAAAAAAATAAAAAACAATTAACACAAAATAGTCTTAAGTGAACTTATCTGTCAGATGTTGTTCTCTATCGAGGCAGGAAAGAAATGAGCTGCGCTGGTGTAAAAGCGCGGGAAAACGGAAGGGGGCGGAGATGTCAGGCAAAGATGAATGGGAAAAGCAGTAAATCTTTGTTTTTTTAATGTAGAAACTGCCTGGAAAAGTTGGACAGATCTTTTGCCTTTTAGTGAAGTAGGAGAATAAGTCAATATGTTTGATTTGTACAAAGCTGTTTGCGGCTGTTTTACAAGAACGTAACGTTAAACAGATTTATCTAAACAAACAAATATGGTTTTAGCCACTGAGAAAAGAATACTAATTTTAACCATCCTGAAGAATTAGTTGAAGTGACTACAGATGCCATCAGAAAGTGTGATTGGATGTCACTTAGGACTGGCAGAAAGAGCTATTAGAAAAATTATCAAGTCTAGGTGTTAAATGTGGACCACGTGATGATGTGTTTAGCCCGGTAAATTTCATAACATTCCAAGCGTTGCACCACAAAATGTTCGAACATTTTGTGTTTCAAGCTTGAATATAAAGACGTTCTATTGTACAGTGAAACATGAAACTGAACTGTGTAGGACGGAGATATGAAAGCAAGTGCCTTAACTTAACGACCTCTCGAGGTTGTGGTATCAGCTTCTTAAAGTAACATCAAGTAATATCTAAATAAACTAAGAAAAAAATTTGATTCCGCTAAAGTAAGCAAACATTGATTCTCTGGCACTCAAAAAGTCAAGCTTCGTTAGAGAGAAACAAAATTCAATGTAGTCCCTATTATTATTATTATTTTATTATTATTATTATTATTATTATTATTTATATAAATCTGTGTTTACTTACGATTGTAATATCAAAGGGCACAAATATATAAATAAATATCGGAAATGTCCGAAGATCTTTTTTCTCGGAATCACACAGCGTCCTGGTGAAAGAATATTTTCAACAAATTAATATACTCTCGACTTCCGGCGTGTGCGAACACCTCGATACATCCATGCCACGAGGACGACATGAGACTGCTGACAGTGGCACTAAGTCCACGATGCGGGTAAGAAGAGCTTCTACAATGCCACTAGACAAGAATCGACTAGCAAGGCGGTAGTTGAGGGCGGGGTGGGGGTCGAAAGGAAATTCGAGCAGAGGTAAGTGAGAGGTGGGTGGAGGCGGAGAGGGAGTTTTAAAAAAAAAAAAAATCCATCCCAACAAGATTTAGTTATTGATCGGCCGGATACAGGTCATTTCAATATGGTTCTTACATTGGCCTTATTCATTTGTACAAAGCTTATATCAACTCTCTCTATCTGTCTGGTAAAACGTTTCTTCCACCCCCCCCCCCCAACCCCGGATCAAGTTGAAATTTTGCACAATTATTTCTTTTACCAGACGAAACAAGAATCAATGAAAGAAAAACCAGTTAGTTAATCAACTATTGGTATCTATGTATATCGATATATATCTATAATAATCTATATATAATTCTCTTCGTCGCCCGACCATGCAGGACACTAGGCATGCACGAGGACTCTCTAACCCTCGATGAAAAAGTCGTGGAAAGATAACTCTTCTATTTCTGTCTCCCAACCATGCAGGACACTACGCACGCCCGCCGACTCTCTAACCCTCGATGAAAAAGTCATGGAAAGATAACTCTTTTATTTCTGCAAGTCGGACTAGAGTTATCCCACGTAACTTTCGCGGCGACAGAGAGAGAAGCTCAGAAAAAAAGAGGGGACAGAACGATTAATGTTTCTCTTTACATTTATATTTGACTACATTTATATTTGACTACATTTATGTTTGACTACTTTTATGTTTGTATTTTTTACACACGCCAATATCTGGTGTCATTAACATAGTTGCATGTTTTTTTTTGTAGCTTTGGTTTGATTTTGCCCCTTTGTATTGCCCTTTGTTTCCTAACTATGGCCGCCGCTACACATATGTTTCGTGGAGTCAACAAGTCTTTGAATGTATGCGCAATACCTACATCAGGTAACTTTTTATTTTTCTATCAGTCGCATATTTCTGGAAAAAATGTCATCGACGAAACTGTTGCTCTCAAACTTCGCAAGATGGCGGTAAGCTTTGTTTGTGAACATTGGGATAACTATGGCAACGTCCTGTCCGTTGTTCTTACTCACGGAAGCACAGTCATACACTCTGCTCGACACTACGCTGCCTACATGAATACTTCCGGCGCTTATGGTGGCGAGGCTGAACTAGTGGCGCTGTCTCAAATACTTCCCTATTCACTTCCGAAACGTCCGCATGACCTCGAGTTTACAATCCGCGATCAACGTCTCTCCATATCCCTGCTATTTAGCGGTCCTTTGGATCATGGCCATTACGAAACGCCGCGGGTCGACTGGTTGTTAATATTATATTCTCGTCGCGTGTTTAATTTGTTTACAGTAAAAGAAGATACAGGAGATTGATACACTACACATTTTATTGCTATTATTTACCACAAATTTGGATTGCTAGAGATTGAGCCTATCCAAGTTTCTTTGTTAGTTTTCTAAAGCATGTGGAATTATGGGATAAAAATTAGCCTTAAAAAAACAGAACAAAAAAATATAGACATATAGAAAGAGTTTTAAAATGAAAAAAAACCGGCATTGTCAAGAGCATCGTTAATTGAAGTCTTGCCATTGTCTGCTTATGCTGGAGCAGACGACTTTGGTATCGATACTTTACAAAACGACATTCCGATGCAGTTATTACATTTTATGTCAAAAAGAATGAATAATGACAAAGACACCACGAATGCCTTGTAACACTGTGTAATAATTTGATGTTGTTTTTTTAAAGCTCTCAAACATTTATTCTTACTGGCTCTTCCGAGTTCCTGTTGGTTATGGGCCATGGTTGCTAAGACAATGTCCCTTTCAACACTTCTCTCTCTCTCTCTCTCTCTCTCTCTCTTTCTCTCTCTGTATCTCTCTCTCTCTGTCTCTCTCTTTCTTTCTCTTTCTTTTTCTTTCTCTCTCTCTATCTTTCTCTCTCTGTCAGTCTCTGTCTGTCTCTCTCTCTGTCCCTATCTCTGTGTCTCTGTGTGTGTCTCTCTCTGTCTTTTTCTCTCTATGCCTCTCTCTATCCCTATCTCTGTGTCTCTCTGTGTCTCTGTGTGTGTCTCTCTCTGTCTCTCTCTTTCTCTCTGTCATGCTTTTCATTTTCTTTCCTTTTTTCTTTTCTGCCCTAGATGTAGCCCAAGGAAAAGTATCTTGAGGTGTTGACTTATGTAAACCTTGCTACTCAACTTTCTTAATTGCAACACTCCTAATGACATTAGCAACTAGACAGAAGTGATAAAAAAGAAGAAAAAATGTATGACATAAAATCAATTTCAGTCTTTAGAGGAGTTAATTTATTTCAGCTCATTACGTTCCTGGGCGGTTACTATGGCAACAACTGCTACAGTAAAAAAACATAAAACATTTACATGTGGTCAATTATAAAGAAACAAAACTAAAATACAATCTTTTTAAAATACCTTTATTTATGTGTTTATGTGTGTGTGTGTTAGTTGTTAGTAGTTGTTAATTTTAGGGAAAGATCGATTTAATATCGATTTGTTTTTGTTTTTTTAATCAAACATGTGCAGATTTTAATTTTAACTAGATTTTTTTTTATTGTGTGTGACTTTGTATGTGTGGAGAGTTAGTTTACGTATATGTGTGTGTGTCTTTGTTTATCTGAGGAAAAGATTAATTTATCTTCTAGTTTATCTTTTGTTGAATCAAATGTGTCTAGGTTATAATTAGTACAAATATTGCATTACTACTAAACACTACTTGTTGGAATGGAAAGACATTAGTTTTTAAAGGAGTATAAAGTCTTACTACCTCCTATTGTCTGAAATTTAAAAAACTCTGGACATGACCTTCTGACACGCTGGACATGACCTTCTGACACGCCGGACACACTCTGAAAATAAAGCAGTTACACTACAGGATGCTCCTTTAAATTTTTAACGATTATTACAGCCTAGGTGAAACATCCCAAATTATGGCGGCGGGGGTAGTTCGGACCCTTGACCATCGAGACCATCGAACGATTGTGGCGTGGCAAAGGATTTGGAGGCCCGGGGCTTGGCCTCGTCAGGTGCATCTGCATACTGACATTTGACATCATGACATAATAACACATAAGTCTAATGAGTGAAAAACATACAACATGGTCACTAATTTGCATACCTAAATGAATAGCAAGATAGCATGGGATCGGGTTAATATTTAATGTAAAAAAATATAATTTTGGACACTCATTTGTAAGGGCTAAGGGGACTTTCGGGTTTGGCAGGTTAAAGTGCGAAATATCAGGTAGGTTTTTTTTTTTTGGTTTCAATATGGTGGTAAATATACAAATGCTTTTTTTTTTTTAAACGTATCCGCGAGTCTATACTACAATGTTTTTAATGACCAGCTGGTTTGTCGATAGCTGTTAAGGAATGACATATTTTTTTACAAACTCTAAGCTTTGTGGTTTAAAAAAACAAGCAATTTCAAGTATTTCTTTCTAGTCTCATTCGTGCAATTAACTAACTACTACAACCATCTTTTAAATTAAGTAACAAGCATGACTATTTCATGTCTAGAGAGTATCGCTAAGTCCCTGCGCCATT
Source organism: Biomphalaria glabrata (assembly GCF_947242115.1). Taxonomy (NCBI): domain Eukaryota; kingdom Metazoa; phylum Mollusca; class Gastropoda; family Planorbidae; genus Biomphalaria; species Biomphalaria glabrata. The sequence goes on along the minus strand of NC_074725.1, from coordinate 20,706,817 downwards.
CACTTGCTTATTGTATGTGTCGCTTTGAGAATAGGTCAGAGACAATAAAAGTGCCGGCTCTAACACTTTGTTGGTGAGAATAAAGAAGTTTCAAAAGTCAGCTGTTAACAAAGTGTTTGTTTCGGATGGTAGAAACGTATTTTATTCCCCAAACAGAAACATTGAAACTGTAAATATGAATAGGAAAAAATATTTCCTAGATATACGATAAAAGTTGATATTTGTTGTAGAAATGGACTGAGAATCTAACGTATAACAAGCCAAATAAAACTAAAATACTTAAAAAAACAAAGCTTATCTTGAGGGAATAAATCCACATTCATAGTAATGTTTCTTAATACTGTAAGATTCTTTCCTCCTCAATATGAAACAAAATTAATTAATTACCACTATTTAATTAGTTATTTGGTTAATGTTTTTAAATTGATTCACGAGTTGTCTTTGACAATAAAAAAAATAACAGTTTCATCTTCATCATAGAATGGGAAGTGGGAGAAATGTGTTTAAAATTGATATCAGCGGTGTATTATTGGTTGTTAATTATTTTGTTTATTATTGAAAAAGGGAAATAAGTGCTACTTATTGAAATATGTTGATGTATAGGTGGAATTATTTCCTTTATTATGTTTTCTACAGATTTTTTTCTCTTATTTTCAAATCTATGGAACCAGTTTTAAATCTTTGTATATAGCGAGTAGTCCATTGCGATACACGAATCAATAAAACATACACCGTAAGTTAATCAATAAGTGGTAGGAGCTTATTCCTGAAGACTAAAATAAAACAGACTCCGGAGACACATATTAAAGACTAAAATAAAACCAACTCCGAATTTAGAATTCAAAACAACCCCAGAGAGACAATGGTTTTACTTGCGTTGAATGTTTTAAAAATTTAGTCACGTGACATAATGTACTTATAATTAATTTTTGTACTTCAAAATAATTTATTTAGTCTTGAAAAGTCTTTAAAGTTTTTTTCCAACAACTAACTGACATATTTGCTAATTTTCATCATTATTCACCAGTATCATCAACATCATTATCTGCAAGGGCGGAATGTCTATTTAGTAACCGGGCAAATGATCGGTGGGCCGGTGGGGTTGGCGAATGGGCCACATTAGATGTTTGTAAGTCCTGTAAAGGTGAATGGCCTCTCCTTACGTTATGTAAAAGATCTCTACATATTGAACTGTGTAATACTTTTCACACATTCCAAAATAATGGATTAGCTTATACCCTTAAACCAGGCTTCTGTGAGTTTCAATTCTCTGTACCACACTAAGAGATTAACAAAAAGCATATTATTATTATTAGCCTATATATCATAGGAAATCTAGTTGTAGGGCGAATCGTATTGTGGCACCCAGTCCTCCCCTGATTATCTGTCCCTTGTGATGTGAAAGTTGGCGTAACCTAGCTGTAACCATATCGCTCCACTTTTCCCGGTAAGCAGTGGTTCTCAACAGGATATCAAGAGGCCGGTCCATTCTATTACCTTGACCAACCAGCTCCTCTCCAGACCGACACTTGCTTGCTGCTATTGTAAGTATTAGAAAAAACTTTGCAATTTTGTTGTTGTTTTTTGTTTTTTTCAAAATCTTATATCAACTCACTCTGTCTGTTAGTCTGTCTGACAAAGGAACTAATCCGCTATATACCACCACTTCAGTATAGTACAATTTATTTCCCTTGTTCGAGGTACTTGATAAAATAATTTATTAATTACCAATAGTTCTTTAACTAATTGTTTGTTGTTTTTTTTTTTTTGTTTTTTTGTTTTTGTGTGGTCAGGTAAAAGAAATAATTGTGCAAAATTTCAGCTTGATCTGGGGTTGGGTGTGGCAGAAATAACGTGTACTCACTTTTTACCAGACAAACAGAGTGAGGTGATATAAGCTTTGTAAAAATATTTCTAATTGCACAGATTTATTACCCTTAGTCTAGAATAGTCTAGATCTATTACAAATTTAATTAAGGGTCTGATCCAAACTAATTGATGCAACTACACTTAGTATAAAAAAAGTATTTTTAATGTTTAATTTGTTATTAAAATATATTATAAGTTTAAAAAAATATTAGTACTACATGGATGTCCTTAAAAACTCACGTTTGCTCTGTACACTAAGTAATGTGTTAAGACAGACCTGTTGAGAGATCTGCATATTTATATGGATTTGATTTCATGTATTGACATGAATATCGATTACTTTCTATGATATGACTTTCAAAAATATTGTTCCAAATTAGCTTCTTTTTACAGGCATAACAAACTGGACAGTATTAACTTCCTCCCCCGCAAAGAGCAATCTACAATCTTCCAACTAAGGACAGGACACACCTCTGTTAAATTACCATCTCAATAAAATAAATTCCACACAACTTCCCCTTTGTAGACACTGCGTCCACCCTTATGAAACTGTAAACCATATCCTTTTTGAAAGCCACTTCCTTATCCACCTTAGGCAGATCCTATTACCACTACTATCCAACATAACCAACACCCTATATGGCAGTAAAACAGCACACTATTTTTCCTTGGCACAGTCTGCAAAAGAGCTCACAGCTCAGCAGCAATAAAGCTGGATAGAAGAAGAAGAAGAATATGGATAACATTGGGTATGATTGCTACAGCCATTGAGATTGTCGTTTACCTTCTATGATCTGACTTTCAAAATATTGTTCCAAATTACCTTCTTTTTAAATGTTTATTGTATCAACTAACGGCACAGTAAAAAAAAAAAATGAAAGCTTGAACATTATTCATAAACTGAATTTTTTATTTAATTCGCTTGAAATTTTATTAAAATCTTACACATATAAGATAGTTTGACTCTTAGAATAATGTCATCTTATAATTCTTATTATTAAATTGTCTATTGAGTTGTAACTCTTACTTTTCCGGAACACTATTCGTGTTAATGTAGCGTTTTTCCAATAGCGATGCACGCCCCTTAAGGTTCGCGGCGTTCTTTATTAATTATAAAACAATGTATTGTAATAGCATTAAAATTCATATTTGTGAAAAAATGTAGAAAAAAAAAACCGGCGGTATTACTAAAAACAAATTAAATTAAAACTTAAAATTTTTAATTTAATTGACGTCATCACATTTTTCTAAGTAGAACACTTCCGCCTGTTCTTACAAAAGTCGTCTGCTACTAGATCTATGTATTGTTATAAACCTGGTGGTTGCACAGATGGGGGTAGTGGAGTGTGTGTAGTCAGCCGACGCAAATCGCCCCAGGCCAGCGCTAGACGAGCGGTCAACCGTGACGAGGTACGACTGTCAGCCGAGTCGTGTCAACAGAACGGTTCGGGAAGGATCGCAGCGTCACGAGAGTTGTAGTCACCTGACCACCTAGAAACGTCGAGCGGCGTTCTGTCCGGTTCGAGAAGGCCAGTAGGGACCCTATATAAAGAGCGGAGGTGTCGCAGTCAAGACGGTTGAGAAAGCGGGTTAACGACAGGAGTTCAGAGCACGGTCGACTACAGCACAGTTCAACGGTGTGGTTCTGTACAGAGCATTACGACGGTTCAGTGCGGAGTACTGTCAAGTACAATTGAGACGAACGGCGTCTTGATCTTGGTCTGTGATCGAGTCCGACACAACGAGCCCAAGTGTGTGAAGTCAGTCCCGAACTGTTGAACCCAGTGCAAGCCCGGAACGAGACGGAGAGGCCAGTACAAGATTTGATACGGCGGAGAGATATTTGTTATCGCAGAGCTATTTGTACTGTTCTACGTGCTGCCAATTGTACAGTATTGGCTGTTATTTATGGACATTAAACCTTTACGTTATCTTGGAGCCCTGACTTGTCAAGTTCTTTAAGTTGGTGGTGTATGGTGCAGTTTGCAGAGAGCCTGGATAGTGAGATTCGTAACAGTATTGTATTTTCACGCATATACCCCGCATACGTGAATAAACAAAATCGTAAAACCCGCAACCATATATATACCCCGCATGTGCAAAGCGATACTTGCCTTAAACTACCGGTACATAAAGTTGTTGCTCCCCAGACGTCTGTCTCTCGTGTTCCAGTTGTCCCAACAAGCCATACATAGAGTGCAACACGAGTGGGGAATGCGAGCCTTCGGTCGTATCTGTAGTATGTCGTTTCTAGGGAAAGTCGTTGACCTAATTATCTGGTGGTGGAGAAAGATTTGCTGCAACTGCTGAGCTGTGTCCTTCGGTTCATTTGATAGAGCTTCACTAACTATAGCGAGGACAGTGACATTAATGAGACTGGGGGATGTACTGCATGCAATGTCATCTACACGTTTTGAAATTAATGGTATCGGCAAAATTAGTTTAGTTACTTAATTAGGTTGTTAGATTACTGGTATATGTTTCTCTTCCTCATCAGTACTATTTTGTTTTCTTAACATTTATAATGAGATGCTCATAAAGTTTTACAATAGACATTTCACAACCACACTGAGAACTTCATGAGGTATAAAGACCCACCGGTATATCCATAATTTCTGTTACGCTATGTTAATGAGTAAAATAAAATTGTGTAAACCCTGCACCTTTTTTTGCACCCCGCAAGCCGCCATTCGTTTGTAAAAACGGTATAACCCGCAGGTTATATGCACGGAAATACGGTAAAAACTTTTAAGAAAATAGCTTAATATATGTCTTCACCAATGTGATTCTTCCCGTCTTTCTTATGCTAGATAACTCAAATTTCCCGCGACTGACATACGACAAGATGTCTTGATAAATACAAAGAATATTTCACGATTTATCCTGATTACTACTACACCAGCTTGACTTCATCGAAGGTTGAACACCTCAAGCAATCACCCGCTAACGTCTCTAGCTTCCTCGTACTACGAGAAAGAGTGTGTTGTAGACGCCATGAGAATACTATTTCGATAGGCGGGACACGTAGTCAAGATCTGAAAGCCTATCCTCGGGATAGTATAAAGTGTTTTAGATCTAAGCATTCGCTTAACCAAGATTCTTTTCTCGGAGGAGGGGAGGGGACGGGGTAAAAATAATGTTCTATTGTTTTTTTTTTATCTAGCATTCATAAGTTATTGACAAAAAAATCAGTCGCTCTATGAGTTGTTTAGAAGCGTATTTGGAACTGTTTTTTTCTTGTTAATGTTTCTCTTGTTTTAAATCCACCTTGTCCAGACTTATATTTTGAACATTAAAAAAAAACTGAATGTAGCAAAATAAAAGAATGAAGAGATTGGCACAATTATGAGAGAAACAAACAAAAATGACTCTGTCATTAAAAGTAGGTGTAGATTAGATTACCTTCCAGGATTGTAGACCACCCTTGGGCTGTGGTCAGTCCACTGGTTATATGTCACTGTACTCAGTTTTTACAGAAACCGGCCTGAAAGAAACAGCCATATGACATATTTAAGGCCCAAAGAAAAGCCCTTGCCAAAGACATGTGTAGTCAAAGAAAAAAGAACTTACATAGTTTCCGGCGGACGATGGTTTTGCCTACATTAGATGTGAAACAGTATCGAGTTCGTATGCGTAGGTATGTGAAACACTGCACTCATCCTTAATCTTCCGAATCGAAGACACTGCTACTATTACCAGCTAGACTACTCACCATTGCCTACTATTAGCCTACCAAGCATCTCTATTATCCACCATCAAGATACCACGTGACACTAAACTGGAGAAAATAAACATTGATTTTAAAGTTTTTGTTAAAGTCACGCATAGACAAAAAGTACGCATTTATAAAGAAATCTCAAGAAAATATTCATAAAATTCTTTCCTCTACGTATGACGATTACTGGTAATAGATAATGCATTCTTCATTCATTTTTTTCTAACGAAACACTAGTTTCCTTTTAAAAAAAAAAAATACTGTTGTATCCCTGACAGAAACATAGACGGCTTGACGCATTTTTTGCGGGATTTTATCATGTACAGTAAGGATAAAAACCTCAATGTGTCTCTTTTATCTGTAGATCAAGAAAAAGCCTTTGACCGAGTAAGCCATAGCTTCTTGTTCAATGTACTTGAGAAATGTAAAATAAGTTCCCTGTTAATCAGATATATAAAGCTTGTCTATACAAATGCAACAAGTAGATTGATAATTAATCATTCTCTCAGTAGGAGTATCCTCATACAAAGGTCTGTCAGACAGGCAGGGCTGTCCCTTATCCCCCTTCTTGTATATCCTTTGCTTGGAACCCTTCTTGGAATCTGTAAGATCTGACCCCTCTATTATTGGGATAAATATACCGGGTCGTTCCTTCTCAACCATCAAAGTCAAAGTCTATGCGGATGATACAACCTTTTTTCCATCTTCTGAGCAAGATATTGAGAATATACTAAAGAAATTTACACTTTTCGGAGAAGCTAGTGGTTCAAAAATAAATATAAATAAATCCTCTGTAATGGGACTAGGGAAATGGAAATTCAAAGAGAATTGCGCTTTCAAAATTGTAGATAAAATCAAGATTTGTGGTATTGTCTATACCTGTAATCCTTTGTTCTGTTGTACAGACCAGTGGGAGAATATTTTTGCCAAAGTCTCAAACTTGATTAAACTTTATCAGCACATAGGTTCTACAATATTTGGCAGAGCTGTATTGATAAATAGTTTGGTCATTCCAAAGATTGTCTATTTAGCTAACATCCTCCTAAATTCATAAACAAGCTGAACAAGTTAATTAGAAGCTTTATATTCAAAAACACTATTAGGAGCATTAAGCACACTACACTCATTCAAAACAAAGAGGATGGGGAGATAAACTTGCAAGATGTTAAAACAAAAATACAGTCGCTAAGGCTAAAATTTGTAGGTCAAGTAGTTAGAAACCCAACAAACTTTCCCTTGACTATTTACTATTATGGTTTAAGATTAAGTAGTCTTCTTTAAATACACAATGATACTCCTCACTATTTTGGTACAGTAACTCATCCATTTTACAGTTCTATTTCAAGAATTTTACCTGGTAATGAACATTTAATACACAACAAAACCAAAGAATCATACACAACACTTAAAAAGCTGTTACCTGAAAGCCTAGTGAATAGGATTAAGTGGGGGAGAGTTCTCGGGGTGACAGAATTCAAAGACACATTCATAAACCAACACAGCAAACATATCCCACCTAAAGCTAGAGAGATAAGTTATAGACTTATCTTTGGGATGACCCCTATGGTTAGAAAACGGGCAAATGACCGTGAATGTATATTACGCCATCTTGAAAATGCTGATAATGAGAAACATATGTATTTGGAATGTCCATTATTCCTTCAAGTTAGAAGTACTGTAAGGGACTTATTAGAAGCAAACTGTGGCAATTATGTAAATGTTAACTTGTCTATTGTTTTAAACAAGCTGCCAAAACTAAAAAATACAAGATTACAAAGAGAGTTTGTGTTACATAAACTCAGAGGCGGCCCCCGTCGAAGTCGGATCCCTGTCGGATCTACATATTCGCAAATAATATTCAAGAAGTGATTTAATTTTGATGTAAAATGTTTTACATGTTTCGGATGTTCCTTCAGAGTTGAAGATAATTACTTCCTAGTCCAAACCTCCTGCAGGACGACGGGGGATGGGAGCGGGCAGGGTTTGAACCCTGGACCATCCATAAATCTGAACGACAGTCTAGCGCGAAAACCGCACGACCAGGCAGCCATTCGATGGTCAAAAGTAATAATGTTTCAAAGATTCATTTGCCGTAAATTTAAATTAAATAAAAAAATAGTAGATTAGTTTTAGTATATTAAAACATTACAATATTGATCAAAACGTTTGGAAATGAAAATCTACACTTTTTTTTTACACTTTAAGTTTAGAAATTGAAATTCTACATCTTAATCTAGTCTATTTTAGTCTAAACTAGATCTACAAAATCTAGATATAGACTCTAAAATAATTTTAATTAGAATATAAATCCAGATCTAGATATACTGTAATAAAAATCTAGATCTGGTTTAAAAAATCTAGATTAGATCTAAATCAAGATATCATTCCTTTTTTAAACGCGAGTCACATAACGAGGCTTAATAAACATTACTATACCGAGTTCTTTTTTCATTTCATTTGAAGAATTAATTCCATATAACGTCAGAAGAAAAAAAAACACAAAAGAGGCAGGAGGGCCCATAAAAGAGGCATATAAAGCCCATAAAAGAGGTAAAGAAAAGAGGCTCAAGGATTCCTATGATGATAAAGTTAAAATTGAATAGCGCAAATTCTGAGTTTTCCTATAAAAAAAAAACCCAGCGATATCCAATGATACAAGTCTAAGTCTAATTTGCTCAACATTTTGCACTGCTTTCAAAGCTAAACTAAAACAACACCTTTCCCCAATAGTATCAAAGATAAACAGGAGGTTTGAAGTACTATAATACACTGCGAGCTGCCTGGTGTAATAACTTTGACATTTACCTGCTCCTTGTCTCTACAAAACCCTGAGCTTCAACTCATGATGAAAATGTTAATGTCACAAATAAATGACATTGAAAAAAACACGAGATTCTGAAGGTTGTCTATGATGTCATTTGAGTTATTACAAGTCTATGCATTGTTGGGAAGTAGGGCATGTTGGAAGAGTGGGAATCCATGGTGATAGTTTGGGCGGTAGAGAACTTGTTGTTTACAAGGAACTGTTTTGTTGAATTTGTCTACACATCACAGATAACTGAATCTAGAGGATTGTATGTTTTGTTGTCACACAAGCCCTATATAAATATATATATATATATATATATATATATATATATATATATATATATATATATATAGAGAGAGAGAGAGAGAGAGAGAGAGAGATAGATAGATAGATAGATAGATAGATAGATAGATAGATAGATAGATAGATAGATAGATAGATAGATAGATAGATAGATAGATAGATAGATAGATAGATAGATAGATAGATAGATAGATAGATAGATAGATAGATGTGTCTTTGTCTAATACGCTATACTTAATGGATGTCTCGCGTGTTGAAACAAAAAAAGGATGGATTAGGTTTGTCACGATTGAATTTGAACCTACCTGAAAAACAAGATTACAAAGAGAGATTGTGTTATCACACAAAGTCAGAGGCGGCTCCCCTCCAGATCCGCCCATTGACAAGGAATATTGAAGCCATTGATTGTCTTATGTAATAAAATTTCAAAAAAATCATTCGATGTTGTATTTCACTTAACAAAAGAAAAGAGCAATCTATCAGACAATATTTAAAACTTTTTGGGCATTAACATAACTATCACCGCATAAACCTCTATGACAAAATTTTGGACCTAAAAAATCAATATGTCCGATTCTACCAGATCTGTGTTTTCTATTTGATACGTCTGGAAATATCTTTTAAATGTTTTTTTTAAGTAGACTACTGGGGAGGAGGTGGTATCTGGAAAAAGTTTTCATGCAACCTTTACAAATGCATTAGTCTGGATTCACAATTTGTATTGTTAGATAATTAGTCTATTATAAGAACTTACCTCTCCTAAATTTGTGTGTTCATAAAGTGATGAAAGCACGCTTGCATATTTCAATTTTAAGAATTCAACGGTTGGCTTTTAGTAAACGTGAAACAGTCGTTGCAACAGGGCCGCTAAAAATAGTTTTGTTGTTATTTAAACTGAAGCATATTGACAGGTAACCACTCTGTTACATATTGTACATCTGTATGTCTTGGACACATTTGAAGTTTCATTAATCCATAATAAAGAAGTTTTTTTCTAAAACTTTAGAGTATAAATAAATGTTTACATTCGGGTTCGAATCCTGGTGAAGACTGGAATTTCTAATTTCAGGATCTTTAGGCGCCTCTGAGCCAACTCAGCTCTAATGGGTACCTTACATTAGTTGGGGAAATATAAAGGCGGTTGGTCGTTGTGCTGGCCACATGACACCCTCATTAACTGTAGGCCACAGAACCAGATGGCCTTTACATCATCTGCCCCATAGACCACAAGGTTTGAATGGGGAACTCATTTTGTGTGTCTGTATGGTAAAATATTTAAACTCGTTATATATTAACGGTAGTATTATCCAATGGGTCTCTGACATTAGTTGGGGGAAAAAAATAAGTTGCCTTGTCGTTGTGCTAACCACATGACACCCTCGTTAACCATGAACCACAGAAACCGATGACCTTTACATCATCTGCGCCATAGGTCGTAAAGGGGAGCTTTACTTTACTAGAGTTATGGAGTGTGTATGTTTGTGTTGCTATGATGACAGTGGGATGATGTTGCGAATGTTGCAATATAGGTGGCATTTTCGTCATTGGTCTTAGTTAGAGAGACTACTACAGAACGTGAGATAGAAAGATTCTGTTATTGTAGTGAGTTAGATTTTGTAAAAAAAAATATTATTACTAAAGTCTAGTACATTTATTTTAACTCATAATAACTTGATTTTGCCTATATTATAATTGAAGCTATCTTTAGCATTGTCCCCAAGGAAGTTATTCAAGTTGTTTTAAGTTTTATTAGTTAAGACATATTACGCCTGCAGCGGTTTAGTTGTCTACCAGCAGTTTGGTGCTACAAGTCAACGACCGACAACAACTAGTCTTATTGAAATATCAAAAAGCTTTTAATGTCAAAGTATTATAAACCTGCCTAAAGAGAAGTCAACTACACATATTACTGAGTGTACATAAAAATAATGATATATATATATTCAAATTGTTATCCTAAAACAACCATATTCCTGATTTTCTTTTATTACTGTGCCTTGTGGTAACAACTTCCGGGAAAGATAGACATGATCGCATAATAGTTGTGAAATAGGTGTGTATTGAAATGAATATTAAGCATAACATGAGATACACAAATATTTAACTTATCTTATACATTTAAGACGTACCTAAAATAGAAAGTTAGGCATATTCATATTATAAACTAGTTGTGCATGTTAATTAGATACCAAAAGTAATTAATAGTTATCCTGACGGATTCAAACAACCCTTTCTATCCGCAAATGAAGTAAAGCTCCCCATTCAGACCTTGTTGTCTGTAGGGCAGATAATGTAATGGTCATCTGTTTCTGTGGCCTACGGTTAACGAGGGTGTCATCTTCCCTCAAATGAAACTCTTCGACATACAATGGATATGGATTTAACCTTGCATACGGATTAACAAAATTGATTTTTAATGGAGTATTTTAATTGGTTTTGTGTTTTTGCATTTGTGAGCTGTGGATTAGTGTGATTTATTGCTTCTAAACTAAGTTGAGTCAATCTACTGATTGTTTTAAAGAGGTTAAACGTCGACATTCGTTTAGTTCATTTTTATTTGATCTCATATCAAAACTAATCTTTCGTGAATACAAAATGAATATATTTTATTGCACAAGCCTTTCAAACAAAATAAACTAGAATGAAACGATTCGATACAACTAGAAAAACAAAACAAAACAAAAAATAAACATACAACAGCTTGTCTCTGAAGTAATTAAGTTATAAATGATACATAAAACCAAAAAAAAATTTGTTCATAAAGTTTGTTTTATACAATAGCAGTAAGGCCTCAGGTTTGGAAACGTGTTGGCGATGCAGTCTGGGTCACTCCCGTAAAGGTTAGTCCGGCTAATGTCTGACTCACTAAGCGTCCACTTGTTGGTGGACTTGGAATGTCTAATCGTGGCCTCGAATCTGCCGGCGCCCGGGGCGGTTTGAAACGAGATCTGGTAGAATTCGGACTCGAGGTCCGTGGAGTCGGAGAAGTCGGGGACGTCGCCGTGGAGGTCCTGGCTCTTTTTGAATCTCATCACGTTGACGTTTGGCTGCACGCGAGAGACTTGTGTGACCTGGGTCACCTTGAGCTCCGCGCAGCTAGACCGCAAGTCTTTGGTCAGCGAGTTTATAAACTCCTCCGCCACGCGGGACAGGCGTAAGGATACGGAGACGTTTTGCACGTCAGTCCACTGAAGACACGCACACCAGTGCGGCTCTACCCCTGCCTCCGCGCATGTCCTGGACGTGGGCACTGGCCGAAAAAGGCTGATCCCCCTTTTCATGGAGTGGTCCACTGCCGGTCCGGTCATGTTTAGTATCTGGTGGAATGTCTCATGGATGTCGAAAGGGGTGGTCAGCCTTTTCACATTCTGCCTAATGTTTTGAACAGCTTCAGGGTATAGGCGCTGGAAAGAGGACGGTAACATGAAGGCAAAATAAGGCATCCTTTCTTCCAGTTTCCCTTGCGTCGTGTTCCTGAGCTCCGAGACCCTAGCACCATGGTCCCCCATTAGGATAAGGATGGTGTTGTCCAGGTGTCCATTGGCATACAAGAACCTCAAAAAGTTTTTAAAGTCAACATCCATCTAAAACAAAAAAAAAATAAACGTAATTAAAATCAGCTGTAATAATACTTCAACCATTTATGAAAGGTTACTATGACAGTCACCTGATTTGTACATTCGAGATATGTTGATATGGGCTGACAGCGGATTATAACTTTGCTAGATCAAAGAATAATATTATGTAAGCAAGCACTGTAAGCAAGGATTGAGACTTAAAGTATGGTGTGACGTTACATCTTATATCTTAGACACCAATTTGGAGTTGTTTGAATGTTTTCTCTTTCGTACGCATCATTAATGACTGCCTTGTGGTGCGCTATGCGCGCTGGCTGTCGTTCGGTGGTCTAGATGGTATCGGGTTCATACCCTGCCCACATGACATACCCTATTGTCCTGTGGGAGGCTAGGAATTATAAGAAAATAACATTAAACTCTGTAGGAAAAACCGAAACATGTTAAACATTTTATAATGACACTTTCTTTTAGTTAGTCGTAGGCAAAATGCACAGGCTTTTGTTACGAAGGTGAGCATTATTAAATAAAACAACGTCTGTACACATCCATGTTAATAAAGATTCATTTCTAGAAGCAGAGACTTAAAGTAATAAGATTTGTTTTTCCATATAAATACAAGGTGGTTCTCAAACAGTTGTTTCCTCCATCAAGGTCCTACAATCAAATCACTTTACTTTCAGGTGTTTCACTCTGTTGTATTTATTTTCTCACATAGAAACTGTGCATCGACTCCACTTCTACGTGCGGAGCAACTTTTTGTCCATGCTATTTATGTCGGATCAGGTTCAAACTTTAACAATTATTTATTGTACCTGAAGAAGCATGAATATTTTTAAATTTTTTTTTAGTCAAAGGTTTTTTATTAAACAGCTATTTGGGGCTCGAGGGAAGCACATTGAAACATTCTAAATCAAAGCTATTTCTCTTAACTCGGACCAAAAATGAAAAAAAAAAAAAATTCTTGCATATAATTATCTACCCTTGCTTAGACGATAAGAAATTGTTCAGTTGCTTCCCTTACTACTATAAAAGATTTAGTCTTTTGAAGCCAAGTTCTGTATAATTTATCAAACAATGAAAACAAATGTATATGAAGGGAGACGATGATGATTCAACATTTGTCTAGGTGACCTTTAGAAACCAAATGTTTGTTCACTGGGTCTTCACCTTGTGATTCCATAAACAGTCTGTTGGGGGATTGTTGACCAGAGAACATCTAAGGACTGTGCGGCTTATATTAATTATTATTTGTGTTCGTTACGTAATCTCCTGCGTAAACGGGGCAAGGTAACATTGAGGAATATTTGTTTTAAACTCACTTTCCAAAAGATACATTGCATAGACATACGACAACTAATTTTATGGTATCACAACAACAAATGTAAGAACTTTGTTCAGAATTGTCCATAGTTCTCGTTTTCCTTTGCTTGACCCTTTTCCAGCCCTAGACATACAACCCAAATGGGCTTACATCTCAAACGAAATGCATGATCTTCGGAGTTTTGAAGGTCAGTTTCTTTATTTACTAGTAAAGTACAACAGTTCTAGGACACATACACACACAGAAGTAGTTGCAGATATATAGAGGAGCACCAGCCAGTGGCCAAAAAAATATATCCGTCTTTCATGTTCATTACAAATCTATAGTCAATGATTTCCTCGGATCGTTCACCAGCTGACAGATCAGCCTGAAGCCCCATTGATCTGATGTTTTTATGTCCAACACTTAAAGCTGGGATAATCAACAATGTTCTTAGACAACACGTTGCGGAACTCCACACTAGGGCAGACCGGTACGATTTACTGATGTTAACTTGTCGTCAACCCAAGTCTGAGGCCAAGCAGCACTACAATGAGCTCATAAGGAGTTTAGAGGACTATATATAATCTATCATCGGTTATTCTTTACAAATTGTCTAGTCTGGCGATAATTTTGTCCCCAATGAAGTCCCGGGACAACTAATCTTCACCAGTTGACACCGAGAGGTCCTGAAGTTTTGTTAAAATCATCACAGACTGAAATGATAAAAAATAGTTTATGTGAGTAATTTGTTTATATTATTCTTTTTAAATAGTCCCCAGTACAAATAAAGCTCCACGAGCCTCTCCAACCTTCTTTGCTACGTAACACCTCCAATGGGACAAACTCCTACTTTACAAAAGTACACTAATAATAACAATAATAATAATAAAATTATAAATTAAAAGCAAAGATATACTACATAACTATTGATAACATCAGAGACAGAAAAATGTTACAAGGATTATCATATCAGCAAACAAAAGATAACTAACCAAGAATAAAGGTAAATACACACCAATATTTACACCCTCATACACCCATACCCACATACCAAAACTTGATAGATCCACACAATCATCTTAGATACATACACACTATTATCTTGTACATGGACCAAAGGGCTACAAAACAAGGTGTCGAGGACTTCTGAGGGAGCAGTCCAACACATTGACTACCCAAGAACACATACAAATGCATCCCAATACAAGCCCGGCAGTTATTTTATATAAATAATTCTATTCAGTCAAATACATTTGCAATTAAGAAGCCACTACTGTGGGTTAATACTAAAAACTACATACCTTTCCGCATACACTAAATCGTACAGAAAACCTACATGCATAAAAACATTCACCAATAATACAGACCCACACATTTCATCGTTTGTATTCCACCTATGTTTTCTAGTTTAATTTTTTTTTTTTTTAAAGGAAACCTCAGAATTTGCGCTATTCAGTTTTAGCTTTATCATCATAGGAATCCTTGGGCCTTAGGCCTCTTTTCTTTGCCTCTTTTGTGGGCTTTTTTTTTTTCTAGTTTAAAGTCTAAATATGTGTAATTTTGAAATTAGACTACTACTCCTGCCAATTAAATATGCGAATGTTCTGCCAAAGTATACTAAAGCTGAATTAACTTATATCTGGTTGAATGTTTTTGTTTTAATGCGCTATTCATCTCTAAGAACAATAAAAGTTACACTACATACAGCTATTATAGCCCAGTGCAGCACAGGCCACTGTCCTGTTCTATCATATTTCTCGCGGCTATGGCCAAATTTTGATTCACGGTGCCCCCGCTCACTGGCGGATCCAGGCCCTCTGAGTGGGGGGGGGGGTCCTATTTTAATGGGGAAATCATTGTATGTGAACAAAATTAGTTGAATATGTATATAATATAAACTACGTGAACCCATTGTATATTATGTCGCACCACACTCTAATCTAAAATTTTATCATTAGTAAATATAAAATGAAAAAAGGTTGAACCAGGTGGGAGGGGCGATACATGCAATCACCTTTCCCCCATGGGACAAACCAATATTTTTTCTTTTTGTATTATAGTTAAGAAATTACAAAATAAATATAAAAAAATCTCTCACTAATATAATTTATACATGCTATAAAATTAAATTCTTATATCGAGTCGCCCCAACCCTATTCTTTAATACCAAATGCAATCATTAGCAGAAATTATAAAAAGGAGTGAGGATTAATCATTTTAACTCTATCGCCCCCTCTCCTTTCCAGAGTTTATGTAATTTCACATGAATTTTTCTTAATTATTTTAAGAAAGACTTTGCTTAGGAAAAGTTTTAATTCAAACGAAATTTTTCAGTATAAGAGTCACGATTGAGATGAGTTCTAAACCCAAATATGTTTTTTCTTAGTCGCCTTTTTCCAACCTTTACTCAATCTGATATTTTTCTAGTTAAATAAGTTTTGGACTATAACTCACAATTTATACTTGTATTTTATTGAATATTATTTATCGAATAATTTTTTTCGGCGGCGATCCTCAAAGCCTTAATCTAAATACGTGGGGTATCTTATCTTTTCAAGGAACAAATCGGTTTTATTTGCAATGTATTAAGGGCGTAAAAATGTATATTAGAATATTTTTCAACATTATTCAAAAAGTCCTTTATAATAGGATGAATAATGAGCCTTAGGTTAGGAGAATGCGTTTCTTCAGTGAAGCATGCAAGAAAACGCTTTTCGTGATTGGGCTTCGACCCGAACCACACTGATGAATAATGAGCTATAAATGTTAGGAGAATTCGTTTCTCCAGTGAAGAATGCAAGAAAACGGTTTTTGCGTAGAGGCCTTGCCCCGAATCCCACTAATAAATAATGAGCTTTAGATATCAGAAGGATGCGTTTCTGCAGTGAAAAATGCAAGAAAATGCTTTTTGCGTCGGGGCTAACCGAACCCCACTGATAAATAATGAGCTGTAGATGTAGGGAGAATGTGCTTATGCAGTGAAGAATGCAAGAAAATGCTTTTTGCGTCGGGGCTTCGCCCCGAACCCCACTAATAAATAATGAGCTATAAATGTCAGGAGAATGCGTTTCTTCAGTGAAGAATGCTAGAAAACGCCTTTGGCGTCGGGGCTTCGCCTCGAACCCGCTGATAAATAATGAGCTGTAGATGTCAGAAGGATGCGTTTCTGCAGTGAAAAATGCAAGAAAACTGGGGGAATCTTACAGCGCTCCCCCAGACCCCCAAGCTTGCAAGAGAAAGGCCTCAACATGACTATATATATGCTGTACGCACGTTTATGCATAGGGTTAGGGTTTACTGGGCGTTAGGGTTAGGGTTTGGAAAAAAATCGCCCCCCCCCCACTCCAAAGTTCTGGATCCGCCAGTGCCCCCGCTGCGGGGAAGAAGAGGAAACCGTGCCTCATATTCTGTTTGACTGCCCCAGACTTGCTGATCTCCGTCTCGACAGGTCTGGGAAACCAAAAATTCTCGACCTGTATGGCGACATTTATGCACTACGCAAGACAGCAGGGTTTCTGTCCAGGGCTTTTACAAGAGAGGATTTAAGCCTCTCAAGCCCTCACTCTAATGGAGTTTGATGATGATGATGACACTGCATACTGTGAGATAAATTAAAATAAAGAACTACAGTGACGCTATATAACAAAAGTCTATCCAGTTTAAAAAAAATAAACATAAAAAATTAGCTGTAAAAAAAAAATTAAACAATGAAATGTACTATCAAATGGCCAAAATTTCCCAAAAGTGGCGAGTCCTCAGGACCTGACAACCATACAAATTTTTCAATTATAACTCAAAAGAGGTCAACAAGAATATCACACAAGAAAATTAGAAAGTGATATCAAGCGTCAGTTTAATGAAATGTGGGAAAATTAATTGTCATACATTTCGAGTCTTTCAAGAGAACTTGTTTCTCGGATAACAGAAGATATTGCAGACATTATTATTACAAAGCTTATAATAACTCACTCTGTCTGTCTGTCTGGTAAAAAGTTCGTATCCGTTATTTTTCCCACACCCAATCTCGGATCAAGCTTAAATTTTGCACAATTATTTCTTTTACCTGACAACACAAGAATTAGTAAAAAAAAAAAAATTAACCAATTAGTTAGTTAACTATTGGTAGTTAATTATTCTGTTTGGTATATCGTACAAGGGAAAGAAATTTCACTTGACTGATAAGGTGGTATACGTTGAAGTAGGTCGACCTCCACAAGACAATCTGTGTAAGGTGATCCAATAGAAGGCAGGAACGCCGCTGGTTGTCCACTTTTAAAGTATACGGATGTATGCACACGTGACATGCTCTTAAAAATCGACACTAACAGTTGGGAAAAAGTGTCACTGGATAGATCCACACGTAGAGCGAGCATAAAGGAAGTGTCCCGGACTACAGATTACAGAACAGAAGTAGAAAGAAGAGTAAGAGTGCAACAGCCCCAGGTGATTACAGACGACAAACCAGTTGTGTATCAAGGATTGGCCTTTTTAGTCACACGAGCGTTGCAAAGGGAAAAGATATCAACGTGAGTCCTCTTTATTGTTTAGAGGAAGAAAAGTTTGGAACTATTAAACCATGAGCAGCTCCCTGGCACCATGGTTACCGTATCGGCTTGAGGAGACTTAGGAGGTCTAAGCGCTCTAGTTCGAATTCAAATCACTCCCTTTTTTTCTTAATAAATAAATTTAAAAAGCAATCACCCAGATGTCCATTTCTTTCTCCACCCCCACCCCCCACTCTTTCTTTTTCCCAACTGGTCCAGACAAGTGATAGGATGATAGCGAGAAAGTTAAAAGCATGAAAATGCGCTAAACAAAAACAATTGGTCAAAATATTTCTAATCGCACAGATGTATTATTGTGAATGCTATGAAGATCAAGCCAATGATACATCCTACATTGAAAACAGAAGGATTACAAAAGAACTTTGCAATTCGTTCGAAAAATTTAGCTGAAGACGACGAAGACTGATTGCTTGCATTTATTTATACATTCTTGCACTTACAAAAAACGAAGTATTCTGAAGATGCCTAGCAATATGTAGATGATCTAAAACCAAAATCAGTTCCGAAAATTAAATGTGATTAGCTTCTCTCACTACTTAGCAACGCACAACCTAAATCTTATATAAACAGAACTTTTAGCCCAAAGTTTTGCCTGACATTCGGACCAACAGACTCGAGAAAACAATGTCGTCAATGAAAATGATCAAAATCAAATTGAGGTGGCGACTGTCCTATTGAAATGTAAGGTACGTGGGTGGAAACGACCATTAGAGGAAGTGGTCAGACTAAATGAATAGCAAAACAAAACTCCTGTGGAAGTGTCCAAGGGAACGCGAGAGTGGACCCATTGCACGGAGCGGAGTTGAAAGAGAGCTCCCACGGTCCTGTTCCTCAAGGGACCGTTACATTAATGGCGAGTCCTGCACCGCCAAGCTTGGTACAACATAGAAAAATGGCGGAGGTTCCTGGTATACTCGGCCTTCGGCCATGCATTCTAGTCCATGCGCCCGAGTGCCAGATATATCGGAAATAGCGATGTTTTACATAGGCATTGATTTGGATCTCTTCCAGACAGAACGGTTGTTCAAACATGTTTTGTTTTAGTTTTTTTCCCTGTTCAATCAGGGTTTCTTTTCCAAACCTAGAGCTCGAAGAGCCTTCGGCTCAGCTCATAGACAATCACACGGTACTGTCGGTGGCTTGCAGATGCTAACTTAACTAATAATATTTCCAATTTGGTGAAATCAATAGAGATAAATGTCATTAAAGCTAATTAATTTGCCTGGAAAAAAATACCAAGTGTTCATAATTAATTAGTATCATATTCATAAATAATCCATTAAAATAATCAACGCTAATTCAGAAATGTCCATTGAGTATGTAAACTTTAACTTGTTTGTATGTGTGAGAGAAACCTTAATCCACAACCTCTGACCCATACTTTCCTAAATGTTTATGATTGGGATAGAAACAGTTATTGTGGGTATAGAAAACTGCCAACTCTGTCCAAATTACTCGTTTTAAAAAAGCTTATATTTCAATTAGTATATATAATATATCAATTAGTTTTTAATTAAATTTGTAATAGATATAGACCAGGGGTGGCTAACCTTTTTTTTTCACTTTTAATGCAGATACACCACACAACTTGTACCTCCCTTTAAATCTTCCAATTTTAACAAAAGTTGTGAATTCAAATCCCTTGACATTTTTACACCCCAAAGAAAGAAGAGCTCTGCTCTTTTGATGCTCACACCAACATGCTAGACGTTACCTTCTTTAGTTCAGTGATGTTGTTGTGGCTGAACTCGGAGTGGAACCCGAACATGAACTTGGGTTTTCTCCCGTACATCGAGTACATGTCCCTGAACCACTGTAAGAACCGCTGGTGCCTGGCCTCGGAACCGATACACCAAGGGAGGAACTTGCGGTGCATTGGCTCAGACAGCAAGAAATATGTTCTCATGGAGTGGTCCGTCGGCTGCTCTTTGAAACCATGGAGCCGTAGCTGTCAGGAAGAGAAAGGAATGTTACAAGATCAGGACGTTTTCTTGGTGACTCTTTCAATCTTTGAAAACGAGGCTCAGTTTTTCATTTGATATTCATTAGAAAATATAACATGTCGGAGGCGTGGAGGCTGGGCGGTACAGCGCTTGGCTTCCAAAACCGGTGTCCCAGGTTTGAATCCTAGTGAAGAATGGGATTTTGAACTCCGGGATCTTTTTGCGCCTCTGAGTCCACCCAGCTCAAATGGGTACCTGACATTAGTTGGGGAGAAAGTAAAGACGGTTGGCCGTTGTGCTGGCCACATGAAACCCTCGTTAACCGTAGGCCACAAAAACAGATGACCTTTATATCATCTGCCCTATAGACCACAAGGTCTGAAAGGGGAATATTACTTTTTACTTAATATAACATATAACCAATGTCCAACACTTATAGACAAAATTGATTGGTGCAAGATTCCAGCCTACTTTTCGTTTTAAATTAAATCTGAGCACCCATTAAACAGTCAGGCTGTTGTTACTACAGAATCGGCTTGATTAGTCGCTTTAGATTCTGTCCAGAAACTAACACCAGTGATTCGCTTGGGCGCATCCATTGTTTTCGAGATAGAGGGAGCCATACCCATACTATCTACTAACATTTTGGATGGATGCCTGATTGTGTAAGCCCTTGAACTGCCCTCTACATAATCCCGAGATCAAACCTCGCCCGCCTTCGTGAGTTAAAATTTGGGCTAGGATTTAATTGACTTTATTTGTAATGGAATGGTAAGAATCTAAGATAAAAAACAAAACATGTTTAGGTCAGGAAAAAAATGTCACAGGTCATTACGACATGAAAACGAGCTATTGGTCTAAACTGCCAACATGTTGTGACGTTGCAGGTCAATTTTGAGGCCTTCGACCTGGATGGCTGCTTTGTTGCATGATATGCACTCTGGGTTGCCGACTCGATTGTTTTGGGTTCCAACCATGCCACCCCCCCCCCCTCTTTTTAGATGTCATCATTCGGGAGCTTTGAGATATGATGTGAATTTCTTCAATCCTTAAGGAACATCCTAATCGTGTGGCGTAATACGCATATGTTGGAAAGGATACTTGTGATAATGATGACATCAAAAAATCACATAAATTGGTTTAGACTAAATGCATAAATGTTTGATTTTATTTTATTAAACGAAAGAAAATATTTCGGCAATTTTGAAAAAAAAGTTTTTAGTAAATAAATTGATGCTTTGAATTGGGCTTGCAGAAACGATGGCTCATAAAGATTTCTACCTCATCACTAGTGACAGATGAGCTAGTGAAAAAAAGAAAGAGAAAGATTGAAATGATTATTTAAATGTAAGTGAAGGAATGTGTATCTACTGATATCCCCCCAAACCTTCTCTGAAGACACAGCCAGAACGTGAACAAACCTGAAAGGTCCCAATGTGGGACATATCTTCAGCCCAGGCTGTCACGTAGCCAGCTTCCTTGTACGTGTTCCAGATCCAAGGGAAATCATCCACCTCGCGAGATCCGGGCACCCCTCGCCTGGCAGGGTGAAGGTCATGCTCCGTGTTTCCGGTTAATATGGGAAGCAAAGCCTTCAGGGGAGACAAACAAATCAAATTAGTCAAAAGGCAAAATTGCTAATTAGATATAGATCCTCTAATAGTGTCTACCATAACAAGTCCACAAGCACAAGATAATAAACATTACTCTATCCAAACGTTTCTAGAGTCTAGACTCTATACTCTTATCTAGTCACACTATATTAATAGGTTGAAACAGAATGTCAAAGAACCTGAACAGTGCCGTCCCCAACAATGTTGTAGCCCTCCAGTTCAATGCCTCCAAGATGTGAGAGAAAATATTCTCTAGACTTTGGCAAGTTCCTCAACCATGCCATACGCGATGTAGAGTCAAATCCTAAAAATGAATTTAAATCAAAGGTAAGAGAGTTTAATGAACAATAATTCCTTTATCCATGTCTGGAGATTTTTGTTTATAATTGGCTATGAAATCTCAAAAGGGAAATAACACACTGTTTATAATCCTGTCAACTTTGAGAGAGTTATCTCCATTTAAAGCCTTAAAAAAAGAAACTATGTATCGATAAGCTCATTTTGGAGTTTAGAGTAATTTAAAAGAAAATTTTGAAATTAATAACACAGACTTTATGAGAGATTGAAGACTGAACTGGTAGTCACATGAATTAACCTATTGCAAGCTATGAGAGTATCTCTGGAAGAGATTATCAAATAAGCTAGTTATAAATAAGCAAAATATTTTTAAAATTCTTTTAAATAAATAATCTAAGAGGAATAACTCATCATTTGAAGACATATCTCTCAATACTGTATGATTTATTGCCCTTATCAATATTAAGCTAAATAAATCATCATCATAAATACATATATATATATATATATATTTCTCTTCGTGGCCCAACCATGTGAGACACCACGAAAAAGTCATAGAAAGATAACTCTTTAATTTCTGCCAGTCGGACTAGAGTTATCCCACGTAACTTTCGCTGCGAAAGAGAGCGCAGCTTAGAAAAAACAGGGAGGGAGGGTAGCACTAGTAATCTTTCACTTTATACATTCTATATTAGACTACATTTATGTGTGTATTTTTTACATAAGTCAATATCTGGTGTCATTAAAATAGTTGCCTGCTTTTTTTTTTCTGTAGCTTTGTTATGGTTTTGCCCCTTCGTATTGCCCTTCGTTTCCTAACCATGGCCACCGCTTCACGTATATTTCGTGGAGTCAATAGGTCTTTCAATGTAGTCGAAATTCCTGCATCAGGTAGCTGTTTATTTCTATCAGTCGCATATATTTCTGGAACAATGTCATCGACGAAACTGTTGCTCTCGAACTTCGCTAGATGGCTGTACGCTTTGTTTGCGAACATTGGGGTAACTATGGCAACAGCCTGTCCTTTGTTCTTACTCACGGAAGCACAGTCATACACTCTGCTCGACAATACGCTGCCTACATGAATACTTCCGGCGTTTATGGTGGCGAGGCTGAACTAGTGGCGCTGTCTCAAATACTTCCCGCTACTATCTCTATTCACTTCCGAGAATGTCCGCATGACTCTCCTCGAGTTTACAATCCGGGTCAACGTCTCTCCATATCCCTGCTATTTAGCGGTCCTTTGGATTATTGTCATTACGAAGCGGCGTACTGTACGCCGTGGGTCGACTAGTAATTAATAATTTCCATATTTTTTTTTGTGTGGGGGGGGGGGGAATCTTGTTCTGTTAGGTACAGTGAATAATTACGTAAAGGTGCAACTTAATCCGAGAATGGGAAGTGGGAGAAATAACGTACCTGACAGACGGACAGACGGACAGAGTTAGTTGATAACGGATACAGCATATAATATTCATAACATTAGCATTGTAAAAATATACTCGAATGGTAAACTGAAGAAATGCATCTCCACTTTAATGTAACAAGCATTTGTGTATTAAAAAAGTATATATAATAATATGATATTTAAACACAGAAATATGTCTTTAACATTCCGGTGTAGTCAACCAAAAATATTTTTTTTTTTATAAGTGGAAAAAAGACAGAAAAAAAAAAGTACTCTCTTTTTCAACATACAAGATGGAAGGAACTATTTCAGTTTTCTGACCAGTAGATCTAGTTCTGTTCAACAAAACACTTTTAACCTATTAAAATTGTGTATTTTGAAATTACCACCACCCTGAAAAACTGACCAAACATAAAGACATCGTAGACTGGGTGCTGTATCGTATCTCGGGGTGGGGCGCCCTGATACCGCTGGTGCAGTGTTTCGTTGTACGCTATGCCTGCGTGAATGTTGTGGTACCTCTTGCCGGAGGGAGAGATGCATGCTACCTGTGGGACAAAATATGAGAACACTTGTCAATACAAAATAAAAAAGACTTTCGTTCACAAACAAACAATTTCAAGATAAACATAAACATAACATAACCATAACATAAACATAAACATAAAAATAGCAGCAAAAATAAACATTTCAATCAACTTAATAGAACATGAATGCAGGTAAGAAATGTTATGGATGTTTTGTTTTGAACAAGCAAGGAAGACATGACGTCATGGTTCCACCTACAATATCTAGCAAACTGGAAACTGTTTTTTTTTTGGTCTATAATTACATAACTCTAAATTTTAACATTGATTTTCATGAAGAGAGTTTTTGGTATATTTGGTGTTCAGAGATGGATGTATTGATCAGCTTTGTATTTCACAAATTACTTATCCTCTTATTTGATTCTGCTCACAAAAACCGTATAAAGTATAACCGTAGGCCACTGAAACAGATGACCTTTACATCATCTGCCCTATAGACCACAAGGTCTGAAAGGGAAACTAAACTTTTTTTTTTACTTTTTTTTGGTCCAATTAAATTTTTTGGCTTATAGCATAAAGAAATGTTTGTTATTTAGTTGAAAAAATGTGAGATCCTTCAAGCCTAGCTTTCTTGACATTGTTTAGTTTGTCTTTTTTCAACAATATCTTCAAATCATATATTTTTTTATCTTTAGGTTCCATTATATCGCCCCCATATTTCTCCATATTGTTCTCCATATCTAAATTAGGTCACTTCTTATTTTTATGGTTAGAGGTCGGGGTTATTGGTTAATTGAGTCAATATATCATGGCATCATCACCGCACACTTAAGCCAACAACAGCACCGAAAAAAAATATATACCTTGAAAAAATCCGACACCAAAGGGGTGCCGTCAGCCATTGGTTTGATGTGCTCCCCGTGGCGAACAGCAAAGTCTCCCCTGCCTCTGAGCATGGGCGCGTACTCACAGGTTATTGCGCCGTATTTTAGGCGGGCGTTCCGAGAAATCCTAAAGGTTCCGTTCTCCACGTAAATCCAGTTCTCCTCAGCTCCGGAACAATTGACTGGGGGCACTCTACGTACACAGCGAGACGAGAGAGCAGAAGAATAAATAGATTTACCAATTACCAATTATTTCAATGATACTGTAATTGTAAAAAACAAATAAAAATTAAAATCTGTAGTCATTGTATTCAAACACATTGAGATTTATGTCCAGAGCAGTGTTTCCCAAACATTTTTCTAAACGGAACACTTCGCACAATCTGTGTATTTAGAGGAACACTTTACTTAATTTTTAGAGAGATTAATTCACGTGGTGGCCTACTAGTAATTTAGTCCAGTAGTTCGTGGAACACATATTTCCATATTCAGACCTTGCGGAATACTGGGGTTCCGCGGAGCACAGTTTGGGAAACACTGGTCTGTAGTATAACAGGAATGTTGAATGTTGTTTTTAATGCTTTTAAATCGCGAACCCAAAGAAAATCTCTTGCCAAAGACAAACGTAGAATACGAAAAGAGAGCTTACTAGAATCTCTAAATGCACAACGGCATCAGTACGTTTTTCTAAACGTGAAATGGACACAGAAACAAGAAACCTAGATTTGATTGGAACATTTAAACTCCCTCGAGGGGTTTCGTTTGAGCTAAACTAGGCATGGACCAAAAGTGTTAAAAAGGACACGACACGAATTGAAATGTTCTGTGCTAAGCTACGTAAGGAAATGTGTTTTAATCTCAATTAATTTTGTTAGTTTCTTGTTGTTTTTTTTAAAGCGAACTGGAAAACTATCACGGTTTTCCAAACTGGGTCATATCTCGGCTCTGACTTGCATTTATATGTTATAGGTCATTATTAAATTGTCAATGTCAATTGGATATTGAGCGAGACCAATCGTCACAGAGGCCTGGACACTGACCTGTGACGAGGCAAACTATGATCAGTGGAGACCAATAGCTCGTTGCCACGTCACGTGTCACTACGTCAGAGATATAAGTTGGCAACTAGCTATTGCCCTAAGACGATTGGTCTCGGGCTTCAGTGGCTTAAATCGAGACCAATCGTTATAGAAGACCTGACCACTGACCTGCGAGGTCGTTACATGCGGACAGTTCAGACAAATAGCTAGTTGTCATGTCACTTGTAGAGCTTTTATGTTTCGCATAAATCCCTAAAACTCGGCTGTTAGGAGATGTGCATTGCCGTCACCTGAGATGAACTCCTATTGAAAAATCAGAGCAGGAAGGACTAGTCCTCCCGTAGTGCTCTGGCAAGAAACTTAGCCGTCCGGCGTAGTGCCTCATAGCTACCATACAAGTCGAGTGACTGCACAGGCAAGTCCCCCCTTAGCTCGCGGAGCTGGGGACACTCGTACAAGACATGCGACACTGTTTCGACGCTCTCTCCACAGTGACGGCATCGGGAGTCAAAGTTAGTGCGGAACCGGGCAAAGTATGCCCCAATAGGACAGTGTTCCGTCCTGCACTGCGCAACTATTGACTGCTCTGACCTCCTCAGTCGCCACCATGGATCGTCGCGATCTGGGTGACGCATGCGCTGCCAGACACCACGTGCTCTGTCGGATTCCTCCCAGGACTTTAACCACTTCTCATGAATGAGTGCTCGGATTTGTGCCGTTGCTTGTAAGTACGTGCTTGGTGCTTCGAGGTGTGTGGCTGCCATTGCACCCTCCCTTGCGAGGGCGTCTGCCGTTTCATTGCCCTTCACGCCGCAATGTGAAGGCGCCCACTGCATATAAACGACAGCTCCAATAGCTCGGCGGATGTTATCTGCGGCGCCGATTGCCTCTTCTATTACGGGCGACCCTCCCCCGCCGCCACCCATAACTAGGAGACTGGAGCGAGAGTCAGTGACCAACACCACCGTAGTGGCGTTAGTCTCGCGTTCGAGCATTCGGGCCCTAATGGCCTCGAACGCCCTGGTTATCCCTGTAAGTTCGGCATCCATGGAGCATGCAGCGTAGCCGCATGGACCAGAGAGCCTATCTGGTTCAGTCCGGTCGGGGTAGACAATAAGGGCCCCATACCCCGATCTATCGGGGTCCCTCATTACCGACCCATCGGTATAGCAGAATATGGCATCTGATGGGTAGGACTTTATAGTAATGGATGCCAAATTTTGGAGAATGGCAGGTGTTAATCGCCTCTTGGTGGCTCCCTCTTGCCCTAACAGGGACAGGTTTATTTGTGGGGCCGGCAATCTCCTCCACGGAGGGCACGTACTGATTCTCCTAATGGGAATTCTATCAGTGGAGAGTCCAGCTGTATTTGACAAATTGGCCGCTATGTGTAGGAACGATCGCATTTTAATGCGGTTCCTCTCTCTCCACTGTCGCACTAAAATTGAGGTGGGTAGCCTAGAGTCGCCCCTTTTATAGCGCTCTTAGGCCGTAAGTACTGCCCTCTCCCTCCTAAGATATAAGGGTGCCACGTTTGTAAAGATTTCAGCAGCGTTTGTTGGGCTTGTCCTAAAGGTGCCACAAATGAACCGTAGAGCCTGTGCTTGTACCCGGTCGAGTGATTCGAGGGCAGTTTTACTAGCATATACTTGAACTGTATAGCTGTATTCGATTTGTGATCTGACTGCCCCTAGATACAATGTGCGTAGCATGTCAGCTTTGGCACCAGTTTTTCCCGCAGGTCAAAGTTAGGCATAACACAACAAATGTGACACTAAACAGCCGCATTCTTTTTTTTCTCTTTTTTTTTTAGGTGATGTCTCAATAAGTCAATGTGACCTTCAAGATAGAAAAAAGAAACGACTTAAAGGAAGCTTTGAAAGACACATTGAAGTAGTGTTTATATCTCACTATGTGTCGTCTCTAATGGAGAGTTGAAAGAAGAAAAAAAAAAGGGGGGGGGGGGTTCTAACACTATTTATCTTAGATTTATTAATAATCTTCGGAAAGGATGACAATTCTTCATTAGTTGGTAAAACCTGTTCTGCTCTGTTACACCAGGTATTTTGAAAGTCAATCGCCAGAGATACATTTCAGGTATTTTTAAAGTCTGTCGCCTACGATAGATTTTACGTAGTTTTAAAGTCTATCGCTTACGATTAGTTTCAAGAAGTTTTAAAGTCTGCCAGTGCATGACTAAATTGTGGAGAGATGCAAAATGACAAGAGATGGCTAAATTCAAAACTTAAACAAGGAGAATTTTGTGTTTTTGTTGTTTTTAAATCGGCCGTATTTATTTTCTACAGTTTGATGACCATGCTACAGTTGCTACTTAAAGGTTACTTACAATGTGTCATACTTGATGACCGACGCGTCACAAGGATCCAGTTTTGGGTGGACGCAGATCTGACCGTCTTGCTCCAGAATGGACATGTGGACATCCCCATAACCTGCTCCAGGTCCAGCATGCTTCTGGTGAATGTGTTTCTTTCTAAACAGATATATTACACTCAATTAGTTCACTGATGAATGTGTTTCTTTCTAAACAGATATATTACACTCAATTAGTTCACTGATGAATGTGTTTCTTTCTAAACAGATATATTACACTCAATTAGTTCACTGGTGAATGTGTTTCTTTCTAAACAGATATATTACACTCAATTAGTTCACTGGTGAATGTGTTTCTTTCTAAACAGATATATTACACTCAATTAGTTCACTGGTGAATGTGTTTCTTTCTAAACAGATATATTACACTCAATTAGTTCACTGGTGAATGTGTTTCTTTCTAAACAGATATATTACACTCAATTAGTTCACTGGTAAATGTGTTTCTTTCTAAACAGATATATTACACTCAATTAGTTCACTGGTGAATGTGTTTCTTTCTAAACAGATATATTACACTCAATTAGTTCACTGGTGAATGTGTTTCTTTCTAAACAGATATATTACACTCAATTAGTTCACTGGTGAACTACTAGTTCAAAAAGTGGAGTGTTTAATAGCAATTTCAAAATATCAGCTTCTTGACATTATATTATTATTTTTTAATACAACTTTAAAGTTTCTTAAATTGTGATATTTTGTAATTTAAGGAATGTAAATGAAATTAGCGTGAATTTTATTTCTGTCGTATTCAGGATTTTTTTTCAAACTAAAAATAGAATGTAGGTTATAAGTTTGTGCAGTAGACGGCAGTAACAGTGTTTTACTTCAAAAAGTTTGGTCTCCGGAAGCAAACCAATTTTTTAAAAGTCATATTTAAGATATAAAATTCATGATAAAAAAAACTTGCCTCCACTGGCAGTACGTCATAGGCGGCTCATTCTGGGGGCCCCACCGGGCGACGTCGCCGTGCAGCACACGAAGGTGCTCCTGCACCTGGTCCAACGAGAACAGGTAGACCACGACCAGCAGGATGGAGATGACGGCCAGGTTGACCGCTCCCCTCAGCGTCATCAACGAGTGGCGGCTCCAGAAGCGCTTGGAGAGACATTTGTAGGCACAGCAGCGGCATGTTCTGTGCGTCATAGCATGTTACACGAGAAGTTACTCCCTTCCGTAGTTTACGTTTGAGCTACGATGGGGACATTTCAGACTGGGTCTTGCTGAAACTGTTGCTTCCGGCGTTGGGTTGTTACAGTGTGCAGTGCGATATGGTATGGTAAGGTGTCTTATTGTGAGGTGTGTTTTGTGTGGTATGGTTTAGTGTGGTATTTTACAAGTATTCTTGTGTGGTATTGCCCAATGTGGTGTGATATTATGTCAAGTGGTGTGGCTCTTTCTACTCTGTCTTCAAAAATGGTGTTGCAACTGAGCGCTGAGTCTGACTGTAAGTGTTGACATTATCTAAAGCGATAACCTGCAGTGGTCCTCATTTCTTTAGGAACCACTCGGTGATTCCTCCAGAGCTGCATCCAGCAAAGTTTCAAATAATGCTTTTCGGTTATAATGTGTGTCTCTGATTCGCCTCATAGTTTAACTTGTCTGTGAAAGAACAAAACAAATAGTAGTTTAACATAAATTTTGTCTTATATTTATCTTTAACATATAAAGTTACAACAATACATTTCTACAGTATAGACACACACATACACACACATATCATCATCACGTAAAAAACATTTTCAACAAACTGGTACTCAAATAGAAAACATGGATATAATACGATAGCTAGTAGAGAGGGATAGACTAACATACTTACATATAACATACATACAATTATACATGCATGCATACCTACCTACAGACAGACAGATAGATAGATAGATAGATAGATAGATAGATAGATAGATAGATAGATAGATAGATAGATAGATAGATAGATAGATAGATAAGTGTCAATAAATTATCTAAATTTCCAAATTTACCATTTACATTTACCTACATACGCCTCTGGTCCAGCAGGGCGCCAGGAATCCCCCCTCCTCTTATCATACTGTGTGATGTGACATTATTAGGGCTGGTAAATTATTTCTGGACTAAGGAACGCAACGATTTTTATTGGACGATAAAATGTATGTTTAGTTTTTTTTTAAATTCTTTTCTTGTCTCACGATACACAAATATCACACTGACATACAACTGTGTGATATAATGCTTAATGGATGATATTATGATACACTAATTAATACTAGTCTGCCAACTCAGTGGCATGATACGCCGGTTTATGATACGACATTATGAACCAAAGGGACAATACCACATCCGTTTGTGATACGACATTATAAATCAAAAGGATAAAACCTCATCAGTCTATGATACGACATTATAAACCAAAGGGATAATAAGATGGAAAGATTAAAATTCAATATTTTTTTTGGATTTACAACCATTATTTACATGTACATCTATTAATACATCGGTTAATTCACATGCCATTCTTATTTTAATGTTAACAGTTTACCAATTTAACAAATACACAGTTATGTAGAATTGTATTTTGGTTGTAAAAAAATCAAATTCTTCTTGTACATGTTGTGGTCCGTGAGTCGGGTGATGTAAAGCTCTGTTTCTACGGCTGAATTTGTTGAGAGTGTCATGTGACCAGCACAACGACCAACGGCATATGTTTCTCTAAGTGCTGTCAGATGGGCTCACGTACGTCAAAGTTTACAATCGGTATTTTCACCAGGATTTGAACTCACGGCCTCACGTTTTTGGAAGCCAAGCGCTTTACCAAGCACTTTCACGCCCCTCCCAAAAACTTCATTTTTCTCATCTCTCAGATGGGTGCTGTGACAGTTTGTCATGTGGGTGCTGTAACAGTCTGTCATGTGGGTGCTGTGACAGTTTGTCATGTGGTTGCTGTCACAGTCTGTCATATGGGTGCTGTGACAGTTTGTCATGTGGTTGCTGTGACAGTTTGTCATGTGGGTGCTGTGACAGTCTGTCAGATGGGTGCTGTGACAGTTTGTCATATGGGTGCTGTGACAGTTTGTCATATGGGTGCTGTGACAGTCTGTCTGTGACAGTTTGTTGGGGTGCTGTGACAGTTCGTCGTAGGGGTGCTGTGACAGTTTGTCATAGGGTACTATGACAGTTCGCACAACCAAATCTCACTAAATCGCTAAGTCTGTGTCTACGTGCGCTCGTCAGAAAAAAAGAGTGAATTAGAGACAGAAAGAGAGACAAAGAGAGAAAGTGTGAGCGAGAAAGAGAGAAGAATGAAAAAGATAATAACAAAAGAGAGAGATGGAGGAAGAGAGATTGAGAGAGAGAGAGAGAAGGATATAGATAAAAAGGAGAGAGAAGGAGAGCGAGATTGAGACACAGAAAGAGAGAGGGAAAGAAATAAACCTTTTTTAAATGTTCGACTGATTTGACACCGCTGATTGATTCTGACTCTCCAAAGATTAAAAGTTAGTGTGCCTGGCTCAATCAGCTTTGAAGAGGGGACCTTCCGTGTCTTGCAAATGGCGTTTTTTTTTGTT
This sequence comes from Biomphalaria glabrata, assembly GCF_947242115.1. Lineage (NCBI taxonomy): Eukaryota > Metazoa > Mollusca > Gastropoda > Planorbidae > Biomphalaria > Biomphalaria glabrata. The sequence goes on along the minus strand of NC_074725.1, from coordinate 20,675,024 downwards.
TGTGTCCAATTAAATTACCACTTGAGAGCGGCGGGACGAGGGTCTTGACCAACCAACGGACACGACAGGACTTAAAGAACGGTCAAGAGGACGGCGAAAATGAGATTAAAAAGAAAAAAAACTTGGTTAGAGCTGGACAGTGAAAATGTGGAAGATAAAGAAGAAACATAGATGGTCAGGGGGAAGAACGAGGTACGATGGACGAAGAAACGCATACATTGCTGACACTAAATACATTGGGGAAGCAGTGGCGTAGCTAGGCATTAGGGGGCCCGGCTTGCTTAACTTCTTTAGGGGCCCCTGCATTTTGACATTCGACATAATGGCGTAATATTTAATGTAAAAAATTTCGGACACTCATTTGGGGGCCTAACTATTTTGTTAATTGATTAATTATAATTTGTTAATTTTGTTGTATATAAAAAGGTATATAAATGTTTAAGTATTGGCAGGAATTCCGCGTGTGAAAGCTTTGTAAGTTCATCAATTGGTAATAATGTTCTGTTTACATGATAACTTCTCAAATATAGCCCAGTTTTATGAACTAAAAAAATTAATCAAAAGACCCACTTCACCCCCCCCCCCTTTTCCCCATCTTTAGGTAGCGTCCCTCCTCCACACAGGAAGGAGGAGTAACTCGTCCACACATTATTTAAGAAACGCTGTTTTCAAATTTGACGTTTCGGCAATTTAAATCTTGAAAAGTCACATTAGAATTTTTGATTAGCAGACGATGTGGATGAAATAATCTCTGGACAATCTATGTCTCTCTCTCTCTTTGTCTCTCTCTCTCTCTGTCTCTCTGTCTCTCTCTCTGTCTCTCTGTCTCTCTCTCTCTCTGTCTCTCTCTCTCTCTGTCTCTGTCTCTCTCTCTCTGTCTCTCTCTCCTCAAGACCTCTCTCTCTCCTTCGTTCCCTCTTTTTCTCCTTCCATACCTCTCTCTCTCTTTTCTCTCTCTCTTTCTCTCTGACTTTCTTTATCTCCCTCTTTCTTATCTTTCTTTTCCCTCCCCCGCCCCACACTCTCTCTCGATCTGAGATTTTATACCAACAACAATGACTTAGTATATTCCAATGTCCAAAGTCCAGTCATCCTGGTGCTACATTTATGTGATCACTTAGGAACTATTGGATTCACTTGCTATGTTTTCGTGCCAGGCAAACAGTTTTGATAGATCTTAATCAGCTTTCTGACCACATCCTGCAACCTCCTGAGTCCAGTTCCCCAATTGCTTTATATTTTTTTTTACATAATGAATCTTATTCACTCTAGCCCGTCCACTGAGATTAGAGATGACAGGGCAGTCCAATTTGGTCCTAGAAACGGTCAAAGCAAAGACTTCTGACCACCGATGTAATGTACGGCGTGGCCAGTGATTAGTTCTTTGATGGTTTCTTTTTTTTTTTCGTGTTATTGTTGCGTTGCTGTAGTCACATCTAATCAAATGCTGGTCAGTTTACTTAGTGATATAGTATTTGGGCAAATGACAGAGGAGCGAATCAGAGAACTTTAGTCGGTGGAGGCTTTTTTTATCTTTTTTTTTTTTCAACTTAAAGAGAACACAGATTGGTAGAGAAAGCAAAATAGAAATGTTCTAACTCAATTTCTTTAATTAATTCACACATTTGTCATAATAAAAACTAGGTTACAAAAATAGTTTTTGTAGAAACACAAACTCAAAATCGGCCCCCGAGCTGGTCCACCCAGGCAGGTAAAAATAAGGTTTCAATATTTTCAGAAAAAAACATCAGAATGAAATTATATCAAAGACAAATGACAGAGAAGAATGGAGAAAGAAGTTTGACAGATCTTGTGTGGAGCTCCAGCGGTCCAGCAGACCAAAGGATAGGTGAAAGTGAATGTGAAGTTATATGTGAACCTTTTTTAAATTTAAATCAAGATTTTTTTTTAAATATATCAACAAGTTTTGAACTGTTAAGGGCAGATAAGAAAAATATGTCTCGTGTTTTCAAGCGAGTTATCTTTCCATGACAGTGCGCAATGCTACACTGACCTTTTTTCTATGTAGAGGTCGCCAATGATTGACTGATGGTGATGGTGTACTTTCTACGGCGGAGTGATTCAGATACAACTCGTGACGTGACTCTCCGAGCTGTCAAGTAGTAACTAACGAATTTCAAAAAGTTCGGAAACAGAAAGTAGTCCAGGAATTCTTTAAAAATTGAAATCTATAATTATTTTTTTTTTTATTTATGATCTTAATAATCTTTATAATTTTTTTACAAAATCGAATGTCTTTTAAGTTCGGCTTTTTTTAAAATTCGTTTTTGTTTTTTTGTGTCGATTTTTTTTAATTCACTGTACTGAAACGAGATATTTGAAACTATTGCATTTAATTATGTTATCAAAATGAATTCTTTCTTTTTCTTATTATTACATCACTGTCTGGTATCAATTTAATAAACCAAAGTATCATTTAAAATAAACTTTGTAACCGTGACATCAGGCTCATTAACTGTGATAATTACTTACTGTCATGTCATCGGGTATGCCCTTCAGAATAACGACATTATATTGCCGAGGCCGAAACCTACTAGACGTAATCTCTTGGCGTCTTTGCATGACGTATAGGCTTGGACGTCATAATCTTCATTTCTGAACGAACGTCAGAAACTTATGAATCAAACAATTGCTTGCTTATGAGAGAGTTTGGGGAGGGGCAGTATTAAGTTTGTGCATGTTTATTATGAAAATATCTTTGAGAAAACAAAACTATGGAAAAATCTGAAAATTGAACGTTTTTGTAAAGAGATACTCGATAAATACGACGTAAACAGCTGTATAAAGAGATCATTGATTCGAATCGTGCTGTATAAGGGAATTTTTAAAAAGAAAAAAAAAAGAGATTTTCAAGAATTTTATTTACTTTTTGTCCTTTTTCAACGGAAGCTTCAATAAAGACTTGCTGGAATTGAGTGGGTGGAGGTTGAACCTTTCCTTTACGTGTTCTAATCTTGGCACTGTGAAACAATACTGTAGATCTCTTGTGTTCCTCCTAAGCACCCAACCATGATCTCTGTAGGAACCCTTTCACCAGTAAAACAACTTTAGGGCTTGAGAACACTCCAAGAAGCAAGAGTTACCTGCCCACAGTAAGTTCCACAAAGAGAAGTAGTTTAATCTTCTACGGATCTGGTCGGAAGACCTAGATAGATTTTCTTTATTTAATGCTTGATTATTATTTGCATTATTTCTAAGGGTACGAGTTTGACTGGGGTTTTGAACTTAAAGCATTTTAGAAAGGCATGATGCGGATGGTTTGGACAAAGCACATTTTGGGGGAAATAAAGATATCTGACATGGTACTTGTACAAGGTGATGTAGGCCTGCAGCTTTTTTCTTGATCCAAATCTCTTAACAAACAACAAGATAAGATAAGATAATTTTTATTGATCCAATCAAATGGAAATTCGGTTTGAGTACAATTGACCACCTCAGAGTAAGTACTGTACAATAACACTATAGCAGCAACATTGGCAAACACGAAAATAAACAAATAATTAAACCATTTTGCTTTAGTCATGGTTTATCGATAAGATGAAATCTAGATCTACATTCATTTACTGACAGAACTGAAAAGATCAAAATCCATTATGAGTAAAATCAGATTAGGAGCTTCTTAGAATTTCTCCAAGAGGAATCGAAAGAATCGTGAAGTCCACCTCGATTCCTGCCCCTCCCTTTTTTTGTGTTTTGTCTCTTCGCTGTTTGTTTTATGCCAACACAATTTCGATGTCCGCCAATTTTATTACCGCCCCAAGAGAGGTAACCATTGGTTACATTGTTGCGATCAGGAGGAGGGAACAAAAATAGGTCGCGGTAATTTCCCTTGAGTAGGCAGGGCAGACAATGACGTCGGCAATATGGAGGCTGCACATGTCCGGTATTAGAGTAGAGCCTTTTGAGTTTTGTTCTATTTCAGTGTGACATAAATAGATTTGTTTCCACTGATTAACCACTGCTATGTTTGTCAGTATGCAATATAGACCTCTAGCAGTCTTGCTTGTTAAAAACATATATAGCATGGACGAATATACCGTACACTATTTACTGGGTCGCGGTGTCTGATTGGTAATGCATTTGGTTTCCAGACCAAGGGAGCCCGAATACAAATCGTGGGATTTTTAATTTCGGGTTCCTTAGGGAGCCTCTAAGTCCACCCAGCTTTAATGGGTACCTAACATTAGTTAGGGTAAAGTCGGTTGGTCGTTGTGCTGGCAACATAGCACCCTTGTAAACCGTTGGTCACATAAGTAGATAACCTTGACATCAACTGCCTGATAGATCGCAAGATCGGAAACGGTAACTTACTGGATCCATTAATACTTTTACTGCAACCTCATTATCGAATGTGCTCTTAAGCAAGCTTAATAAAAACACCCCTCCCTTAGCGTGTTGAACCATTGGGGCATCACACATGATTTGTCGACCGTCTTTCTCCATTCCTATTTGCCTTGAATAGACTCTCTTTTAAACAGGCCCGCCATTTTTTATTTGTTGTCTTCCAATCACTTTCTCTTTCTGCCTCTTCTTGTTTTTCCTGGTACTGTTCCCTGAAGGAAGGTCTTTGCGAGCCCTGAGGACCTTGTGATATGGTCATAAAGTTTTAATTTTTTTATTGTTTTTAACAGAGATCATAGTAGGATCCTATTGCCATTGTGATCCTGTTTCGAATCTCCTTATTTGTAGGTGATTCCTAGTATCTTCCTATAGCATTTTAATTCTATTGCGAGGATTCACCGTCTATACATCTGCAGTTAGCGTCCAAGAATACAAGGATGTGACCATGATCACGGAGCGCATCAGCCTGATTTTAGTGTCGAAGGCTATGCCTTTGTCTTTCTAGATTGTTTTGAGCTTTGCAAGTCCTTCTGTGGACTGCGTTTTTTCTACTTTTCATTCGTAAACTATTGTTCAACTTTGTACAATTATTCATTGCCCCTAACAAATAACGAATCAGTCTAAATATCGATCAATCGTTTTATCCATTAGTCTTAATTAATCAATTTTGTTCTAGATAATGACAAGATTAGCTTAGGGGAGATAAGCCTTGTGTAGAGACGCATGTCGTCGCCTAACATTTTAAACTAACAACAAATATAAAATTATTTTTTTTTTTTAAATAAAACCTTCCATTTATAAGAACTCTGGCTAGTGTTTTGCCTTGAGCCCTCAAATTCGAATTAAATTGCTGAAATAAGCCATCAAGGTAAATTTCTCACACATTATCCCAACAGCTAATTGGTATTATTATCTGTTTGGGATTCTTAATCTTAATTCTTAATCTATTATTAGTAATTATGAGATAAATTTAAAACTTTGGATACAATGACACCTTGTATCAACTTTGTTTTTTAAAAGTATATACAAAATGTAGCTTCTGGGTTTTGCGCAGCTTGTTCCTTGAGATTAAAAATGTTAATATTGTTATTATTTTTATTTATATAATCTATAGCTTTTTTTCATTTCATTGTATCATTCCCCTTCTACAGAAATGACGTCTTCTTCTTTCTGAAAGCGGAAACGGGCAAAGGGGAGTGAACAATAGTTAATGTGGCAGTAAGAGAAAAATTGCAGTTTCTTCCCCTTGGGGGTTTTGGCGGGAGAAACCTATTGATGCAGACATAAGAGCGTGGCAGAAGAGATGAGAGCTGGCGTTTCTAGAACATAGCTTTTTTTTTTTTAGACGTTATGGGTAAAGCGTTCAAGGCTGTTTAGGAGTTGGAGATTTTAAATTTTAGAAAGATATTCTTGATTACAAATATAATGTTTACTTATTAAAGAATATCAATAGATAGTAACCACATGAGCGTATTGTTACGTATTTATGAATCTTCTGGCTAAATGTATTAGTAGGCACACAATTAAAAACAGTTTCATATAACTTTAATGACTATTGACTCTAACAATTCGTCACTGTAACATGTAGCGTAGAAGACCGTACAACATCTGTCAGTTTACAGTTAGCTATACATCGTTGCAATGCATCTCTTCACTTCGTTACAATTCATCTCTTCTCAACTTGCATCGAGCCTTATTTCACAGAACAGAACAACGACACACTTCCCAGTGTCGCTCCAGGTCTCCCAAAACTGAACCAAGTCGTACTCAAGTCTACCGAATCAGAACCGCACACGTCTTACATCGACTGTATCGACTGTAACGGCTCAAGTCCACTGTAATTCGCTGTATAGACTTTAACGACAGTAGTCCACTCCAGTTAACTCGACCCTAGTTAACTTACATCGAGTCGTACACATCTCTCTTCTACTGTCTCGCACAGTAGACAACAGTACCGACGACTCACTCACGACTGACTTTCACATTAACTCTCTGGCTTATATAGAGTCCCTAATCGCTTGTCCATTGTTGCAAAAACACTGCTAGTATCCTCTGGAACAACACGGGAGGAAACATCACATCCTGTCTTTGTTTGTACATGTAGATTCCAGAGAACACTCGCTGCAGTGTCATCTCGCCGAGGTCACACGTAGTAACCTCTATCTGTCACTGTTCATTTGTAACAGTATGATATAACTAAAACACAACTTTACATATAACTTATAAACACAACTTTAAACCTAACCTTATACATCATTTGAATTACTCACTCTGATTTCAAATTAAAAATTATAAGGTGACAATACGGGGTGGCCTAACCTTGAACCTTGTTGACTTGAAAAAAAAAATACTAGGACTAACATTGACGGAAATTTCTTTCAAGGTCATAATGTGCCCTCAGATGATGCGAGTCCTTGGTAAACAATATTTAAAGGAGAGCCAGCGGTCAGTCGAGGATAATTTGTTAACAGATTTAGTTGATTTATATTTCTGTCTGGCACTTCTCGAGAGATAATCTTTTCCCTTTGCAACTTCTTGTGTGACTCAAGAGGCAGCCAATCCTTGATACACCTGTCACAGGTTGGGCATCTGTAATCACCAGGCGCTGTTGCACTTTCACCTTTCTTTCTACTACTGTTTTGTATGACCTCTACAATCAGGGACCTTTCCTTTATGCTCGCTCTCCATGTAAATCAGCGGTTCTCAACCTTTTTAGCTCGGCGACCCCCTAATACGATTCTCCACTAGGCGGCGACCCCCAACCATAAAATTTGTTTCTGCCGTAGGCATAAGTAGGCCCTAAATGTGATTTTTCTAACTTTGTAATATCAGAATCAAATTTTAAATGTATGATGTATTTAAGCATTAAATTACTATTTTAAAAAAATACTGTTAAGACTTTCATTTATTTACTTTTCTATTGCATGTTTATTATATTCATGTTGCATAATTAAGTGACAATTTGAAATGTATGACTAAGAATGGAAAACGTTAGCCTACAGTCGTTGATACAGTAAACTATATTGCTTCAATAGTATTGTTGTAACAGTATTTGCCAACAAGCCAAAGTCATTACAAAAGTTGAGATTGTTTCTGTTTCACCAGTTCAGGAATTCTAGGGACAGACTTTGCAAGATCACAACAAATGTCATCTTCAGCATGTCTATCACTCAGTCTATTTCTGAATTGATAACTAGCAAACTGGAGAAACATGATTCGCAAAGAAATGTTGTTGGAAATGGAAAAAGAAGGCGCAACACAATCCCAGATAGAACGGGAGATGTCAGCAAGCACATGATTCAGAATTGAATAAATAACATTGAAAATAAATATTTTTTTAGCTGCATCGCTATTGATGTAATGCTGGTGGCAGTGTCTTCTTTGCTAATATCCATGAATCCTAAGGTGAGTTTCGGTGACTTTAAGTGATTAATTTAGAACCAGACGTTGAAATCAAAACCGACATTCAAGCATACTCGAAGCACCATAAGTGCAGACACCTCAAATTTTTTTCCAAGAGATCTTATAGTTTCCCCAAAAAAATGAACCTACTTTATTAAATATATAACGTGCTGTAGAGGTTGCTTTAAGAGATTTGTAAAATAGAAACTCATCATTAAAATCAAGTAAACCAGTAATTGTGAACAAGTTGCAATTCATCAAGCTGGATGCTAAATAATGAACCTGTAGAAGATATAATCTCGTGATCGATGATATCAGCAGAACTATTCTCAATGGGAAAAGTGTCATTAGATAAGAAAATCGCACTAAATTTAGTGACGAATTCGACTCCATTCATAACTTGAACAATGTCTTTGACCACTGGCAATTTTTAACTCCTCGGCAATGGTGTGAGATTTCATAGATCTATGACCACAGGCAATTTTAACTCCTCGGCAATGGTGTGAGATTTCATAGATCTGTCACTTCTGTGAGCTACCAAATAAGAAGTGATAACGGCTGCTGTTTTGATTATGAGTTTAGATTTTTTGACTATCTTATCTTATCTTCTCTTAAAACTAAACTACTGGATGTCCTTATCACAAAAGCTTAAACGTCTCAATTTGACTTCATAAAAACATACCGCAAAAAAAAAATCGTCATCATATTTTCTTTTCTAACCTTTTGTTCAAGATCCCTGTTCATGGGATCGTTTCTTAATGGATATATTCTCTTCCAAATAGAATCGGGTAGAAAACGATTACGTATTAATAGTTTCAATTCATATTATGAAGACGAGCTCAAATCTTCACCATTGAGATAATGTTTGATTCCGTAATGGAGTTAAGCTAAGGGTATGAAAAGTAACGTAACGTCACTACCAATGGAAAAATATGTCTCCCTTCAAGCAATGATGTTACACTCACTAAAAGTGCCCTCGTCTGGTAATAAGTTCGTGTTTTTAACTATGTCTCACCCCCCTCCCCCAATTTATATTTCATTTGATTTTAACACTTCACAATCGTTTAATGAGTTATATTGTACAATACTTATTTGAGTAATATCCTTTTACTGTATACATTAGATTGTAATTGTCTCCCCTCTATGGTACAAATGTATTTGGTACAACACGTTAGATATGACCAATAAAAAAAAAAAATTCAATTTAAAATTAACGAAAAAATAAAATTTCCGATGGTCTTAGGCGACCCCTGGCAAATGGTCCTTCGACCCCCAAAGGGGTCGCGATCCACAGGTTGAGAACCCCTGATGTAGATCTATCTAGTACCACTTTTTTCCCAGCTGTAAGTGTAGATTTTGATGAGCTTCACGTCGCGTTTGCATACATCTTTAGAGAATCTGATGTTTTAGGATCCAAGTACTTTTGTTAGATTTTCTAATTAACGTGTTCAAAATTTCTTAACTCTGGGATCATAAAGTGTCCTTAAATCTATTTTAGAGGATTGAAAATAAACTCACTCAAGCAAGACACCATTGAGGATGCTTCTTATCAGCCTCACAGTGCTCCAGTCAATGTCTCTGCTCGGCTAGTGTTAGCGTTTGGCCATTTAGATATAGATCTATAGTTCAAGAAATATGTTATCCAATATTGATTTTTTTTTTTATTATGATTTCTAGTCGGTCTACCATTTTCATTTGGAGGCAGCTGAAGACCTCTGACAAAGGTTGCGAGATACAGATGTAGACAGACGTAGACAGACGTAGACAGACGTAGACGGTGTAAAGAAAACTTAAACCGACTACGGGCAGAGAACGATTATGTCTGCGCTGGATGTACAGTTAGAACTGAGCAGTCACTTAGAATCAAGTTGGAAGGCTGCACACCTCGTAAGTAGTTAATCTCGAAGACAAGCTTTATTATATGTACGTAATACTTTAAAGTAAAACAAAAAACAATATTTTTTTTTTCTCTTCGCATCTTCGGGCTGAGGTAAACACTTTGTAGATCAGGGGTTCTCAATTGCCAGGGGTTGCCTAAGACCCCCGGAAATTATGATTTTGTCTATTCAACAGTGGAAGTTGTTTTTTTGGTCCATTGTAACGTGCTGTACTTGAACTGTACTTGTTATTTTAACTTTGTCATAACCCATTGTGTTTGAAATTGTGTTGCTCCTTTTTCCTCCATTTCCAAGAGCAAATCTTTGCGAAACAAGGATTTCCAGCCAGCTAGTTATTAAGTCCAAATTCAGAAGCAGACTTGATGCATAAGATGACATTCGTTGGGCTACTGAATTCCTCATCTTCTGGAAAAGGAAATGCGCTCCATTTCCTCAGTACCATTGGCATGTTCGTAAATACTGTCGAACCACTATTTCTGTAATAATACAGCTGACATAAACTTACTTTATGAAAGACTGTTATCCATACTTCGCCAAATTTGTCAACATGTATGGTAGTGAATACGCAATAGAAAAGTTAATAAATGCAAGTTTGAATACTACACATTTTTTAAATTTAATTTTGAGCAAAATGTATTTATCTGTAAACGAAAAAAAATGTAAAGATTGGGGTCGCCGCCTAGTGGGAAATTATATTATGGAAAATCGGAGCTAGAAAGGCTGAGAACCGCTGGTGTACATTATTTTTTATGCCTAGTTTTTTTAGTTGTTGTTTTTTTTTCTAGAGTTTAAGCTTATGGTAGAGCTACTTAACATATGGTAGGTTCACTGCTAGTATCTAACAAGCATGCCAAGGTTTATCGTAATTGGTCAACTGGTTTCTACTCCTATTCAGGACAAACATACATACTTAGACCTTACAAGTGGCTTTATATATTCAGATGTCTTCGCCGCAGGATATGCATTGAAATTATAATTCTAATGCATGCCAGAGCGAGCTTCGTAATCAAACAGACGAACCACTGGCAGACGACTCAAATTAAGACATGCACCTGTCATTCTTTTATCTCAGCAAATATTCACTGCTGTCCTGCCTGCTTTCAGAGACTTTTCCCCAGCCTTCATTTATCTCCATCAAGCTTGGCGCGAATTCATGAACCGGAAATGAAAAGACGGAACTGACAAGATGGAATTTAAAAAAATGAAAATTAAAAAAAAATAAAGAAAGGAAAAAGAAAAACAAAAACAATTCGTGAATATCGCCCTCTGCTTTTTTGAGGTCACCTCAACAGGGGATAATAAATGTGCATATATAATATTAACGTGATGGCGTGATAAAAGAGAGATGTAAGCATAAATAAATATAGAAACAAGGGAAGCAATGAAGGCTGTAAGGAAACACATTAACGGCTTGGGAACTTAATTCTTTTTTTGTTACTGGAAGGAACATGAAGGAAATCATTAAATTGACCAAAGAACACTGTCACGTGATGCATAATTAAACACGTGTGAACAAATGGCTGGAACAAATCAACGTGACAAAGCCATTAGATTTACACCCTGTTCAAAACAGGCAATTAGTAGTAAGACATACAAAAACAAAAAACATTCGCTAGAAGCTACAAGGAATGTTGTTTTCAAACGAACCAGATGAATGGAGCAAATCGACTCTTTGCCAAAATGGCTAGGTCATCAGGAAAGAAAGTCCTTTCCTTTCCATGGATGTGATATCCACAAGATGAATATAGTCTGAATATGTAAGTAAAATTTAAGTTGCCCTTTTAGACCTTGTGATCTATGGGGCAGATGATTTAAATGCCATCTGTTTCTGTGGCCCAAGGTTAACGAGGGTGTCAAGTGGCCAGCATAACGACCAACCGCCTTTACTTTTCCCTAACTAATGCCAGGTACCCATAGAACTGGGTGGACTCAAAGACGCCCTGAAAATCCGAGTCTTCACCATGATTTGAACAAGGAACCTTGCTTTGGAAGCCAAGCGATTTACCGCTCAGCCACTGCGCTTCCAGTCTTAATATATACTAAGTACTAAAGTTAGGCTAAGCATTGACTGTAAATATACTAATGACAGACTTCGGATAGGCCTTGCATACGATGAGAATAGTCTGAGGATATGCTAAGGATAGGCTTAAGATAAAGCTAAGGATTCACCTAGGGTAAACTAAATGCAGACTGAGAAAAGAATCATGTTAAATGCACAGTCGACATTCTCTCTTTTTTCGATCACTTTATCATATCTGTGGGTAAATCATTTCGGACAGAGGAGGAGGAGGAGTCATATCTCTCGAAATAGGGTAAATTACAGCGCGGAGTTTGTTTACTCACGTGACCGAGTCCCGATCAAGCCGACCGCGCATGTGAAGATGTCAACAGATAAGCTTAATGAAAAAGATGTCGTGGTTTGGGGAGTGGGAGGATTGGGGGGGGGGGGGAGAAGATGTCATGTGATCATTCTATCTAGTTGTTGTGGAGAGAAGCGAGGTTTGGGGCTGAGATAATTGATGCTACTGTTCATAACTTATGGTCTATTTGAGTTGCTCACCAAATCTACTGCCCCCCCCCCCACACACACACAAATATATCTATCTAGATCAATGTTTCCCAAAACTTTTTCCTTAACGGAACACTTTGTAGATTCTGAGTATTTACCAGAACACTTTACTTTTTTTTTTTTTTTTAGCGAGGTTAATTCTCGTGGAGGCCTACTAGTTAATTATTGTGGAAAACCTACTCAGGTATCGCGGAATAGTAGAGTTCCGCGGAAAACAATTAGGAAAACATTGATCTAGATATATCTCTGTAATTATCATCTATTTAGAGAGAGAAAGAGAGAGGGAGGCGAGGGATAAAGAAAAAAAAAAGTCAAAGAGAGAGAAAGAAAGAACGAAAAGGAGAGAAGGGGAAGGGAGATAGTGAAAAAATGGCTAGGGAGATGAGAGTCACTCTGAGAACCCTGATGTGAGAGGGGTAAAGCTAATAAGAAAGAGTGAAAGAGTGTGTCAGATAGAGAGGGTGGAAGAAGGAATCAAAGTTTGAAAAAGAGGATGTGAGGCAGAAAGATAAAGACCAGCCAAGGGAAATAAATGCGTTTATTTTAGTTAATGCTCAACATAAAAAATCCATCTTTCATCAAATGTTCACCAAAGTAGATTTTTTAAATCATTTCTAAATCAACACATGCTTTTTTTTTAATGTATTTTCTCTACCACCCATTTTCATACACACACACACACACACACACACACGAAAACATAAAGAAATGAAACTTTATGAGATTAATATAATATTAAGATTTATGTGAATAATTCATTAGGTCAAGGATTAGCTCCTCAAAACAAAGAGATACAGAAATAGATTGATAGGTCAAAGTCTAATACTTTTGAAGTGTCTTAAGATGTGCAAGATGATAGATAGATATATCGATAGATAGATATATCGATAGATAGATAGATAGATCGATAGATAGATAGATAGATAGATAGATAGATAGATAGATAGATAGATAGATAGATTGATAAAAAATGTTTGTTAAATGTTTTACATGTTTCGGATGTTCCTTCAGAGTTGAAGATAATTACTTCCTAGTCCAAACCTCCCGCAGGACGACGGGGGATGGGAGCGGGCAGGGTTTGAACCCTGGACCATCGATAAATCTGAACGACAGTCCAGCGCGCAAACCGCACGACCAGGCAGCCATAGATAGATAGATAGATAGATAGATATAATAAATCTATCCATCTATCTATCTATCTGATAGATAAATAGATCGATAGATCGATCGATAGATAGATAGATAGATAAATAGATAGATAGATAGATAGATAGATAGATAGATAGATAGATAGATAGATAGATAGATAGATAGATAGATAGATAGATTAAAACTATCTATTATCTTTGCAATTGCCACCCAATGTTGCTCTATACATAATATTTAGAGAAAGCTTTTCATCTTTGATCGACAAGACCTGCTCTCTAGACATAAGTGATTAATGACACGAGATGAAAGAACTAAGGTAAACAAAGGACGTTTGGGCCAAGAGGCCTTCATCAGCTACAAAACAAACAAACAAAATGACAAACACTTAACACAAAGTTTTGTAGCAGATGAAGGAACTAGAGGGATTGGAAACGTAAATTAAATATTCAGTCAATAAAATCTTTATCAAAAACGTTAGAAAGATAAAAAAAAAAAAAAGAAAAAAGATTTTTAAGAAAAAGAAAGACCAATCAATATCTTTTTTGTTTTATTTTTAGGGCATTGCACAAGTTCTGAACTCTGTAATGCTACTGGGATGTCAGTTTGATGTCTGAGGCTGTCACATCATCACCTCGGCAACATTAACCCTCGAGTGGCGCTCGGTCAATTAGAAGCTAATAACGCAGTCACGTAGAGCTGGTTGTCCCTGCGAAAATGCGGTGAAGCCGTCACGTCATAAAAACTGGATGTTAAGAAGAAGTCTGTAGAAGAAAGATCTGTGCAGGAGAATATTCTGTGCAAGAGAATGAGCTATGCAGGAGAAACCTCTGCTCATGAGAATTATCTTCTGTGGAGAATTATCTGTGCAAGGAGCGTGCATAATTTACTCAAATCAAAACTATGTTTGTAAAACCAAAATTTGACGTTAAACAAATAATTTTTTTTGCTGGTAAATAAATGTATTAATTTTGTTTGTTCGCACAGGGAGCCTCGTTTTTACAAAGCTGGCAAAAGGTTTGTACACGTTATTTCTCCCACACACAATCTTGGATCAAGCTGAAATTTTGTACAATTATTTCTTTTACCTGACAAGACATTGGCTGATATACAAAAAATGTACCCTAGAATTTAATTAAGTATTGATAATTAATGCTTATTTTATGGTTTTATTTATTTATTTTTATTTATTTATATATTTATATATACATATATATATATTTAAAAAGCAATCACACGGATACTCCCTTCTTTCTTCTTTCCCCCTTTTCCAACTGGTCCAAGACAAGACAAGTAATTGGATCGTAGCGTACAGAGAACGTTAAAAGCATGAAATTGCGCTAAACAAAAATAATTGTGATAAAAATTCCTAAAATCATAGATTTATTGTTGCTAGTGTAGATATAGTACAAATTTTATTACATGACTGATCCAAGCTAATTGATCATCATCATCATCAAACTCCATTTGAGTGAGAACTTGAGAGGCTCAAATCCTCTCTTGCAAAAGCCCTGGATAGAAACCCTGCTGTCTTGCGTAGTGCACACATGTCAGATCATACAGGTCGAGAATTTTTGGTTTCCCAGACCTGTCGAGACGGAGATCAGCAAGTCTGGGGCAGTCAAACAGAATATGAGGCATGGTTTCCTCTTCTTCCCCGCAGCGGGGCACCGTGAATCGAAATTTGGCCATAGCCGTGAGAAATATGAGCCAACAGGACAGTGGCCTGTCCTGCACTGTGCTATAATATCTTGCTCAGGCCTGGACAGCCTCCACCACGGGGAAGTGCGGTCAGGGCTCCTCGTGCGCTCCCAGACTCCACGGGCTTTTTGGGTCTTGCCCAGCACTCAAACACTTTTCCATTTGTTTGTTTTTTTAATTATAGCCAGGGCATGATGAAAACTTACAGCCTGTTCGGTGGGTGGAATTTGCCTTCCCTGGTGGGCCAAAGAGTCTGCAATGGTGTTGCCAGTCACACCTATGTGACTCGGTGCCCACTGCATTATTACAGGGGTGCCATAGCGCTGCTTTATGTTGTGTGAAGCCATGATGACAGTGTGGATGTTGTTGACTAATTGATACAACTACGCCTAATATAAGTTTTGTTTTCGCTTCTTATTTAGTCACAAGATAAAAGCGTGCAGAGATCTTTGTGATTTCCTTGCTGTATCAATGCTATATAGAACATTTCTGATCCACCCTATACGCTGACTTCCTGGGCCGCATGCAGACGTAGAAGCCCTGATTGGTTGAACTGAGGTGATCTATGGCGGGAAAAAAAATTAATGACGGCAATCTTGGACATCAAAGTGAAACTCACGAGTTCCTGTCCCAGTTACGTGTTCTCCAATTGTTATCCCCCCTTTTAGTGTCGGCCATTAAATCCATGAACATCGAGACATGGGCGGGAGGGGGGTTTGGGGAGGAGGGAGGGAGACTTGTATGACGTTAAGCAGGGAAAATTGGGCCAATCGGAACATAGATTGGTTATTATAGTAAGATAATGCTGACTACAATATGACAAGACCTAGAAAGGACGATGAGGTGTTGACTATTGATTGGTTGTCAGATTAGAGTTATGAGACTACTACATTGGACTCTAATAGCTACAACACAAAGATAGATCTATGCAAAGTTATTTCTAAAATGCTAAATTTAATTACCGAAATTTTAGAAAACAATACTAAAATTTAAAACAAAATATTTAATCGTGTAACTTGTGTACAAGGAACATATTACTCTTTCTCCTCTATCTCCCTCTCTTTCATATCCCTTTTTTCGCTTCATCTTTCTCTTCTTTTTCTCTCTCTTTCTCTCTCTCTCTCTCTTTCTCTCTCTCTCTCTCACTTCCAATCATCATCTTCCTTCTCTCCCCACCCGCCTCTCTCTCTCTCTCTCTTCCAACCATTCTTTATCTCAATCTCTCTCTTACTTTCTCTTCCAATCATTCTTTATCTTCATTCTCTCTCTCTCTCTCTCTCTCTCTTATATAATCTCATATCATACAGACGTTACTTCAAAAAAGAAGATGATTACGTCCTACGCGTCATGCATATAGTCATGCATATTAACCAATGACTTAAATTCTGCCAAGTCACTGGTTTTCCTGGCTAGCTCAGGCAACCCATTCCATGCTCTAATAGCACTAGGGAAGAAGGAGCATTTGTACAAATTTGTCCTAGCATATGGAACGAAGAATGTGCCTTTATTTTTGTGTCTTTCTGAGTATTTTATTAGATTTTGTTTTTGTATTTGAAGATTATGGTTCAGTGTTTTATGTATAATTGCTACTTTACTTTTGAGTCTTCTGTCCTGAAGGCTTTCTAAATTTAGTGATTTTACTAAAGGTGTTACTCTAGTCAAATGTGAATATTTGTTTGTTATGAATCTCACTGCTCTATTTTGTGTCTGTTCCAGTTTCTTAATGTTTTCTTGAGTTGAGGGGTCCCAAACGGAGGATGCAAATTCTATTATTGGCCTAACCAAGGTTAAATAACATTTTAGCTTTATGTTCTTATTTGATTTATAGAAATTTCTTTTAATAAACCCTAATGCTTTGTTTGATTCTTTTTATAGTTTCATCAATATGTGGATTCCATGACAATTTTTCATTTATAATAACACCTAGGTATTTTGCGTTTTTAGTCTTGTGTTACTGGTTTACCATGAATAAGATAAGTGGAATTAATCACTCTCTATCCTCCTTCTCTTTCTCTCTCTTCTTTTTCCTTATGTCTCTCATTCTCTTCATTTTCTCTCCCTTTGTTGTCTCTCTCAAACCTCTTTCTTCTTATACTCTTCCTTGTCTCCACTTATCACTTTCTTCTCTCTCTAATCTTTATTCTTTTTTCTATTTTTCGTATGTCTCACAATGTTACATCTATTTTCTTTGGCTACAATCACCGTGGGAGTGTGTTTATATACATGTGTATCAGTTCACATGTGTTTATGTGCCTCTATAATGACTATTCTTATAGCTATAGTACAAAGCAGGAAGCTATTTTTAAACGATAGTGTTTGTTGTTGTTGACGAGGTTGTTTGAAACAGAATCTTGTAAACTACTTTATGGCCAAACAAAAAGAAATCATTAAATAAATGACGTCCAGCTCGATCAGCTTCCATCTGTGCTATTATAATTTGGACATTTTGTAGCGTAATAATAACTGAGATAATAAACTTCTTTATGAGAGTTATCTTGTCACTAAATTACTCTTTCAACTTTTCACTATTACCTTACGTGTGAATAGACAACACTTTTATCTCAACTCAACCTTTAAGTTTTTTGTGACTCTTTGAAATTAATGAGATTTTCTATTTGTGTCCAACATAAGGTTTGGGCTAATGTTATATTAGAGAGAGAGAGAGAGAGAGAGAGCGAGGCGGGAGAGAGAGAGAGAGAAAAAAGACAAGAGAGGAGAAGTGAGGGAGGTAGAGAGGGAAAAGACAGAGAAAGAGGAGGAGATATTAAAAGTTCTCCTTTCAGACAAAGAAGTCTACAGGGCAGATGATGTAAAGGTCATATGTTTCTGTGGTCCACGGCTAACGAGGGTGTCATATGGCCAGCAGAACGACCAACCTCCTTTACTTTTCCCCAAATAATATCGGATACCCTTTAGAGCTGGGTGGACTCAGAAGCGCCCTAAAGATCCCGAAGTAAAAATCTCAGTCTTCAAAAGGAATCGAACCCGGGACATTCAAGGACGAGAGAATGGGAGAAAGATAGAGGAAGTGAAAGAGATAGTGGAAGGAAGAGAGAGAGAGAGAGGGGGGGGGGGAAATAGAATGAGACAAAGGAAAATAGTGAGAAAGAGAGATGAAGAGAGAAAGACGAAGAGAGGGAAAGAGAAAGTAAGATAAAAAAAATGAGTTCATTGTTGAGAAAGCTTCTTTTGTTCAGTAACTAACTTTCTACTGACACATTTCATTATCTTTTATTCTTATCTTGTACATTAGAAACATCAAATTCAAAGATATTTTTTTTAAAGCCCTAGAGATTTGTCCTTTGGGCATGCTATTGTTAACTTGACAAAACAATTTTCAATACTATGAGTCAACTAGTAAAAAATTCAGGAAAAATAAGCAAAATTTAAAAATATTTTTTAAAATGCTTACCTATGGGGAAAAATTAATTATCCGTTAATAATTTAGAATTTATTTCCCTTGTTATCAAACAAATAATTAATTACTAATGATTAATTGACTAATTGTAATTTTTTAAAATTGATTCTTGTTTTTTTTAGCTACCATTAATAAATGTGTATAGGTTTTAACTTGACCCGATGTTGGATGTGCGAGAAATAACGTGTTCAAAATTTGCACCAGACAGACAGACAGACCTAGTGTAAAAAGCATGATAATGAATGAAAGGAGGTCCACGTTATACATAGTAAATAGGTACAAGATGTCATTTTTACTATTCGGCCAACTATCCTGCAGTGATATTCGGCCGGAGCATAATATGGCGAGATAGAGAAAAATGGCCAGATCCGGAGCTCCTATTCGGTTCAGCCTACTTACAATAACAATAACTGAATTACAAGGTGGACGGCTGATCAAGAAAATGTAAAGGGTCGTTGGGGGGGGGGGGAGGAATTAAAAATGAGGACAAAGTATGTTGACCTCCAGTTCACTCTATTCAGTCGATCTGGACACCTAGAACGTCTGGTTACATTGATGATTTTTTGTGGCAGGTCAGTGTGGTCAATGGGTGTCATGAGGTCGAACATTGAATACCAGAGAAGGACATTTATTGCTTCTTGAGCACAGATAACCCTGACTCTCATTTGTATCAATTTCTCCTTGCATCAGTTTAGTTCATCGTACATTACCTCCCCTAAATCTTCGACGAAACCTCAATAAGAACTGGTCAGGATGTATTAAAAACTTTTCTGGAAGAAAAAAAAAAGTAATCCACAGAGTTGAGATGACATAATGTTGAACAGTTTTACTCAAATGGAGTCATTCGATCAGTAATGTTAACATCTTTTACTAGTGCTCCACCTATTTGTCCCCCAAACAAACGAAATTTCGTTCGCGCCCCATTTGGGCTGATTGGGGCTTTGGGGCGTTGTTGAAGTTTTTCTGTCCATATGTAGTAACAATATGTTTGAAAGGCACTTATTGAATGCTCGTTAACGCTCTTCCGTTTAGATGTTGTTTTTTTTAACAAGGTTTATATCTACTCAGTTTGTCCCCCTTAAGTTTGAGAAATGCTGCCTTGTGTCATTATGAAGAGACACTCAGAACTCAAGCTGTTGAGACAAACGTGTAACAAAAGCTTTGAGTTGGATCGAGACCAATTCTTAGATGAAGGCCTGAAAACTGACCTGCGAGTACGCAACATGTGGGCAGTTTAGATCAATCGTTTTAGCCACGTCACAGGTCTCGGATCAGGTTCCGGAACAATGAAATTAAAATCGAAGTGGATACAATTGTGTAAATCATAGATTCATTTTTTTAAATAACTTTTGCTTAGGCCTAAATAACTCTATATTCCAAGCTATTTCAAATCTTCTCTACGCTTTTTTAAAAATTTGGTTGCGAAACTTATCGTATTTAAGTTTTCAAATAGTTTATTTCATGACCGCGACAGACCGACAACATAAAAACTAGACGGTTGCTCGCATCGTGGTCGCTAACAACAACTCACTGTAGACTTTGTAAGTCATATTTTCTAATCGTAAGTTTTGTTGTATGACTTTGAATTGGAGACCAATGTTTAACGAGAGCGTTGTGCAGACAGACCATTGATCTGCTGATTTCTGTTACTAGCGTATTTCTTGTCTACGTTCCACGACTGTGTTATTCCAAAGAGATCCAATTAGTGACTCATTATTTCGACTGAAATTCGACCTGTCTTGCATTTCCATTCTATACATACGTAAGTATATCATAAACATTAGCATTCTCGTCCTGTTTCTCTGTCCTTTTTCTTTCTTCCCATCTTTTTCTCTATTTCTAGCTAGAACCTCTCTCTCCACCCTTTCTAGCTAGAACCTCTCTCTCCACCCTTTCTAGCTAGAACCTCTCTCTCCACCCTTTCTAGCTAGAACCTCTCTCTCCACCCTTTCTAGCTAGAACCTCTCTCTCCACCCTCTCTAGCTAGAACCTCTCTCTCCACCCTTTCTAGCTAGAACCTCTCTCTCCACCCTTTCTAGCAAGAACATCTCTCTCCACCCTTTCTAGCAAGAACATCTCTCTCCACCCTTTCTAGCTAGAACCTCTCTCTCCACCCTTTCTAGCTAGAACCTCTCTCTCCACCCTTTCTAGCAAGAACATCTCTCTCCACCCTTTCTAGCTCTTTATATCTTTCCATTCTCTTTCTCTCTCTTGTCCTGTCTCTCTTTTCCTACCACCTTTCCTCTCTCTTTCATCTCTCTTGTTCTTTTTCTCATCTCTCCTCTTCTTTTTTATTGCTTTTTTTAAAGCGCATTTTTCATGCTTTGAGTGCGCTACGGTTCATTTTCCTTTGGGGACCAGAAGGGATACCTGGAAGGTTTCTGTGATGCCTTTAGGTGCTCAGCAAACAAAGCTCGGAATTCGATCTCGAGCCCCCGTGGTAGGTAGCCGTAGCCAAGTAGTTTTTGACACAGCCAACCATCACACATCTCTTCCTCTCTATCCTCCTTTCTCTCTACCTCTCTATTATTCTCTCTTTCTCTTCCTCTCCGTATAACGTCTTTCTCTCTCTCTCTCTTTCTCTCTACCTCTCTCTTATTTTCTTTCTCTTCCTCTCTGTATAACGTCTTTCTCTTTCTCTCTCTCTCTTACTCTCTCATTTCCTCTTTCTCCTCCTTTCTCCTCCTTTCTCCTTTCCTCTCACCTCCCCTCCCTTTTCCTCTTTCCCTTCCTCTCTCCTCCCTTTTCCTCTTTCTCTTCCTCTATCTTTTCCTCTTTTTTTCTTTCTTTCTTCATCACTTTCATCTTTCTCTTACTCGCTTTCTCTATCGCTTCCATTCTCTCTCTCTCTCTCTCTCTCTCTCTCTCAGTTATCCATCTCGACCTTTCTCACCTTAATTCGACATGTCCGCATCAAGCACTAGAACATTCCAAAAGAAAAGCTTCCAAACCTAAACCCCACTAAAGACATTCTCTCACAAGACGTCAAGTAGACAATGTCTGCCTCATTCATATTGATAAGATGCCATAACATCAGACTCTCACATTAAGCCTGATGCTGTTGCCTCAACTCAAGTTCGATTACCGCCAGCAGAAAGTTAACACTGAGACCTCTGTCGTAACGGCCCCCTTATTCCCCGGACATTTTATCCGGACGTTTGAGCGGGAGATCTGACAGCAGTGCTCACTGAATTGGAAAACGACAAAAGCTTTTACAGAATGTCAGTAGGGGAAGAATGCGCTAGAGAGAGAGAGAGAGAGAGAGAGAGAGAGGGAGAGAGAGAGAGAGAGAGAGAAGACAGATTGAAAGAGAGAAGAGAGACAGAAAAGAGGTAGGAAAAGAATGGGAAGAGACTGTGTAAGAGAGAGGAAAATAGAGATAATAGAGAGACAGAGGAAGAAATAGAAAGAGATGAGACAGTGAAAGAGAGAGAGAAAGATGGTAAGAGAGGGGTAGAGAGAGGGAGGAATAAAGAGAGAAGGGGGGGAGACAGAGGAACATACAGAGTATTGACAGAGAAAGATGGAGGAAGAACGACTGAGAGGTGAGACAAAGGAAAAGAGAGAACGATAGGAAGAGAGAGAGAGAGAGAGAGGAGGAGGAGGAAAAGAGAGCTAAAAAAAAGAGAACGATAGGAAGAGAGAGAGAGAGAGAGAGGAGGAGGAGGAAAAGAGAGCTAACACAGAGAAAGACAGAGAGATAGGAATTTTAAACCTGAGTCATGGAAACTTCTTTCTGTGACCTTTTTGTAGTCTGTAAATGACGCCACTATGTGGGACAAAACTCTAGACAAGACAAATAACAGCGATACTGTTTCTAAGGGGTATAACTCTAATCAACATTTTAAAAACTCGATTATAGATGCTATATCTAGGCTATATACTTCTTTGGAAACGTAATGGTTTATGGCAGTGTTTCCCAAATTGTGTTCCGCGGAACCCTAGTGTTCCCAGAGGTCTCAATAGGTGTTCCACGAAGTACTGGAATAATTAACCAGTAGGTCACCACGTGAATTACTTTCTCCTAATAAAATAAGCAAAGTGTTCCGCCTAAATAGTCAGAATGTGTGAAACTTTTCGTTAAGGAAAAGGTTTGAGAAACACTGGTTTCTGGGACATGTATAATCCCGCCTGTTTCTGAAAACCAAACTGAGATTGTCATTTTCATCAGCTCATTAAAAACTACTGTTATCTGCCACATTGGGGGGTGGAAGCACTCAGCGAAACGGGATTTAAAAATCTCACACTTTTTAGCGAATCGGCCATACAATAGTAGTTTGTACTATGCACTTATCACCCCTTCTCTCTCTCTCTCTCTAGAACACACACACACACAGATACACACAGACAATAAAAATAAGTAAAATGTAAAGATTCGACTCATGCCATTTCAAATGTATTATTTTCAAATGCTGCAATATTCCAAAACACGTTGGCAACAACACTCTCTAGAAAAGGTGTTCCCAAACTAGGACCTTTTGGCCATTTCCGGCCCGTGACATTGTGCAATGCGATCTCTCGAAATCTTTTGTCCACGCTGCCCAATGAAGCCACGGGAGTTAGGGTTTTTCTCTAAACTCAATGTTGTTGTTTTGTTGTTGTTGTTTTGTAGTTCAGTATCCATTGAAATGAGTGTAATTTTATATGACCTTCAGTTGGCAAAAAAAGGCTGTTCCCTCTGCTGTAATAGGCTTTCGGCATTACATATAGGGAAAAACAGCCTCTCGCAAAAATATTTTAGGTTCGCAAACATATGAAGTATTACCAATTTAAAACGAGGATTAAAAAAAAAAGACATTAAAAAAAATTAAGGTTAAATAAAAGGAAGAACTGCATATTTACAGCCACATCTCTCAGTAGTGTAAGATTTATTTCTTTTTCAATATCCAATGAATTTGATTAATAATCTTTAATTTTTAATTAATTGTTTATTTTTTAAATTGATTCACGTTTTGTTAGGGGCAATGAATAATTGAGCAAAGTTTCAACTTGATACGAGATAGAGAAGTGGGAGAAATAACGTTTACAAAATTTGAACCAGACAGACAAACAGACATGCAGAATGACTTGATACAAGCTTTGTAAAAAAAAAATTTGCCACATCAGTGAAGCAGTACAATTAACTCTGACTGACAACAACGCCGCCAAGTATTCCAACGTCCAGACCAGTCGATGGAAAATTTGTGTGTGTTAACTTCAGTCTTTGAGTTTGTGTTTGTTCTCGTTGACGTGACGCTGTTACTTCCTTCCTTCTCTCCGCACGAGGAGGAAGCGAGAGTAAGATCACACTAATGGCGCGAGAGTGACTTCAAACAAAGCCTTTAAACAATCAAAATAGTAAAAAAAAAATACTTTAAAAAAAATTTAAGCTTATCTAAGGGGGAAAAAACTCCACACTTAAAACTATATAGCTCGATAATGTAGAATTTATATCCCTTCTTCATTATATAAAATAATTAATTACCAATAATTTATTGACTAATTGTTTAATTATTTCATTGATTTATGTTTTGTTAGGTAAAACTAATAACTGTGTAAAGTTTGAACTTGATCCGAGAATCGGTGTGGGAGAAAGAACGTGTTCAACTATTTAGTGGGACGAAACCCCACATATTTAGGAATATAACTATACATCTTAATAATTTATAATTTATTTCCCTTCTTCAATATATAAAATAATTAATTATCAATACATAATTGACTAATTTGTTATATTTCTTCAATTGATTCATTTTTTGTTAGGTACAATAAATAACTATAAAGATTTAACTTGATCCGAGAATGGGTGTGGAAACAAAAAACGTGCTCAAAATTTGTAGGCAGACAGACAAGAAGACAGACAGAGTGAGTTGATATAGGCTTTGTAAAAAAAAACAAAAAACATGGCCAGAATGTCACAACTGATTTAATTTTTTTTTTTGCTTCGTTTCTTTTCGACTTTTAAATTTTTTTCCCAAGGTATTCTGAGCCCAACATTTGAATTGCTTATTTAAAGAAGTATTAAAAAGAAAAAAAAAAGATTTTTTTTTTTTAAAATTGGAACAAGAAAGCCAGCAAGAAAAAAAAACAGATTTGAAAAACAAAACAAGAAAAATTTGGAAAAAATGATTTAAAAAGTTGTAATGCTATCAAGAGAAGAAAAAAGAACAAACAAAAAAAGGCGCGAAGAGAGAGAAAGAAGGTGAGATAAAATAAATGCTGCGAATAAAAATATAACGAACTGATAACGAAACAAGTCTAAAGGAAAGAAAAAAACATTCACAAAAATAGTTGACAAAACTTGAAGAGAAGTGTAAAGTTAATTAAGAAAAAAAAAACGAAATGAACAAAAAGACAAATAATGAAAAAAAAAGAAAAATTTGTTACAGAAAAAGATAAAAATCGTTCGCCATTTCTAAAAGTAACACTGGGAGGACAGATTCTTATGTCAACTGTTGGCTTGTTAGTGAGGCATCGTTCGACATGCCAGAGAGGGGCACCCCCATTAAAAGAAACCCCCTGTGTGTGTGTGTGTGTGTGTGCGAGCTTGTGTGACTGTGAGTGTATGACAGGGCGGGAGGATCGTTGAAACTTGTTTGTCAACATCCCGCCGGTTTACTTTTCATTTCACATAACACGAGGTGAGGAGTGGGGTTAGGGATGGGGGTTTGGGGGAGGGGGGAGACTGTGGTTGGTATTAAAGCCTTGGCTAATTGGTTGGTCAGCAACAGAATTAGGTCAAGTCTCAAAAGACATAGTTAACGAGTGTGGAATATATACCCGCCTTTTTTTTATTTACAGAATCAAATGTAACCCTAAAACTAGCTTATTTGTATTTTAAAATGTAACCCTAAAACTAGCTTATTTGTATTTTAAAATGTAACCCTAAAACTAGCTTATTTGTATTTTAAAATGTAACCCTAAAAGTAGCTTATTTGTATTTTAAAATGTAGCCCTGAAAGTAGCTTATTTGTATTTTAAAATGTAACCCTAAAACTAGCTTGTTTGTATTTTAAAATGTAATCCTAAAAGTAGCTTATTTGTATTTTAAAATGTAACCCTAAAACTAGCTTGTTTGTATTTTAAAATGTAACCCTAAAACTAGCTTGTTTGTATTTTAAAATGTAACCCTAAAACTAGCTTGTTTGTATTTTAAAAAGTAACCCTAAAAGTAGCTTATTTGTATTTTAAAATGTAACCCTAAAACTAGCTTGTTTGTATTTTAAAATGTAACCCTAAAAGTAGCTTATTTGTATTTTAAAATAGTCATTTTCTGTACGTCTTAATTTAATCCGTACGAAGCCATGTTTAGAAACAAAAAAAAAAATTGGTTATGAAATAAGTTAGTTTTAAACACAAACTCGTAAGTGGCCCTGGAGGGTCAGTCATGCACATTCATAGCGTTGCACACTGACGCACGTCTATTGTGTAAGCTGGTAGCTCTCAGACTAGGGTCTTTGGGCCACCGGAGGCACTGTGGCGGATTGGTAAAGCGCTGGTACGAACCGGAGTGTCTCGGGTGAGGACCCGGATTTTTAATTTTGGGTTAGGGTTAGTGCGCCTTTGAATTTACCCAGCTCTAATGGGCACCTGACATTCGTCCCCTCCCCCCCCTTGGGGTGGTCAGCAGAGGGTGGGGGCGATCGCCTCGACCGCCCCCCACCCTGTATCCGCCAGTGTTGCCAGGATGTGACGAAATCACGAAATTAAATACGAAATAAAAATAAACTTCCCATTTCTAGGACTACTAACAACGCTTATGAGCTAGATAAATAACAAACACTATTTACCAGAGAAGTGGACCGAATAAATTACTGAAGAGATATTCCAGCATGGTGAGATTCTTTTCAGTTTTGTGCTACACGTGCACTCAAAGGAAAACTAGCAAAGGCCCGGCTGAATTCTGATTGATATCAGCTCGTCTCAATAGCAAACGTGACAGCTTTTCCAGTTGTAATTATTTCCTTATTATCCAGAGACCAAGAAAGTTACAAATAAAAAGCATATAAAATAAGAAAAGCTCTTACCTTATAATGCGCAATGATATCTGCAACACTTCTAGGATAGAAATCCTACAGCTGTGAACAAATATAAAGAGATACCATTTTAGAGAAGGAAATATTTCATTTTGTCTTTGTAACACTTAAGCTTTTTTTGTACAGCTGTATTTGTTCATTCAATTCAATTCACTCGAATCTTGCAAAGAGTGTCCATGTGACGTCACTGTGACCTAGACCTGTTTTTTGCTGCCCGAAATGTAAAACAGTTGACCACATTACCACCATATGATGACCACATTATGACCATATTATGTTCGTATTTGACCACATTATTACCACATTAAGACCATATTATGACCTTATTATGAACACATAGCCACATAATGACCAAATTAAGAACGCATTATGACCACATTAAGGGCACATTATGGCCGCG
Organism: Biomphalaria glabrata; assembly: GCF_947242115.1. Lineage (NCBI taxonomy): Eukaryota > Metazoa > Mollusca > Gastropoda > Planorbidae > Biomphalaria > Biomphalaria glabrata. The sequence continues at coordinate 20,648,113 of NC_074725.1, read as the reverse complement.
TTATGATTATGTCATGAGCTAACAATGTAAGTCTAACAGTTTAAAATATAATTGAAAACAAAAATGCGAATAAAAAAGATTTATTAACTGTCAGAATCCTCACAGAATAAAAAATAAAACAACTTTAAGATAAATCATTTTAAATTACATGTACTTTGTGGCACTGGGGTAATGTAGACTGACATTTTAATCTTAGTTAATTGACATCCTCAAATTGAAAGTAAGTAATGTTTTTTGACATTTGGGAGTGAAACTCTTTAGAATTTTTAATTGATATTATTACAAGAAATTAAGTTCTAGACTATTATGTTATATCATCATCAAACTGAGAAAGGGATTGGCAGGCTCAAATCCTATTTGTAAACAAAATGATTCTAAAATAAGAGTTCTTTAATTTTGAAAAAACAACTTTTGGAGTCTGACCTAATTATACATTACGACAAATGTGCTAAACTTGGTAAATATTATGACAGGACAATGGTTGTATAAATCAATAAAGAACAAAGATTTTAAAAAAATGAAAGAAGGTAGAAAAGAAAATTAGGACAAACGTGGGCAAAATTAGGACAGGGCAAAGGTAGAAAACAAATATGACATGACAAAAGCTGAAAGTGTGAAATCAGTTCAACAGCATGATTTATGTTACAAATGTAGCAGTGTTGTAAAACCTAGACTGTATTTCTCATTTTCAGCCAAGTTTGTTGTTATGGCATGTTTAAGAAATCATCTACCAACCGATGGATACATTTTATAAATATCCTATATAATATAATATCTTCTAGTATCTTGGAATGAAATTTTTCTTTTTCAAAAGAGATAGTCTTACTTGAAGGCCTGGAAAAGAGAGATAATATTTGTGACATAAAGATAGCTAAACTAGATTAACTTTAATAATATGGGTTTTAAAAAATAACACATAAATCTATAACCAGGTTACAAAGACAGTTTATGTGGAGACACAAACTCAAAATCGGCCCCCGGAGTGGTCCACCCGGGCAGGTAAAAAAGGCAGGTTTCAATATTACCAGAAAGAACATCAGAATGAAATTCTATCAAAGACAAATACCGAGAGGAATGGAGGGAGAAGGTTGACGGATCTTGTGTGATGCCCCAGCGGTCCACAGACCAAAGGATAGGTGAAAGTGAATGTGAAGTTAGATGTGATCCTGGCCTAACTATTATCTCATAATGAAAATATAATTGTTTTGTAAAGGGACACTCTCTTATTTAAGAAAAAAAACATTTCCGCAAAAAAAAAATCCCTTTAGTTCAGTAGTGCTCTATTGCTATATAGTGTCGCTGCAATTCAGGCGATAATATGAAAAACTACTATTTAATTAATGTTTTAAATTATGTCCAACTTATATGCATACATAAATAGATTAGTTCTCTTAAAAAAAAAGTAAACATATTTTTGTGTAAATGTAGTAAGTTAGTATAACAGAACTTACTTAACTTAGCAATACAAATGTAAACAAAAGATTTTTTGACAAAAAATCTAAGACTGTTTGCATAAATGTGTTAAAAATATGGCAGATTCAAGTCTCCCCTACTAAGGAGCATCCCATGTTTGTTTCAATTAATAGTGAATAGTTGTAAAAGTGGTGTATTTTTAAGAAAAAACTACTTACATAAGTGATTTTAAAAATTTGATTTTTCGCTTTTAGAAAAGAAAAAGGTAGCCGTTGCATCAGAACTCTGAATGGTCTAAAATATTATGAAATGGGATTTTCACTATATTTTTTAGTTTGCAAGATCTAAACGGGACTGACGGGCAGACAGACGGACAGACATTCCACACAAAACTAATAGCGTCTTTTCCCCTTTCAAGGGCCGCTAAAAATGTTATAAAATCACTTATTGAGCTCACCTAAAATAGAACTAAAAAAACTGGATTACAAAAGAAAACGCAAAGACAGTAGTACAGGGTAATTGCAATATAATGAGAATATTGAGTCACGGGGAGGATTGTCTATCCTTGTCTATCGTCTGCTGAAGAACTCGTGTCTCAAACTTGTTTTTCTGTACTTGTACTATAACACATGAATATGTTAATAACTTCTTTAACAAAAAATTTCTGTTGATTTTTTTGTATGTGTCTAGTACTTGAATTTGAATGCAGAAAAAGAGTAAGCCACGCTCAGGCACACGTCTGTTTTGATATTCGGGACTTGTGCCAAGCATGTGTTTTAACATTAATACCAACTGCTCTTCAAAACTAAAAACTTTATGATGCGCTTAGAAGAAAAAAGAAAAGTGAAGACTTTGCGGGCGGTCGTTCAAGATTCTTAACCACCGATAGAGTTTCTGTGTGTTGCTATTCTGCTTGCAACTTTGATTGCAATGAAAGAAATTTATAGAATGTCTCAGTTGGAAGAGGGACAATAACATTTGATTTCTTTCTGTTCATCTTTTTTCTTTCCTCAAGGTTGCTTATAAAACTCGTTAACAGTATATACTGTTATCACTGGCGGATCCAGGGGGGGGGCGGTAGGGGCGATGCCCCCCCCCCCACTCGGGCGACCCCCCCCCCCGAAGCGGGGGCGGTCGAATTTTAGTACAGAATTCACACAATTTGTATACGAATTTATTACTTATGTTAATAATATATACTAATTATTTATATTTCAACCTATTTTAGATTATTTCGCTCCCCCTTCTAGTATTTTGGCCGATTTGGTAGGGTCGGGAGGGGGCGATGGCATCAATCCGCCCCCCCCCCACCATAAACTTTCGAGTGGGGGGGGCGGTCCTATTTATTTGCAGATCAAAGCTTGCTAACTGAATCAATTAAATATCTATATGATTAAAACTTGTTATTGGTATTTTAACCGGTCTTTATATTATGTCGTTCATCTTTGGCCGATTGGAAGGGGGGGAGCGAATACCTCTACTGCCCTTACCATCTAAACCCTTTGAGTGGGGGGGGGGCGGTCCTACTTTTATGGAGAAATCATAGTATGTGAACAAAATTAGTCGAATATCTATATAATATAAACAGGTGGAAGTGCGATACATGCAATCACCTTCCCCCCCCCCCTCCCATCGGACAAACCAATACTTTTTCTTTTTGTATTATAGTAAGAAATTACAAAATTAAAAAATCTGTCACTAATATAATTTATATATGCTATAAAGTAAATTCTTATATCGAGTCGCCCAACCTGTATTCTTTAATGCAAAATGCAATCATTAGCAGTAATTATAAAAAGGAGCGAGGATTAATCGTCTTTATTTTACCGCCCTTCCCCTTTCCAGATAGAGTTTGTGTAATTTCACATGAATTTATCATAACTATTTTAAGAAAGACTTTGCTTTGGAAAAGTTATAATTCAAACGAAATTTTTCAATATAACAGTAACGGTTGGGATGAGTTCAAAAGCCAGATGATCTTTTCCTAGTCGACTTTTTCCAACCTTTTCTCTATCTCATATTTTTCTAGTTAAATAAATTTAGGACTATAACTCACAATTTATACTTACATTTTATTGAATATTATTAATCGAATATTTTTTTTCGGCGGCGATCCTCAAAGCCTTAATCTAAGTACGTTGGGTATCTTATCTTTTCAAAGAACAGGTCCTTTATAATAGAATGAATAATGAGCTGTAGGTCAGGAGGAGAATGCGTTACTGCAGTGAAGAATGCCAAAAAAACGCTTTAAGCGTTGAGGCTTCGCCCCGAACCTCAATGATGAATAATAAGCTGTAGATGTCAGGAGAATGCGTTTCTGCAGTGAAAAATGCAAGAAAACGCTTTTGGGTGTCGGGGATTCGCCCCGAACCCCACTGAGGAAACTTACAGCACTTTCCCAGACCCCCAAGCTTGCAAGAGAAAGGCCTCAACATGATTGTTTTTTTCTTTTTGTTTTTTTGCCGAAGATTGAGAAAGTCGTATTTTATTCTCATATATCGAATATATATATATATATATATATATATATATATATATATATATATATATATATATATATAGAGAGAGAGAGAGAGAGAGAGAGAGAGAGAGAGATAGATAGATAGATAGATAGATAGATAGATAGATAGATAGATAGATAGATAGATAGATAGATAGATAGATAGATAGATAGATAGATAGATAGATATATGTTGTACGCACGTTTATGCATAGGGTTAGGGTTTACTGGGCGTCAGGGTTAGGGTTTGGAAAAAAATCGCCCCCCCCCCCACTCCAAAGTTCTGGATCCGCCAGTGACTGTTATACTCTACACTGTGCATTCATAGAATATGAATATGATATGATATGAAAAAGAATATTAAAATGATGACATCATTGATTTTGTAGCATTGTTTAGTCAGTGACATTTTGCGTCTGTAGAGATGATCTATTCACTATGCAACTTCTCATGGAACTAAAGAGGCCAATACTTGAAGCATATCTGCGGTCACAGGTTGGGTGTTATGTAGTCTGTGTGTGTGTGTTTATATGGTGATGGTGCGAAAAGGTTAGCGATAGGTTGTGAATGATGTAACATAGGTGGCATTGTCGTCACTTAGTCTTAGTTAGACTGAAAGGTTGTGTTATTGTAGTGAGTTAGATTTCGTTAAAGGATATTATCACCTAAGTCTACTACAATTATTTCATGTATCACAAATTAATATCTCTATTATAAATAAAGTTCTATTTAGTTTTGTTAATTGAAGTTTTATTAATTAAGATATATTATGCCTACAACGGTTTACACCGTAATCATGGGAGGTGGAAGATATTCAGCCAAAAAAGTCCTTCAAAGTCTGAGAAACTCGGTTGCTTCCTATATAAAGCAACTCAGGACAGCTCTTGTAAACCTCAACAACAACAAGGAAACTGTTCTTTAATGGAATACAGGACTCGTTGAATTAGGAGGTAATGAAAATGCAGACATAATAGGCATGGAAATAAACGTAGAGTGTGAAAATGTGTTTACTTATGTAGCGAAATATTCATATCAAAGATAAAATACTGTGAAAACGGGTTTACCCGATTACATAAAAAGTTTCGTTCTTTAAAAGAGATAAATTTAGGGATATTTTTTAGCCCCCCTGCCCGATGTGGGAGGGACATTGAACATATACTACGGTCTCCGCCATGATCTAAGGAACATTTATGACAAGTTTAATTAATATTGGTCAAATGGTTTTGATTTCTATACGGGACATAAATACATATAGACATATATAAATACCATACATACAGCTATATTTATATACATTTAGTCCAGACAATCTAGTCTAGACAAATATTTTGTAAGCTTAATGAAGCTTGCATACTTATCTTACACATACATACCTAGACACGTACATAAACGCACACACTGGCACATAAGGGAGTACAAGCACACAACTCATATTCTATAAACAGTTCTCAATATTTCCAAAGTGATCAAGTCGTATAACTCTTGGCATTCAGCACACACACACACACACACACACACACGCTTTGTCGGGGAAAAAAATTCGAAACTCATCCAGCCACTAGACGAGATGTACATTGACTTCCCCCACCCCCACCCCCATCAAGACATATAACCAAGAAATAAGAAAATGTTTCTTATTCTATTTATAGAGTTTTTTTTTTCAAAGTCGTAAAACTATCTCATGTTAGATACACAATAAAAGAGAGATAGAGACGGGGAGGGGGAGGGTTGAAAAGAATGATGGGGGTGCAAGAATTTGAATGAGGCAGACAGAGTTACACAGTAAAATAGGACTAAATCTTTGACCTATCAAAGCCATCAATTCGCTTTGTCTGAAACATATTTTTATACATTCACCCAGTCTGTCTGTCTGCCTGGTATAATATTGGAATATGTTATCACTCCAACTTCCCATTCTAGTTGAAATCTTGCACAATAATTCAATGTCCATAACAAAACAATCATCGAAATGTTAAAAAAATTATAAATTTATTAGAGGTAATTGATTTATTCTTTTTATATAGAAAAAAAGGAAAAATAACTTACGGTATTGAGATATAATGTAAATGTGCAGTTGTTTTCCTTATGTAAGCTTTGTTTTTCAGTATTTTATTTTTATATTGTGCTTGTTAAAAGCTTGCCAAGCATATCATCTCATCATAGTTCGTTCGTCTCTGTATTTCAATTGCCTTATTTCTTTGTTTATACAGTTACTCAAGACTGGCCTCGTTTTCAGAGCAGGTGGGTTTAGTACCCACTAAATTGTAATATTTATAGAAGTTTATGGAAATAAATGGATCTCGAGCAAAGTGCTTCTAGCCACGGACACGTAAACACACATATGGAGACACACAGACACACGAAGAAAGAAAGACATGATTTTTTCCTTTAAAAGTATTTATTATTATTAAAGTTATCTTGACAACTTGTCATTATTCTATCGGTTTGGAATTGAGCAGATAAACCCGTCCTGTAAGACGACATATATTTTTTTCTGATAGATTGCTTCATTAATTACTGCATTATTTTTGTTTTGTTTTAATTTAATGTTAAAGCCCAGTGTTCCACCTATAGGACTCCGGGGAAGTAATAGTTATATTTAATTTTCTCATTACTAAATATCACTAATATTCTTGTTGCACATAGCCTCCCACATGAAAAGTTAAAACACAGTCATTTTTTTAAACTACTACTATTAGTAGAGCATTGCCTTTGCCAAGTACATGACCACACAAACCCAGTTGCGACCTACATCTTTTGCCACATCTGATGCAAACAAAGCGTTAGGGTTTTAATTTACTTTTCGTCGTCTTCATCTGTCTTTGACAATGTGCATTCTTAGGGCCTCAAATGTGAGTCTAACTTGACCCTCGTAAAAGCTCCCCAGCTGTCACTTTTAGATGCAATCTTCTGCCAGCTACTTTCCTCTTTAATTGTATGAGTATGTATCTAATATAAGTCTGTAACGTAAGAATTCCATTTAAAAGGTAACTTTTCTATCTTAGACCAAAAAAAAACTTCTTCTCAACAAGCGCGAACTAAAATGCCTGGTCACTTTCAACTTGGATTTCAAACTAAACAAGTAGCATTAAAAAAAGTTACTTTTTTAAAAAAAGTTAATTCTTCCAGTAATAAGTTGATAATTTTTCGTACGTTCGATTATCCTGTACCTGATAACTAATTGAATGATAGAGTTTAAAAACAAGGAAACATTGTTTTACGCGCCAATTCCTCCCTACCCCCTCCAAAGAAAAAACTTTCTGGTTAAGGGAATGTATAGATTCTCTCAGAGTATATACAATTCTAAGAATAGGTCTATCCTCCAGTCTTACAAGACCAAATGTCCCTGGGCGTCTATTTATTTAACTACCTACATCCGGGGATACCCGCTAACGTAATTCTGTTCAAGATACAGATTTTCTAGAACAAATTTAATTTTAGAATTTAATATTTCTAAAACATTATTATGGTCAAAGTTGAGTTTTCCCAATGTGGCCAATTAGCTAGTTATTCTTTTACAAAATAAATACATCAACTATCATCGTTAGAGCCGTTTTCGAGAACCGTGTCCACCCAGGTTTTTATTTTTTATTTACAACCTTTTTTTTTTCACCAATAAAAAAGTTGCAAGCTGAGAAGAGAAAAAAAAAAAGAGGATTATAGAATGACTTGTGTATTGACAAGGTTCAAGTCTGGACGCCACGATTCCTTGTTGGCACTGCTCTGCACTATTAAAGCTATGAATCTTGTATATCACTGGATTGTTTACACACGTATCACCATCCAAGTTTTGCATTTCCATTTTTGTATCCGTTTTTTTTTCTCCTTCGCTTTTTTACTTCTTCTGGGAAAAAAAAAACCTAGACACATAGAGGTGATTAATGTGAATGTGTCTGTGGTCTTTGACCTTTTTCTTGGGTAGCTGGGTAGATTTTTTTTTTTAACTTTCTGGAGTTTTTGTCTGTGTGTCGACAGATTTAGCTGTACAGATAGATTTATGCCAGAGATAGAGTCAGTCTACAAAAAAAGAATAGATAGATAGATAGATAGATAGATAGATAGATAGATAGATAGATAGATAGATAGATAGATAGATAGATAGATAGATAGTTAGATAGACAGACAGACAGACAGACAGACAGACAGATAGATAGATAGATAGATAGATAGATAGATAGATAGATAGATAGATAGATAGATAGATAGATAGATAGATAGATAGATAGATAGATAGAGAGAGAAACAGAGAGAGAGAGACAGAGATTAGAGAGACTTTGTTTACAAAAGTTTGTCGCCTAATCAATAGTATGTAGTAGTAAGTTTGATGGTATGACTGGTGTGTATTGAAAATAAAACAAAGTGTGGGGAGGGGGGAGGATACCTATTGCAATTGTTAGAAAAGAATCTACGAAAAAATTATGAGCTGGACTGGAGTGAATGGACGAAGGTCATTAAAGGCATGAGGTTGAATGTGAGTGAATGGGTAAAGGTCAGTATAGGCAAGGAGTGGACTGGAGTGAACGGATGAAGGATCACAACAAAAAATGATTAAAAAAAGAACATTGAGGTGGATGGAGGCTGGGTGTGGAGAAAGGAACGATGAAGACATTTGTTGATTCAAAGATTATTTGTATATAAGACTGAATCTTAAAAATAGGCTTTATTGACACGCTTTGTTAATGATCAAATTATTGACTAATGACTGTCTACTAGACAGTCTGGTTCAGAGTTAGGATGAAGAGTAAGAGTAACGAAGTTGGAACAAAGGTTATTTCTTTTTGCTGATGCACCTAGTCTTAGCGCTCAACTCTTTACGACTTCTCGCACTGTGGAACTATTCTGAAAGCAAACATTTGATGTCGCAAAGTAAAATTTAAGGTTTGGTAAATTTTCCATCTTTCCTTTCCTTATCTTTTTTTTTTAACCCTTTAAATGTTCATATCCTATTTCTTTCAGAATCATGTTGAGTGTCTTACATTTCCAGGTAATTTTTTTTTCGGTCAAGTAGAGTTAAAATAAAAATGAAATAAATTTTCAAATCCTTCCTGGACCGTGGATCTACGTGATCAACCATTTCTTGGCAACTGTTTATAGAGCTACGTATGTAAAATTGAACAGGTGGACTTTATCTCGATTAATGACTGTGCGGTCTGTTATCATTATAGCTTTCGCCTGGTATTTGTGTATTTGCGTATGTGTGTTGTTTTCAAGATAGACGCTTGTTTTCTGCATAAAATAACGCGTGTGTGTGCACGCGCGCGGGTACGAGCGTGGGTATGTGTTGGCCTAGGTCAAGAGATCCAGTGGGCTACCGAGTGCTCGCCCGGTAAAGGCAGCCTGGAGGCCTATAAAACTTGTGAATCAACATAGGGTTGATAGAACTAAAATGTGGGTGTTAGACAGTGATGGTACCTCAGAGACTAGGAGCGAACGTACGATGACAGAAACATGACGATTGCTAATGACGTCATCTATTAGTGGGCGGGGACTGACACGCCATCTCTGTGAAATCGACTAGTGACGTCATGAGAGGGAAAAGGGTTATGGGGATTTCTTTTCGATGGCGAAGAAGAGTCAAAATGAGCCGTCATAATTTAAAATTGTCCAGAAAGATTTGAGGTGATTGGGTTTCAAAACATTCGTGACCAAAATGGTAAAATATGTTTTACATGTTTCGAATGTTCCTTCAGAGTTGAAGATAATCTATTTCCTAGTCCAAACCTCCCGCAGAACGACGGGGGATGGCAGCAGGCGGGATATAAACCCTGGACACGCTAGACAATCGAACGACAGTCCAACGCGCATACCGTACTACCAGGCAGCCATCTAAAATGAGAAAAGACAGACAGAAAAAAAAAATTCTAATTATTTTTTGTTCCAACTTTTGAATGAAGATGACAGATTAGAAGACCTGAAATGCGACTCTATTGAAATTGGATTCACTAAACACTCTAGATATCAACCCTGTGTGTTAAATGAAGATGACAGATTAGAAGACCTGAAATGCGACTCTATTGAAATTGGATTCACTAAACACTCTAGATATCAACCCTGTGTGTTAAATGAAGATGACAGATTAGAAGACCTGAAATCCGACTCTATTGAAATTGGATTCACTAAACACTCTAGATATCAACCCTGTGTGTTAAATGCATAATAGCATTTCCACAATATGCAATTATATATAGATTGATATATTTCTGAACTATTCTCTTAAACCTCTGTTATGGAGTGTGTGTGTGTGTGTGTGTGTATTTACTATGGCTCCTTCTGTCTCGGATGCGCCCACTGGTTTTGGTTTCATCTTGAGCCAATTTGTATTTATAAAATTATAATAGATGCTGAAGATGAGCAAAATATTTGACTCCAAATTTTCTTATGTGCGCAAAAAGTAAAGTGTAGAAGAAGACACAGCATTGTTCAAATTGTCTAGTAACAGTCTAGTTACTGTAGGTTAAAAACCGACGAGGTCACCAACCAGCTGCAGGCACCAACAAGCATTGGGCACCAGCAGAAGTAGGGCACCAACAGACTTGGGGCACAAACAGATGAGGAGTTTTGAGCGCCTCATTAATAGGCTTCTTATAAAGCGCTCTTTTCTCGTCAAAAAAAAAAACACATTAGTTTTCAATTATCAGATACCAGAAGATTTACATATATATATATACATATGTACATATTAATTATACAATTCAAACAGAGTCGATCTTATAGAGTAGTTGTAACCAACCTCTTTCAGCTATGGAGCCATAAACATTTCCGATATTTTGTATCAGGGGCAGCATCAGCGCAAAGACTCGTCAAGTGCAGTGAGACCGATCCGAGCTGGTTCGTTAGGCTATATGGGCAGTTCAGATAGCACTGGCTAAATGTGGCCTACGGGCCTTGGCATTATTGTGTATGTGATAAGAATTTACTCCCCTTAGCTATTAATAGATTTTCATATCCTGTTATCTGAATAGTTCGTTTTTTTTTATTGTTTTTATAAGAGCATCATCTAGATATTTATTTAAAGAAAGGTAATATCAACAACACTGACGTAAAAATACCCAGATAAACATAGAAACAGGTAAATTTGGATATTTATATCTTTAGCAGAGTTACGCTATCGATAATACTCAGCATTGTACTTTCGAGCTACAAAAAAAAAACAGAAAAAAACTTTCAAAGGTCATAATATCAAGCTATTTTAAGCAAACACTTGATGACGCCACTGCAAAAAAAAAAAAGAATCTCTCCAAAAATAAGTTTCAAGTCCAAAGATAAAATAAGAAAGTTTTCGGCTATTAACTAACAGCACTCAGCCAATCTCACGCACATTTTAACATGGTGAGTTTTTTTGTTGAAATGTACAGGCTTTTTAAAAGACAGAACAGAAAGGGATGTAATGTAATAAGCACTAAATCTCTAGACCAAAAAAAAAAGCCAAATATAAAAAAAAGAAACCAAACACAGCCAAAAAAAGTAAATCTCCAAAACAACAACTGCTTTAACCCTTTCAACGTCAGTAATTTATTATTATTGGAACATCAGAGACAGCCCCAACAGGTATGCTTTCACCTCTACCGCAGTTCACAGTGGTTCAAGACTTAGTGTTCACCACGTGAGTACAGTTTCGTCAGTCCTCCTTCTCTCACCCCTCCCCCACTTTTCCTCTCCAGCTTACCTTTTGTTTTCCCTTTCAGCGTTGTTATGGTTGTAGAACACATGAATACATTGCGTTTAAAGGTGAATTAATGACCGCTGGGAAGGGAGGTGAATCTGCGGCCTTCTGTTTGTAGCAAATAGAACAGAAGGCAGGCGTCATGACAGTGGCAATGGGAGTTGTATGTTCCGAAAGATAGAGTCGGGTTTTAAAAAAAAAAGGGTAACCCCGAAACAGTTTGATAGACGGCTGTGGGAGGGATGTTATAATTTGTAAGAAATCGAAAGAAGGAAAGTACCCGTAAATGCATTTTTTTTAACAAGGAATCATTTATACACATCAGAGGCGTTGATAGCGGAAGAAATATGAATTGTTGCAGTGCTATATATTTTAAGTTAGGGTGTTGAGTCCTTCTTTGGAGAATCGTTACAGAAGTGGATCTTGTTATAACTAATTGTTCGTTATTTTAAAACTCTTTAATACAATTTTTAACAGAATTACTACCATTTTCTCTATTTCATTCTCTCTCTCTCTTTTTCTCTTTTATTCTCTCTTTCTCTCTCTCTCTCTCTCTTTCTCTTTCTCTCTTTCTCTCTCTTTTCTTTCTCTCTTTCTGTCTTTCTTTTTCTCTTTTCCCCTCTCTCTCTCTATCTCTTTCTCTCTCTTTCCCTCTCTCTCTCTCTCGTTCGTTCGTTCGATCTATTTCTAGCTCGAGGTTTCACATTCCTTCTCTCTCGGTCTCTCATGTTCTTTCTCTTACTGGGTCTCTCTTTAAATCTTTCTCTCCCTCGGTTTCACTCTCTCCTCTCTCTCTCTCTCTCTCTCTGTCGTTCTCTCTATTTCCATTTCTTTCCATCTCTTTGGCTCTTTCTCTCTTTAGCTTTCTCTCACTCTTTCTTGGTCTTTCTCATGTTTTGTCTAACTCTCTCTCCCTCTCTCTCTCTCATTTGATCTCTCTCGCTCTCTTTCTCTCTTGCTCGGTCTCTCTCTCACATCTAATTAGAAATGATAGCTAACATTCTGGCCTGCTAAACTCTAATTATGTGAGTCACAAAAAAAAAAGTCTAAAGATTAATTTTTTCAAAATGTAAAAAAAAAATAATTTTCAAAGCTTCACTAAATAGAGCGTATAGAGTTAACTGGAAGATGTAATTCATAGCTCTAGAGAGCCGTGTGGTAGAGCAGCTCAGAAAGAAATACAGTTTGTAATTACAGAGAACGTAATATTACGCTTTTTTTTTCTTCAAATCTCTTTGAGCTTAACATCATCCTCAAAGAGATGAATACTTCCAGAAAAGAATTGACTTTAATGTTGCCACGTGAAGATAACAAAGTTTGGTGTCAGTTCAAGATGGTCGTGTTTAGTTTCTAATCGTGTATTGAAACCATTCTCTGATAGAAACTCTCTCCCTTTGTATAATTTTACCTTTCAGTTAGGAGAAAGAGAAAGAGATCAAGAGAGAGAGAGAGAGAAAGATAGAAAAAGAGAGAGAAAAAAGAGAAAGATAATTAAAAAATAGAAAAGAAAGAAAGAGATCAAGAGAGAGAGAGAAAGAAAGAGAGAGAAAAAAGAAATAACTAAATAATAGAGAAGAAAGAGATCTAGAGAGAGAGAGAGAGAGAGAGAGAAAGTGAGAGGAAAAAAAGAGAAAGATAATAAAAGAATAGGAGAGAAAGAAAGAAAGAGAGAGAGAGAGGAGAGATGATAAAAGAGATAAGGGAGACAAATAAAAGAAACAATGCTAGCCCTGAAGAGATCAATTATCTTCTTAAAATTATGATTTGTCTTGATAACTTTTTTAGTCTGACACGGACAAAATTCTTTACAAAATTCCACTTCGTTTGTCTCAGAAATGTGAAAACTCTTTGAAGAACTTCTACAACCGAAGCAAAGACTGTTTGTGAATGCTTGCTTTCGTATCTTATAAGTTAAAAGATTTTTTTGTCGTGTGGCCGAAGAGACCTATGTCAGCCACACATATTTAGACAGATCTATATAATCCGCAGATACAAGCAGTTTAAAAAGCAAGCAAAATATTTAAATACTTTTTTTTAAAAAAAGCTTAAGTAAGGTAAAGAAATGCTTATCTACTGTCATATTTCTCAATACTGCAGAAAGTATTTCCCTTCTTCTATATAAAACAAAACGAATTAATAATCACTAATTAAGCTAATTAAAAAAAAAGATTATTGTGTTATCATCCACGATGAATAATTATGCAAACTTTATCCAAGAATGAAAAAAAAACGTGTAAATGAATCCTGCCAAACAGACACACTGTCATTAATGGTCGTTGACTCGTAACATCAAACTGCTGGTAGACAACTAAACCGTTGTAGGCGTAATATAGCTTAACTAGTAAAACTTAAGACAACTTGAATAACTTCCTTGGCAACAATGCTAATATATTTAGTAAACATAACTTTTATTATAGTATAAACTAAGTCATTTAATATGAGATCAAATACTTGTAGTAGACTTTGGTACTAATATTTCTTAACAAAAACAAACTCACTACAATAACACAACCGTTCAGTCTCACGTTCTGGAGTTGTCTCTCCTAACTAAGACCAGGTGACGACAATGCCACCTATGTGGCATCATTCACAACCCATCGCTAACCTCTCTTCACTGTCAGCATAGAAAAACACACACACACATACACTCGTTAACGCCTACACGACATATTGAGTAAATATACGCTTTGCATATAACCTCTTTCTAGTGTATATGGAGAGACAGTTCTATTTACATCACTTCTGTTTTGTTTTTTTTACGAACTAATATTGTGAGCTTGGCTAGATAACCTGCTTTTTATATATGAGCAGTATAACCATTCAGAGCAGAGGTGTAGCTAGGCTGGTGGAGGGGGAGGAGAATTAAAAATCCCCCCCCCCCAAATGAGTGTTTTTACATTAAATATTAAATAGTACGCAAAATGCAGGGATCCCCAAAGAGGTCAAGCCCACCGGGCTCCCCAAATGAATGCGAATTCCTAGCTACGCAACTGATTCAGAGATAACCGGGAAAAGTTTCTTGACGTGCCGCCTGCACGCTAACAAGACACGTAGCGCGGCCAAATGACGTAATAGCCCATCTCAAAAACTGTACAATCGAATCTGTGGCCCGCCGTCTTCGCCTGAGCATTGAACACGACACTAAAATTACTTTCTCAAGAAAAAGGACAAAGTTTCCTATGCTCTTAGCAGCATCAATCCGATGCATCTTTAAAAATGGAGCGTAGATATGATACAAAATGGAATTACTATAATCGCTGCAGCTTCAACATTTTTAAAAGGATTTTTAAGGTTGTTTTTTTTAGTATTTTTATTTTTTCCTCGTTTCTCTTTAAAAAAAAAAGGCTTTTGCTGGTCTGAGGTCAGGATTTATTCAAAAGCACGCAGGTCTTAGCAACGAAGCAAAACAAAAACAAAACCAAAAAAACTTAAGAAATGTGCAAAATTGAAAGTGAAGGCTGGTGACGTCATAAAAGAGCATTAACATTTTGTTTTAGAAAAAAAAGATTTCCCAGATCCCCTTCTTTTGCGTGACTTTAAGTTTGTAGGAATTCTAAGTCTATTTGAAGAAAAAAAAAGGGGTTTTCCCAACGGACAAAAAAAAGTGTTTAGGCTGCCAACTCTCTCGATTAGAAGACATTCAAAAAGGTCTTGATATTTCAATTATATCCAACACTAAAAAAAAAAAGGATTCCTTTTAAAATATAAGATGAATAGTATTACAATCCTAGTACTGTGATGTCATAATATTTTTTAATATCAATTTAATTTAAATGTCATTAGAAACAAAAATGTATTCATTGTTAATGGAAACTTTTATCTTTTCTTTTCATGGCGTATTTCTCCAAGTTTATCAAACACCTTGGCAGCTGGAACTCTTCTCATACAGAAGTTCCGGCTTGCCGAAATGCTCTCATTTCCGGTCATTACCAGGAAACAAGGAAAATATAAAAAAAAAATTTTGAAAACAAACAAAGCTTGTCTAAGGGGTGGGGGAATCCACATTTTAAACCTTATTTCTCAATACTGTAGGATTTATTTCCCCTTTTTAATATCAAACAAAATAAGAACAAACATAATTAATTACCACTAATTAATGAATAAACTGGTTGATTATTTGATTGATTTTTTTTTCTTAGATATAGTAAATAACTGTATTGTATAAAGCTTCATCTTGATCTAAGAATGGGACTTGATAACAATATCGTTTGCAAATATTATACCAGACAGACAGACAGACAGATCTGATATAAACTTTGTAAAAATAGCACAACTTGATGTTGACATATTTTGTTTCATATTTTTGTGTGAATAAACAATGGGTTAATCTGGGTTTGTTTTTATGTCTCCTTTCCAGAGCGAGATCAAGATAAGCTCAAACAATGTATATCACACCAGATACATGTCAAGGTTAGTCTTCATCAAAGACAGACAGAACATAGACTGCTCTGCTATTAGCTTCTAATTATAAGTGCATTCTTACCTCGTTTTCAAATACAACATGACTGAAGCGGGCTTAAACAAAAATGCGACTTTATTTTACAAAGTTTATATCAACTCACTCCGTTTGTCTGTCTGTCTGTATCTTTGTCTGTCTGTCTCTGTCTGTCTGGTACACATTTTGAACACGTTATTTCTCCCACTCTCATTCTCTGATCCAATTGAAGTTTCTCAGGTAAATAACTTCTACATTATCGAGAGATAGCCGTAAATGAGGAGTTCTTCTCCCCTTTTTAGGGAATTTCTTATATGTTGTAGTTAACATTAACAATGTTAACGTGAATGAACGTAGCGTTAAGTGATATCGGGAAGCGACATGTTAAATATGCTAAAATTTATGCTAAACTGTGCCAGCGCTTGTCCGGGAGAACCACTAGGTTTATTCAATCCTGGCAGACGTGAACCAGCTGTAATATCAATATCTCGGACCTGATAACAAAATATATTACCACCATCTCCCCCGACACACACACATCCACTATAGAAATATAACCAAAAAAAAAAAAAGGTGGACCGTAGCTTATACTTAATGATGTATTAACCCAGGGGCCAGCCGCGTCGGCGTCCACGGGGAAGTAATTCATTTTTAGTAGATGCGAGATAGTGGAACAGTAATACGAGACATAGCGGCGTCATTTGATCAACTCACGAGGGCGATTGCTTTCCCCTTGCGTGGGGTATTAAAAGAATATTACTGTGTACTTTAAAAAAAAGAAAACAATCTTTCTTGATTTCTTCTTACAAAGCTTATTTCAACTCTGTCCGTCTGTATGTCTGTCTATCTGTCTGTCAGGTAAACATTATTGAACATGATATCTCTCCCACACCCATTCTCGGATCAGTGAAACTTTGCACAACGATTCATTGGCATAGACAAGGCAAGAATAAAAAAACAAAAATAAATAAATAAACAATTAGTCAATTAATTACTGGTAATCAATTATTATTATAGCTTTTATATAGCGCTACTTTCATGCTTATAGCATGCTCAGAGCGCTTTGGTCCAATCTCATTTGTGGACCGGTGGGGGGAGGGAGTATCTAGGAGTTGGTTTTCCGTGCTGCCTTTAGGCGCTCAGTAAACACAACTCTGCCCAAGTCGGGTGTCGAACCTCGAGCCCCCTTCTGGGTAGCCAAGCCAAGCCAAGTTCAAGCGCACTTAGCCTCTCGACCACGCTTATCAATAATTTAGTTTGATACCAACAAGGGAAACCGATCCTTCAGTATTCACAGATACGGCTAAATATGAAAGGTTTCGTCCGATTAGATAATTGAACCTTTAATTAAACCCTAATTAATTATTTATTGTCAATGACAACACATGAATCTAAAATATTATTCAATTAAATATTAGCAATTAATTATTTTTGTTTGATCTTGAATAAGGGAAATAACTTCTAGATTATTGAGAGCACAACGTTGTTTCCCTTGATTAAGGTTTGTTTTTTTTAAAGGATTTTTATATTTTGCTTGTTTATTTTCTGTTGTGTTTGGGGAGAGAGAGAGAGAGAGAGAGAGAGAGAGAGAAAGAGAGGGATACAGAAAAAAAGAGAGAAATACATTATCAGTTTAATACTTTATATATACTGGGTCCAATACATTATGTTACAAGACCCAATACATTGAGACGCGGTGGCTGAATGGTAAAGCACTTGGCTTCCGCATTGACAGGTCCGGAGTTTGAAACCTAGTGAAGACTGAGATTTTAGGGCGCCTCTGAGTCCACCCAATTGTAATGAGTACCTGATATTAGTTACAGAAAATTCGATTCTTCGTTGTGCTGGCCACATGACAACCTCGTTAACGTGGGTCACAGAAACAGATGACCTTTTCATTATCTGCCCTAGACATAGTAAGGTCTGAAATCAGAATTTCGCTTTTTTTTTACCCAACACATTACATCACTGGGTCCAATACATTCTGTCGCTGGTCCAGTACAGTATTTTACTTGTTTCAAAACATTATGTATCTTTGATCGATACTTCAGGTCACTGGGTCCAATACATTTTGAATGAAATTATGAACTGAACATTGCAGTTCAATGTCTTTCATTTATTTGTATATTATTTACAAAACATTGCAAGTGACAAGCTGAAAACTAAGATATAATGTGCAGTTATTGTGACTCTCATATTGACCATTGTATCGCAGGATGTCCCGTACCTTACTAGCCAATGTAAAACTTAAAACAATTAATCCTCAATGTCACTCAATGATTACATGAAAAATATAATCATCCCGGTAAAAAAAAGAGAATTTTTTCACCCTTTTTTTCCTAGAAAATATTTTCCAACTCTTCAAGAACGGGTCCATTTAACTAGTAGTTATAACATTACGAGAGAGAGAGAGAGAGAGAGAGAGAGAGAGAGAGAGAGAGAGAGAGAGAGAGAGTAAACGACGTTAAGATCAATGGCTTAGTGTAGATAATGTACTTTTATATTTTGAATATTGTTAATTTCTCGCCCCCCTGAACATTTCGAGTGTCACAGAGTGTCTACCCTATTCCTCTCTTTCTCTCTTTAATCAGACTCGAAAAAAGAAAAAAAAAACTCTGACCAAGGCTTGGACACAGTGGCACGTTCCAGGCAAACGTCTGTTAGTACATGACCAGATGCCGTCTCGCGTTTTCTAAATGCCAGGAAGGTGCCTGGAGTGGGGACTCGAAAAAGAGAGAACGGCAAGAGAAGGGTTGGGAGCAAGGTGGGCCTTTAGTTGCAACATGGCCGCCATCTGGCATTCATGTCTGCTCCCAACATGTGTTACCTGGCGGGATGTGTTTTGCGTTTTTTTAAGTCCCTCTCAATTTGTTTTGGGGGAAACAAAGCGGCGCTACTCCATTGATTGCAGGCTTTAAACTTCAAGCTTGTTAAATATCTCTTTCGTTTGACACGATCTGATGTAAGAGGCTCGCTAAATGTCGCTTTCCATTAACACAATGAAATGTAGGAGGCTTGTTAAATTAACTTGTTTCCATTAACACAATCTGATGTAAGAGGCTTGCTAAATGTCGCTTTCAATTAACACAATCTGATGTAAGAGGCTTGCTAAATGTCGCTTTCAATTAACACAATCTCATGTAAGAGGCTTGCTAATGTCGCTTTCCATTAACACAATCAAATGTAAGAGGCTTGTTAAATGTCGCTTTCAATTAACACAATCAAATGTAAGAGGCTTGTTAAATGTCGCTTTCCATTAACACAATCAAATGTAAGAGGCTTGCTAAATGTCGCTTTCCATTAACACAATGAAATGTAGGAGGCTTGTTAAATTAACTTGTTTCCATTAACACAATCTGATGTAAGAGGCTTGCTAAATGTCGATTTCAATTAACACAATCTCATGTAAAAGGCTTGCTAAATGTCGCTTTCCATTAACACAATGTAATGCTTTTTCATGTGAAACAAACAAAAAATAAAATAATTTCATTTCTCGACAAATCTGTTTTAAAGTAATTTGTGGAGGATTATAAAAGCATGGTAGGTGTTACGCTTCAGTAGGAAGGACAACACCCACGGTCGATGACTTGTACCACCAAACTGCTGATAGACAGCAGCCAAACCACTGTAGACCAGTAGGCGCATTATATTTTAACTTGTAAAATCCGAAATAACCTGAATAACCTCTTTTGTGAACAGAACTAAATATAACCTTTGTTATAATATAAACAAGATCAAGTTGACATGAGATGAAAAATAAATGTACTTTAGTAATAAACATTTTTTAACTTACTGCAATAACACAATCTTTCAGTCTCACTTTCTAGAGTCGTCTCCCTTAACTAAGACCAAATGACGAAAAGTCCACTCATGTTGCATCATTCGGAACCAATCACTAACTTCTTTCCACCTTCACGTACGACGTGGGAACGAGCTATTGGTCTTAACTACCAACAGGTTGCTAGGTTACAGGTCAGTGTTCAGGCCTTCTAAAACGACTGGTCTGGTTTTTGGTTGACCTTTGTGCTATCAAGTTATTAGTGCACACGTTACCTCATTCCGAAACGAGGCTTGCTTAAAGGTTGCCATTACAAACAATTTTGGCGTTACTGGCTTGCTTTGATGATAGAAGATTTGCATATTAAAACTTAATTAACTCTTGCATTTTTCATACGTTTACATCTATTAAATTTACTGAGTTTGTTGTTTGTTTTTTTTTGCAATGGACATTTCTTAACTCCACCAGAGTCTGAAATAGTCATACAATGTCTAAGTAAGTGAAGTTCCCCTTTCAGACCTTGCGATCTATGGGGCAGAAGATGTTAAGGTCATCTGTTTTTTTGGCCAACGGTTAAAGAGCAGGGTGTCATGTGGCCAGCACAACGACCGACCGCCTTTACATTCCCCAACTAAAGTCAGGTACCCATTTGAGTTGGGTGGACTCAGGGGCGCCTAAAAATCCCGAAATTCAAAATCCCAGTCTTCACCGAGATTCAAACCCAGGACCCCAGCTTCGGAATCCAAACGCTAAATCACTCAGCCACCTCGCCCCCTATGAGATATCTAGTCTCCTTACAATTGACCTTCAAACGCCCTCCACACAAAAAAAAAACATTTCTAAGCGAAGCCACCGGAAAATATTGACATTTTTTTATAGTCTTCGAGACTAATCAAAGAAGACATTTCTCCATTTATTCATCTTCTTTGTTTGTTTGTATTTTTAAACTTCTTTGTTATTTTTTTCCTGTTCTTTGATTACAAACCACCAGTTCTGGAGACGAGGGAGGGAGTTGGGTGTTAATTTAGGGGGGGGGGGGGGGGGAGAAAGTGTCGGGTGTAAGTTGTCATTTAATGTCGTGGCGTGAGATGTGCTAAGCCTTGGGGAGAGTGAACAATGACCAGGCGCCCTGTTGGCCATTTCCTAGAACTTGGCGATGTATTTAGGAGAGATCTTGACAAATTGAGTTGATCTCATGCATGTCATTAGGAGCTAGATGCAGCTCAAACAAGACAGTATGTACAGGGCAGCCTGGCCCTAATCTAGTCAAAGTATCCTAAGTAAATCCTGAATCCCGAGAAAGTCAGTTTTCACAAGGCTTATATCAGCTAACTTTGTCTGTCTGTTTCGTAAAAAGGTTTGTACATGTGATTTCTCCCACACCCATTCTTGGATCAAGTTGAAACTTTGCACAATAATTCATTGTCATAGACAAGACATGAATCAATAAAAAAAAATATAACAATTAGTCAATCACTGTTATTAATTATTTTAATACCAACTAGGGAATTTAATCCTTCAGTATTCACAGATATATTTAAATATTTAGGGTTTGGTGCCCCTATATAGTAGTAGATATAACTTCTTATCTAAGTCAGTTTTATCATAAGTTAGATGGAAAATAAAACATAATTTGTGTTCGATATTAAAAGAAGTAATTTCATGTTAGAAAATACATTGTCGCCTTTTTCCCGAAGATTTTGAAAGCAAAGATTTTATGTCGCTATCCATTCCAATTGAAAGAAGTCTAATATGGACTTTTCTTATTAAAAAGCAATACTGCTTAAGTCTGTGACGATACGAAACTTGCATACATAAGTTCATTTTAGTTTTTCCCAGCAAACCGTGAGAAACTTTAATTTTTAACTTAAACAATTATTTTCTTGTCCACCCATAACTAATGTCTTGTAGGATTTATCCCCCCTCGCACGTTTCTCACGGGACGAATCTCGACGTAAAACATTAACTAGCCTCTCCAGGGCTAACTTTTAATTATTGACCGCTGGACAGGTGACACTATGAAGTCGCTGCACCCGCGCTACACGCCGCGGCCTAATAACTTTTCACACCTAACCCCCCCCCCCCCCCCCCCCCCCCGCAGGATACACATCGCTCTAAGAATAGCATTGCACTCGGGCTGGACAGATACATATTCGCTTAAGACTTTACTCTCACGGTAGGCAACGAATATTGACCATAAATCTGACCTGACGCCTGACATCTCCGGTACATCGATACATGTGAGAAAATCAGCTAGCTTTCTTCCCCACCCGTTAAACGAAAAGTCCCATCTATATATAGAGAGAGACCCAAACATTCTAAGTTAGGCCCGCTAGGATTCACACAGTCTCCTCTGTTAGGAAGCTTAGTTGTGAGGTTCATTAGGGACAAACGGGTAAGTGTAAAAATTTTACTATGTTTATTTTATATTATAGGAATGTGTGAGTACACATTAGTACACAACCACGTTCCCCGTCATTACATTATGACTTTACTATGTATGTACATTGTACTATTTTATGTCGATACTATATCTTCATATAGTATTATTAATGCCGCTATGGTTGTCTACATTTGAAACTATAGTTATTATATTTAATTTGTTATGTTTCATCCATTCCTGTATTTTAGTGATGGATGTAAACAATAACCTTTCGTGAATCTAAGTACTGTCTAAGAACTTAGATCACAGTGCTCTAAACTTACAGAGCCCATGTGAAATTAGTTATTTCACATTTCTATTGTATATCCCTCATGCATGTTATTATGTCTCCCACCCTTGTGAACTTATAGTTCCTTGGATGAATATAATTTTGATTAACTATATCAAACACTTATTACTGTAGCCATATCCCTAATATTTTATCTTCATCTTATCCTTTAGTATATAATATGCTCCTTCCCCATTTTACTATAACTGATTGCTTATCGTCGTAATCAAACTTATTGGATGAATCTTGACAAGTATTATCCTACATTGTACAATAGCACATTTATTGTGGTTATCTTACTTATATCCTTTGTTATTGAGTTGTATACGTACCTTAAAGTTTTATACATAATTGTTTTAAATGCCTTTTTGGGATTGATACCAATGCCTACATCTGAATGATTGTAAGGCATATGGGAATCCCTACTCAATGCCTTTAGGAGGTTCCTAATTGTATGTCTTATCCCCAGCCTGGTTGCTACCCCTGATTGCTACCCCTGATTGCTACCCCTGGTTGCTACCCCTGATTGCTACCCCTGGTTGCTACCCCTGGTTGCTACCCCTGATTGCTACCCCTGATTGCTACCCCAGGTTACTACACACGATTGCTACAACTACCAGATCTCCATAGAAAGCTGTAACCGAGGCAGACCACACCAGACACCCCCCCCCAATTACATACCTGTTAGCAAGAAGGCATTGCCTGCTGTCCTTGGCCTTAACATATTGCCCAGTGTCCACAGTGCCCTATACTGCCCAGTATCATCTGCCCAGTACCCGGCCCAAACTGTCCACTGCCCAATAGTTATTGCCTAATGCCGACAGATTAGAGCAACCTTCGCAGCAGAAGATAAACTGGTGTTGAGTCAGCACGGCTCTCTACGAGCTAGAGATCACAGCTGAGAGATCGTCCCACTACAACTTAGTCTGCAGCACCAACCATCTCTATTGCTAAACAGGCAGCGGCCTCACCCTAGAGCCAGCTTGCCTACAGCATAGAGAACATCCCGAGCCGACGTCCTAAGACAGAGCCGGATGACTCATCCTTCTGAGTGCCAGTCCTACGACCGCCAGAAGACGACCCAGGAGCTAGCAGCTAAGAAAAATAAGTAGCAGACATAGGAACATTCTTCTCCTCCAATCACTCAATAATTAGCAATCCATGATGAGCAGTTATTTTAGATATTAGCACCTTTACTTCTTTTATTTTCTTAATTATAATTTTATTTGATCACTTTCCTTTGTAAACTTTCATTCATTAAATTATTTTTATTTATGAACTTATAATATTGGTCTGTTCTTACTGTTAGTTGCGGTGTGCCTGTACAAAATCTTATATGTGAGCGGGATAGAATTAATAAAATTTCCCCTAGACATAAATAAACAAGCCAAATAATAACTAATTAACATCTCGTCACATATAAATGGGGTCTTGTCACGGGATCTGTAACTAGAATCCTATATTAGACAGGCACAGGCATACAGCAGTAGAACTTTCCTAAATATAATATACTTTCATTATCTTAAAGTAGCGGATTGCAAACTGAGTGAAGAGTGTTACTAGAGTCTTTATTTTATATCTATCTTACTTTAGATGTTATCACATATTAACTTAGTATAATATTATTATTTGTGGTTATTTTAAGTAGCATTACTGTGCTTAATATTAAATTATTATTACGGGCAACGTGGTTGTTTCATACGGGCTTCATATAACGCTCTTACTTCAATAATATCCCTCCTTTAATTCTTAGTAGTCTCCAATTTTATTTCTCTCATACGTAAATAATGGCCAGCAATACTAGATCCAAGACTGACTCTGACAGAAAACTTAAAATACAAGAACTGACAGAGACAGCGGCATTGTTAGAGTTAGAGGGTCCAAGTCGCTCTGACTACATCCGACAAAAGTTGGATGAATGGGAATTAGAGGAGAAGTTAGCTCGAGAACGAGAATTCGAGTTAGCAATGGAGAGGGAGAAAAACGAAAATGAAAGACTTAAAAATGAGCACGAGTTAGCCATGGAGCGGGAGAGACAGGCAACTGAAAGAGCTAGAATAGCTCAAGAGAATGAGACGGCTCGTACAGTCGCTGATTCTCAGCCTGCTAGCCCAGCTTCCAGCCAAGGGTCCTCAAATAACTCACCCAATATCCCCTTCGAGCCCTTCGATGAGAAGAGCGAAAGTGTTGATGTTTACTTAACACGATTCGAAGAGGTGGCACGCTATTATAGCTTGCCCAAGGATAGGTGGTGTTTTAGACTAGCTCAATGTCTGCGAGGCAAAGCATATGAGGCTTACACAAAGCTCCCCTCATACCAACGGGAGGACTTTGAAGCCCTAAAAGAGGCACTATTGGTTCAATTTGAGCTAACCTCTGATTCATACCATAAGAAGTTTCGAGGGTCCCGCCTTGAGCGCAAAGAAACGTATGTCAATCTTTGCGACAGGCTGGACAAATACCTCGGAAAATGGCTAGCCCTCAGCAAAATGCCAGAAACGTTTGAAGGTCTTAGAAACCTTATTCTAGCTGAGCAGCTTCGAGACTGCTTAACGCAGGAAACTCGTATATATGTCAATGAGCAACAGGCGACTGACCCTTCTGACATTGCAATTGCTGCAGACCGATACATAGCTGCCAGACGAGACCAGAAAGCTAAGACACCCGTAACAGAACCACAATCTAGCGAAACCTCCCCTGCCCAGCCCACACCTCACAACCAAAATCAAAACAACCAGGCACGTGTCCCATCCCAACACCCATCCAACCATTCGAACCGCCCTCCCCATCAATCACGCCAGAATAATTCCTACCACCCCTCTCACCGTGACTCACATAACACGCGTGACGACAGGAGGACTCGACAACAACACACCCCACACGTCGTATCGGCCCTGACGACCGTTCGACGGCCCAAGACTGGTAACCCTGTAGACCCTCAAATCCCATGTGTACCGCCACACCCCTCTACATCACCCCCAGGTGTAGAGCAGGCCCTAATAAACGGCGTTCAAACGTATATCATGTTTGATACAGCCTGCTCTTTTACTTCCATAATAAAGGGAGCGCTGATTGAGTCGGCAGATCTCACCGGTGAAACGGTAGAGATCCAAACTGTCGACAAAACTACACCTCCAATGGTCTTGCCCATAGCGAGGGTTCATGTAGAATGTCGATACGTGCACGGGACCATAAACGCCGCTGTTATGGAGTCACCCGTGTACGACTTTATTCTTGGCTCCCAATACGTACCATTGGGAAATGCTAAGAAGCCATATTTTTCCCTGCCAGTCTGTAGAACTACTAGACAGAAGGATGGCCCAAATCAGTCAAACACTGGGCGCCATCACTCAACACCTCAGTTCAACCGAACTAAGGAAATTAACCCCCTAATTCCTGACATTGACAGTGTCAGAAGGCGTTGGCGTGGTCAACAATCCTGGCCCCCACGTATAAATATGATACCTGCATGGGATCACAAAGGTGGTAGTCACCACCGATTCCCGCCCAGTCCATCATGTTGCAACTCCTCCCCATCACCCCTCACTGCTTCAGGTAGGACGCACAGGTACCCAAACAAACCTGACCTCAACCACAGGTCACGTTATTCTCCACCCAAACACAACAGTCCACGGTGGGATCGAAATTAGACTTAAAACGGATACCTGGACGCCCAATCTCCCTTACGACTCTTTCCTCGAATTCAGATTCATTTTTTTTTTTCCTTTGGACAATTAGACTGGACAACGACAAAGCTCAAATGAAACTTATATGCAAGTACTAATAGTATTCTGCGAATACTTTTTAAGTGGGTGGGTATGTGACGATACGAAACTTGCATACATAAGTTCATTTTAGTTTTTCCCAGCAAACCGTGAGAAACTTTAATTTTTAACTTAAACAATTATTTTCTTGTCCACCCATAACTAATTTCTTGTAGGATTTATCCCCCCTCGCACGTTTCTCACGGGACGAATCTCGACGTAAAATATTAACTAGCCTCTCCAGGGCTAACTTTTAATTATTGACCGCTGGACAGGTGACACTATGAAGTCGCTGCACCCGCGCTACACGCCGCGGCCTAATAACTTTTCACACCTAACCCCCCCCCCCCCCCCGCAGGATACACATCGCTCAAAGAATAGCATTGCACTCGGGCTGGACAGATACATATTCGCTTAAGACTTTACTCTCACGGTAGGCAACGAATATTGACCATAAATCTGACCTGACGCCTGACATCTCCGGTACATCGATACATGTGAGAAAATCAGCTAGCTTTCTTCCCCACCCGTTAAACGAAAAGTCCCATCTATATATAGAGAGAGACCCAAACATTCTAAGTTAGGCCCGCTAGGATTCACACAGTCTCCTCTGTTAGGAAGCTTAGTTGTGAGGTTTCATTAGGGACAAACGGGTAAGTGTAAAAATTTTACTATGTTTATTTTATATTATAGGAATGTGTGAGTACACATTAGTACACAACCACGTTCCCCGTCATTACATTATGACTTTACTATGTATGTACATTGTACTATTTTATGTCGATACTATATCTTCATATAGTATTATTAATGCCGCTATGGTTGTCTACATTTGAAACTATAGTTATTATATTTAATTTGTTATGTTTCATCCATTCCTGTATTTTAGTGATGGATGTAAACAATAACCTTTCGTGAATCTAAGTACTGTCTAAGAACTTAGATCACAGTGCTCTAAACTTACAGAGCCCATGTGAAATTAGTTATTTCACATTTCTATTGTATATCCCTCATGCATGTTATTATGTCTCCCACCCTTGTGAACTTATAGTTCCTTGGATGAATATAATTTTGATTAACTATATCAAACACTTATTACTGTAGCCATATCCCTAATATTTTATCTTCATCTTATCCTTTAGTATATAATATGCTCCTTCCCCATTTTACTATAACTGATTGCTTATCGTCGTAATCAAACTTATTGGATGAATCTTGACAAGTATTATCCTACATTGTACAATAGCACATTTATTGTGGTTATCTTACTTATATCCTTTGTTATTGAGTTGTATACGTACCTTAAAGTTTTATACATAATTGTTTTAAATGCCTTTTTGGGATTGATACCAATGCCTACATCTGAATGATTGTAAGGCATATGGGAATCCCTACTCAATGCCTTTAGGAGGTTCCTAATTGTATGTCTTATCCCCAGCCTGGTTGCTACCCCTGATTGCTACCCCTGATTGCTACCCCTGGTTGCTACCCCTGATTGCTACCCCTGGTTGCTACCCCTGGTTGCTACCCCTGATTGCTACCCCTGATTGCTACCCCAGGTTACTACACACGATTGCTACAACTACCAGATCTCCATAGAAAGCTGTAACCGAGGCAGACCACACCAGACACCCCCCCCCAATTACATACCTGTTAGCAAGAAGGCATTGCCTGCTGTCCTTGGCCTTAACATATTGCCCAGTGTCCACAGTGCCCTATACTGCCCAGTATCATCTGCCCAGTACCCGGCCCAAACTGTCCACTGCCCAATAGTTATTGCCTAATGCCGACAGATTAGAGCAACCTTCGCAGCAGAAGATAAACTGGTGTTGAGTCAGCACGGCTCTCTACGAGCTAGAGATCACAGCTGAGAGATCGTCCCACTACAACTTAGTCTGCAGCACCAACCATCTCTATTGCTAAACAGGCAGCGGCCTCACCCTAGAGCCAGCTTGCCTACAGCATAGAGAACATCCCGAGCCGACGTCCTAAGACAGAGCCGGATGACTCATCCTTCTGAGTGCCAGTCCTACGACCGCCAGAAGACGACCCAGGAGCTAGCAGCTAAGAAAAATAAGTAGCAGACATAGGAACATTCTTCTCCTCCAATCACTCAATAATTAGCAATCCATGATGAGCAGTTATTTTAGATATTAGCACCTTTACTTCTTTTATTTTCTTAATTATAATTTTATTTGATCACTTTCCTTTGTAAACTTTCATTCATTAAATTATTTTTATTTATGAACTTATAATATTGGTCTGTTCTTACTGTTAGTTGCGGTGTGCCTGTACAAAATCTTATATGTGAGCGGGATAGAATTAATAAAATTTCCCCTAGACATAAATAAACAAGCCAAATAATAACTAATTAACATCTCGTCACAAAGTCTGCTTTTCTAAGGACTTCAGAAATGACAAAGCGGAACTAGCCTTTGCTAAAAAATAAAACGGTAACAGATATGCATTATTCTTATTTTAAGATTGACACTGGTTTCCTTTAAAAGGCAGTTAATATATTTACAAAGCTTATATCAACTCACTCTTAAACTTAAAATAAGTCTGTTGTTTTTTTTTAAGTATTTCTTATGTTTCCCTTACTTAAAAACAAGAATTGTATAAGGTTAAAACTGGAGCCTCTTCGTGCCGATTTGAAACTGTTGGTTACAAAATAAATGTGAACTACGTTGACAGCACACTTGATCTGCTTTGAAAGATCTGGAGACGGAAGATGTGCGGATTTCAAACACCTGACTCATAGGATCAACTGAAGAAACTAGAATTTGCTATTCTTTTTTTATTGGGGACCACATAGTTATGCCAGCTATCATTTTCAAGTATGAGCTTTATCCTTGAGTAAATTAAGAATTTTTTTCTCCATGAGAAATTGGAATCTTTCTTAAAATTATAACCAATTACACACGAATCTGAGTTTCTCTTATTTTCCATAGAATGCATTGTCATTGTTCACATTTTGCGACATTTTTAAAAAATTTTAATAAAACCGTTTTATATAAATACACTTCTTACATTTCAACAGTACTATTATATCTCTAGACCCCATCAGCTTTCGCAGTATTTCTTTTTTACATTAATGTATCGTAAGTTAAACCAAGACATATTTAACAAAGGCAAGCTTACGGTTAATTCTATTCATAAAAACCACTCTGCTAAAGAAAATACTATGTTCTAAAAAAATTGTCTCTTTGATCCAACTTCAATACTGTAGTACTTCTAGTTGCTATCTTTGGATGAGTTTGACGACCGCTGGTATAAAGTATTAAACGAATGCCGGGCATTTTACCTCTCTTTATTCAATTGCATCTTTACACTCTAAATAGCTTTTTCTAAATTAACTATGAAATTAACTTTGTGGGGGCAATGAAAAATTGAGAGAGAGAGAGAGAGACAGGGAGAGAGAGAGAGACAGGGAGAAAGAGAGAGACAGGGAGAGAGAGAGTGTGTGAAAGAGAGAGAGAGGGTAGTGTGTTGGGTGAAAAAAATAAAGACCACTCTGGTGGTGTCTGGGTGGGGGGGGGGGGGGGGGGGGAAGGTTCGGTTCTCCCAAGCGACTGACCTAAGAGAACATTCAACTAAGTGCTTGAGTGAACCAGTGCTCGGTGCGGGAAGAAATTAGTCTTGTTTAACGAGTAGTTCAACGAGCCTCCATTTTTTGTTCCCATTTCAGGGGGAGAGAACCATAATGCGTTGAAAATTTGATCGTTGATATGCATTGATAGAAGATTAGAGAGAAAGACGGTTCTTTATAAACCTATTTTCTTGGAGAGCGATACTTATATATAGATCTATCTGCATGTAAACAGAACGCGCTATAATATTTATATCAGATTTTAACAGCATTACGTAAGTTTATAAAATGGTTTCATACAAATTTCATTAACTTTCCATTTTGCCATAATCACTTCCAACCTGCAGAGTCCATATTATCTCAAGCTAAATATTCCCCAAATGTATATATACATCTTGTATGTTTGTATACATCTTGTATGTTTGCCTCTTTCTTGTTTGTTTCTTGCATGCTTGGATATTTTCAATTGAGTTTGTTTTTAACACTTCTACTCATCCAATCGTCATTAAATTTTGCCTACAAGCTCATGCTCGATGACAGCCATCAAAATAAAATTTAAAAATCAAACAAATTGTTAATCAATTAGTCGTGATCAATTAATTTGTTTTATATAGAAAATGCACCAGATTAAGAGGAAACAAATCTTGTGTAGAGCATTAGGGTAAAATAATGCTTGGAATGCCACCAATACACTTGTCTTGCAATAACTAATGGCATGCTCTGGTTACATTCTAGCATTGCTTAACATATTCAAACGTAATTATTCAGCCCTCAATTACACTATGCACACTATATCTACACTCAGTGACTCTGATGCTGAGTCTCAAAACGCATGGCTTCCTAACTGAGAAGGGGCTGGGCTCGAATCCCGGTGAAGACTAGAAATTGTAATTTCATGAACCTTAGGGGAAAGCCAAGGCGGTTGGTAGTTGTGCTGGCCACGACGCCCTCGTTAACCAGAAACCTTACATCCTCTGCCCCTATAGACCACAAGGTCTTAAAGGAGAACTTTTTTTTAGTTCAAGGACGTGTTTGAATGGAAGTCAATCCCGTCATGGAATTTGTGAAACGAATGGTCAAATAACGCCAGGACCAATTTTAAAACACAATTCCTTCCCCTTGCTGTCATAACATACAACCAACAATCGAAAATCCATAAAGAACTATTTTCTCTTGCGTAACTTGTGCGTTGTAAGCAGGCAGGAAAAAGGCCGGTTTCGAACTATTTCGGGATTAAAATGGGATCATAATACCCCACTTGTTTTATCATGTTACTACGCGTGACTATCTCCTCAGCTTAATCCCACGCGTTCGCTTTTATTGGATGGAGTTTAAATCCAGTGTGGAGCAGGGTTTCAAACTAGCTCCACTCCAGTAACTCTCCAAACAACAATTTAATCCTGGATGTGAACGAGGTTATTACGCAACAAAAGCCGGGGGGGGGAGGATATGATGGGGGTGGCCCATACATTCCCCGTCCAACTTGAGTCTTCTGAAGGGCTTAGGCTGGACTATATACGGCTCGTTCACAATACTCTGCGGAATCTCCACACACACACACACACACACACACATATACACATATTGCTCTCACACACATTGCTCACACACACACATATTGCTCACACACACACATATTGCTCACACACACACACGTGTCCTCATCCTGGACTTTTTTTTCCTACTCCGTTCTCATTCTTTCCAAGGGACATAAATCTTACACGAGTTACACACATGGTGGTTTGAGTGATAGCATTTCAATTGAAGTTGGTTGCAAGCAATAGTAATTGGTCTCTTTCAGTCTCTTTCTTCTCTTTCTTCTCTTTTCTCCTTTCATTGTTATCGTTACATACTTCCGTTTGCCATTTTTCAGCTATTTTGAAACTGGTTTCTCTTTCTTCCACATTTTATGAAAAACCTCTTTAATCTCTATATATCTCTGTCCTTCTCTTTCTCTCTCTCTCTCTCTCTCTCTCTCTCTATCATTCTCGCTCTTTCTCTATCTTTCTTTCTCAGTTCTATCTCTCTTTTTCTCTTTGTCTTTCTCTTTCTCCTCTCTCGCTTTCTCTCTCTCTTTCTATCTCTCTCTTCTCTATTTCGCTTTCTCTTTCTCTCTCTTTTTCTCTCTTTCTCTCTTTCCTTTCTCTCTTTCTTTATTTCTCTCTTTCTGTCTATCTTTCTCTCTCTCTATCTCTGATGCGTTTCATTTCTTTCACTCTCTACCTCTCTCTTCACTCTCTTTCTTTCTCTCTCTCTCTCATTCTCTCTCTCTTTCTATCTCTCTTTTCTTTTTCTCTCTCTCATCTCTTTTTTAATCTCTCTCTTTCTATCTCTTTCTCTCTATCTTTCTCTCTCTCTAGCTCTGGTTCGTTTTATTTATTTCTCTCTCATTGTAAGGAACATTCTTCTTTCTCTCTCTACTTCTCTGTTTTTCTTTCTTTCTTTATCTTTCTCTCTTTTTCTATCTCTCCCTCTTTCTCTCTCTCTCTCTTTCTCTCTTTGTCTCTAGCACTGCTTCGTTTCATTTCTTCCTTCCACATTTATGAAATAGTCCCCTTCTCCCTCTAGCCCACTTTCTTTCTCTCTCTCTCACTCTCTCTCTCTCTTTCTCTCTCTCTCTCTCTCTTTCTCTCTCTCTTTAATTCTCTTCCAACTTTGCGTCGTTTCGTTTCTATCTCTAATAATTGGTCCTTCACAACATTGAACGAAATATAATAGTGAAACACAACGGTGACTCGGACAGAAAGACGATGCGACCAAATCGATGAATCAACGGCAGTAACTCTTTATTTACAAAGACAATGAGTGTTTCCGAGTCTGTAGAGTTGTCCAGAGTATCCGTCCTCTCTAGAGTCCGCCAATGCATGTGGATATTCTATCCCACAGACCGCGTTGAAATACAATATAAACAGACATAACAAGGGATAAATAAATCTTCAAGACCAGAGAGTGGACGAGCCTGTGAAGGAGAACATGGGGGGAGGGGAGGGGGGAGCCTAAGGAACAGAAATCAATACAAATCTCCAACTGACCAGACGAGAGAAGAAATCTCGGACCAAAAAAAAAAAGTTGCTGGATGTAAGGAGGACGATGAAGCGAGAGTTTTATTTTTATCTCGAGGGTCCCGAGTAAAGAGCAGAACATCAGGAGCACATTACAGCAAGAGACGGAGAGAGGGAGAGAGAGGGTGAGAGGGAGGGAGAGAGGGAGAAACGGAGAAAGACGGCATGAAAAAAAAAAGAAAGTTAAAGGTAATGAAAAGGTAAGGAGAGACAGAGAAAAAGAGACTGAAAAGGATAAAAGAGAAAGAGACATAGAGAGTGAGAGAGAGAGCGACAGAAAAAGAGGCGTAGTGAAAGAAATAGAGAGAGAAAAGACAAAAAGAGGTAGATAAAAAATACAGAGTAAAAATAAGAGACAGAGAAAGAAAAAGAAAGAGAGAGAATTATAAAAGACACTGATAGAGGAATACAGAGAGAAAAGACACCAAGAGACTAAGTCAAAAGTCATAGAGATATAGTAAACCAAAATCATAATGCTAGAACGGAGAAAGAGAAAGACGAAAATGAAGACATAGCCATAGTATCGAATGCTGATGGTGAAAAGAAATTTTTGCTAAGTGTCAGCACAGAAACCTTCTCCCAGATACCCATTTCCCCCCCCCCTTTTTTTTTTCCTGCATACCCACAAAATGGTATGGACAAGAGCATACTGAGCAGGATGTGTGTATAAAGTAATAACAGTTAAAACAATACAAAATAATACAACTATAACAAAGTGACTAGAGACATGAAATGAAAAAATTCACTCAGTCTTACTCTATGTCTGCCCAATGTCTGGGCCGCGAGGCGATGACGTAATACACCGAGGAACAAGACCCATCACATATAATCTCTAAACAAAATGTGCTAGTGACGTCAAGGAGTTCAAAGGTGAACTTTTTTTTTTTTGTTTTCGTTTTTTTGTTTTTCTCCCTCCGCAGCTAGGGCGTGGAAAACTAGCTGACTGGAGGAGACTTCAACTTTGACCAGTGCCTATTGATTATCAATTAATATACAACAAAAACTACGAGAGGATAGGGGCCAGAGAGAGAACCACACAACGTGACCACTGCTCTGGCCGTTTTACCAAAAACAACTCAAGAATAACTGGACAGTTCATCATGGCGCATTTTTAGGTTGAACGAGAAATATTGCCGAAAAACAAAGGCTTCGATCAAAGATGTACATACAGAGAGAGAAAGAGATAATAGTCGAGGCTTATCTTCGACAGCTCGGAGTGTTTCAATGTTCTGATATAGTGTAAAAAAAAACAACATTTGAACTATATGCATAGATTTAATTCTCTATGGTTTAATTGAAAATGAATAACCTAAATTATGTTATTGTTTAATCTTTTAAGTATTTGATTCGCACCACGCGACAATTAACATATAACAAAAGTCTCAGACAATTTCCAATAAAATTTTAATTTCGACTATAATGTACTCTAACAATTAGAAATTATACTTATCATTTTAATTTTTTTATTTTTTTCACGAGTTCCTTGATTGAAAGCATTTAAAACAAGAAAAATAGTTTTAAAAAAAAGCTTATCTAAGGTAAATAACTCCGAATTTATATAACTATATCCCTCAAACAGAAATATTTATTACAAATAATTAATTGAGCAATTGGTTAATTATTTAATCAATTCGTGTTTTGTTAGGTACAATAAATAATTTTTTAAGGTTTCTGTTTGATCCGAGAATGGGTTTAGTGGAAATAACGTATAACGTATTCTAAAGGGACCAGGGTCACCTATTTATCTTACAATATAGAAGGATTAATTATCCTTGTTGGTATCAAACAAAACCATAGTACACAATGATGGATTTTTAACTTTTGTATTGATTCATGTCTATCTATGCCTTTAGATAATTCAGCAAAATTTCAACTTGATCTGAGGATGGGTGTGGGAGTAATAACGTGTACAAACTTTTTATCAGACAGACAGACAGACAGACTGAGTTTATATAAGCTTCGTAAAATAGAATAAATCCAACAATAAATCAT
Source organism: Biomphalaria glabrata (assembly GCF_947242115.1). Classification (NCBI taxonomy): domain Eukaryota; kingdom Metazoa; phylum Mollusca; class Gastropoda; family Planorbidae; genus Biomphalaria; species Biomphalaria glabrata. Next base: position 20,613,206 of record NC_074725.1, on the reverse strand, counting down.
AGCCGTTTTATTTGAATCCCTGATCCAGAATTCGATAATTGTGTTCTAATAATTTTCTGGCTGAAGTACACAATGAGGCGGGGCGAGGTGGCTGAGTGATAAAGTGCTTGGCTTCCGAACCGGGGAGGGGGGGGGGGTCCGAATACGAATTTTGATGAATACTGGGATTTTTAATGTCCATATCTCTAGGCGCCGATTGAATCCACCCAGCTCTAATGGGGAAAAGTAAGGGCAATTAGTCGTTGTGCTGGCCACATGACACCCTCGTTAATAACCTTTATATCATCTGCTCTATAGATCGCACGGTCTGAAAAAAGGAACATTATTTTTTTTTTTTTTTTACAAAGTGAAATAATCCTTAACATGTTATATTTCACTATCGATTTTGATAAAATATTTATTTTTTTTAAATTCGGTAATTGTTTTGGCCAGTGTAGGCTATATATTTATTTTTAGGTCGATCCATTACTTTCACTATTTAAATAACTGTGCGTGAACTAGATTGACTGTAGGCACATCACGAGGCTAAACGTTAGGCTACACACTAAAGTAGACAGTTATTTCTAAATACAAAAATACACACATTCAGATCTCTGAAAGGGTTGCGGCGGAGTACAATGTTTAGCGTACCTTACGTCATCTACTGAATGTTGTGGCTGAGTTGTACAGCGCTTCAGTTCCTAACGGAGAGGATTCATTTATTGGCCTCCTTCAGTCGTAGAACGACTATGGTTCATCTCAGAGCACACTTCCTCATGTGGCTGGAGACCCATGTTCTTTCGCTGTCTATAGCTTTCTTGGTCAATGTCTCTCTCCATCTGTTGCGGTCTAGAGCTATGTCTTCCCAATTGTCAGTATTGATGTTCACTGAGAGGATACGGCACTGGGAAGGGGACAAAAGCGTGTACAGAATAAGCTCCAGACATAGATACAGACAGACAGACAGAGTGAGTTGATATTAGCTTTCTAAAAAAAAAATGAATATTCACATTTCAATACATTTGTAAAATCACTAAATTTAGACTCTTCAAGACAAAAGACTAAAAACTGAAGAAATAATAATACTTTAAACATTGAACCATAACTTAGTTACATAAAACAAAAAAAAAATTAAATACTCAAAAAAAAAATAAAAAAAATACCATTTCAAATTTTGTAATAAAAACATAAAAACACTATACTCAAAACCAGAAAGAAGTAACATATATAATATGTTATGTTAATTGGAATGTGCAATTATCACAGCATATACCCTCCTAGTCACTTTTCCAGACATTTTAAAGTTTAAATACAAAACCGTAACATAGTTTTTTTTCAATTACTGAAGCAAGGGCACCCCATGTTGCATGTGTTACCAGAAGCAGCCCTTTCATAAATGCTTTAATGTTTCTCTACGTGACGTCTATCCCAACAAAAATTTCTACATGAACTATTAATCTGGCGCCAAAGTCTACCACCTCCATGAGCTCGTATAGAAGCCAATGACAGCACTTCAATTAGTTTCTTTTGATCAAGGGACATAACACAACGCACTGAATAGAAATAGGGAACACACAAATAGACTTTTTTCTTGTTGGGGGGGGGGGAGGAGGTATTCGAACAATAGTTTTATTAATACGAACTTTTAACATAAAAAAAAAAATGCATGCATAGTTATGATTTTGGCTGCAGGTCTGAAAGACATCATGATCTACGCTATTGGAGATTTCATACATGGCGGGAAAGCTAAAAAAAAAAAAAACAGCAATTTGTTTTGGTGCATCCGGTGTACAAACTAAAGGCTGTGCTGATAAGCTGTGTAGTTATAAGATGACATGCTTGATTGCACACACACAATTTAGCACTGCATAACAAAGTTTTGTTCAGCTCTTATGTTTGTCATTCTAATTGAGATTTAGCTATTTTGAAGTTTAGTTTAGCGTCCTTGTCATTGTTGAACTAATCGTGAAAATCTCCGATAGTGCAGAGAAATATGGTTAACAGGTGTCTAGTGAGTGCAGAGAAATATGGCTAACAGGTGTCTAGTGAGTGCAGAGAAATATGGTTAACAGGTGTCTAGTGAGTGCAGAGAAATATGGCTAACAGGTGTCTAGTGAGTGCAGAGAAATATGGTTAACAGGTGTCTAGTGAGTGCAGAGAAATATGGCTAACAGGTGTCTAGTGAGTGCAGAGAAATATGGTTAACAGGTGTCTAGTGAGTGCAGAGAAATATGGCTAACAGGTGTCTAGTGAGTGCAGAGAAATATGGTTAACAGGTGTCTAGTGAGTGCAGAGAAATATGGTTAACAGGTGTCTAGTGAGTGCAGAGAAATATGGTTAACAGGTGTCTAGTGAGTGCAGAGAAATATGGTTAACAGGTGTCTAGTGAGTGCAGAGAAATATGTCTAACAGGTGTCTAGTGAGTGCAGAGAAATATGGTTAACAGGTGTCTAGTGAGTGCAGAGAAATATGGTTAACAGGTGTCTAGTGAGTGCAGAGAAATATGGCTAACAGGTGTCTAGTGAGTGCAGAGAAATATGGTTAACAGGTGTCTAGTGAGTGCAGAGAAATATGGCTAACAGGTGTCTAGTGAGTGCAGAGAAATATGGCTAACAGGTGTCTAGTGAGTGCAGAGAAATATGGCTAACAGGTGTCTAGTGAGTTGCTTTTCTATCAACCGCTGAGTGGTTTGGCCATCTTTGGAGTTGCAAAAGTAAAGAACAGATAAAAATAAACTAGATCCTTACAATGTAACGAAGTGAAACATATATGGTGGAGCAGGTTCAAGGGTTAGGGTTAGATAGATAGATAGATAGATAGATAGATAGATAGATAGATATAGATAGATAGATAGATAGATAGATAGATAGATAGATAGATAGATAGATAGATAGATAGATATAGATAGATAGATAGATAGATAGATAGATAGATAGATAGATAGATAGATAGATAGATAGATAGATAGATAGTTTGGCTAGAAAAAATAACTATAAAATTAATATGTCAAGTTTGCAGACGCTGTGGCTTTATTGGTGAAGCGTTTGGATTCCGAACCTAGGATCTCACTGAAAACTGGGACATTGAATTTTGGGATTTTTAGGGCGCCCCTAAGTCCTCCCAATTCTATCTGATACCTGACTTTGTTGTTGAGCTGGCCACATGACACCCTGCTCGCTAACCATTGGCCAAAGTAACATACGACCTGAACATCATGTGCACTATAGATCGCCAGGTCTGAAAGGGGAACCTTCCCTTCTCTTAAACGATGTAGTAACGAAATGAATAAAACATCCAACTAATTGGAACGCAGGGCATTTCTTGTCCGGGTCAGTTTTCGGTTTAATTACAAATTCAAAAAATTAAAAAAATATATAATTGATTACGTTGTACGTTTGTCTATCATAAAAAAACAACTTTCTTTCATGTTTTTGTTTTGTTTTGATGCTTCGTGTTTTGATTTTCTCTGAAACACGCATGACGTCTTGATCAGCCCTCGGCCTCAATCACGGGGTCTTGCTCGTTAAGTGATTTACAGAGGGGCCAAAAAAATATCATTCAAGGAAACAGCTACATTTTGTTTTTTTAAATTTTAATCTTGATTTTGATATTTTCTGACATCACGCGAACACTAGCTTTTGTCATTTTGTTCTTTAATGTCACCATTTTGCACTTCTTTCTTAAAATTTGATCTAAAAAAAATTTCAAAAGAATAGAAAATTGTTGAAAAAGCTGATTTAGATAATAAAAAAAGAGGTCAATAAGAAAAAACACTAAGCATACAGACAGACAGATTCAAAGACAGACAGATATATCCAGATACAAACAGA